>NW_024412394.1:83962231-84268743 GCF_014898765.1 Herpailurus yagouaroundi
CGCCACCCAGGCGCCCCAGTTGCTGGCAATATTTTTAATGATCAATAATATTGGATTCATATATTACTTTAAGTCATCATTTATATTTGTATAAAAATACACTTTCATTCTTAAATTTTTCTAGAGAAACATAAAAATTTTATCTAATAGTTGAGGAGGCAAAAAGCAAAAAAATATTATATAGAGTTCAAAAATTAAAATAGGCAGAAAATAATGTGTGAAAAACAGTCATATACTTTCCTTCCAAAAGCAAAAAATTACAAGGACAGTTTTTAGAAGTCCATTTATCACCGATTTCTGCCTATAGCTCTTGAAAATGTAACGGAAAAGAAATGCCTGCATATCTGGATTTTTTTTTTTTTATCACAGAACTATAATATGATCAGAACACTCTTAAATAAAAACTATCATTATGATGTGACAAACGAGGCAATGCACAAGAGCCAAACGAGGTTACCTAAAAAAAAATAAAAAAATCCTCCTTAACATACAAATATAAACACCATACAAATATGCTAGTTAACATATAACCCTGGAAGTACGTATGCTATCAAAATTAGGTCTCAATAAATGACCTGATCTGGAGCATGTCATCAACTATCCAGAGTGAGAAAGATATGCATTAGAAATAGTGTATCCGTTTATCCAAGCTTGCCTGATAGGGAGTTTGCCTGACAATTTTTCACTTACAATGTATCCAGATTTGGAGGAGAAATTATATGTCACCCTAGGCCAAAACCTGGATTGAATCCCAAGAAACAAAGAAAGGAGGTGTTACTGCTTGCATGAAAACATAAATCCAGGCTTGTATGTTTCAGGAATGATGATATATACGTGTTGTTTCTCTGACTACTTCATTCATATTACCTTATCTATCTATCTGTCTATCTACCATCATCATCATCTATCTATCTATTTGTCATCTATCATATCCCTCTATCTTTTGATTTTCTGTTACAACTGATCCTCAGACTGAATGGTGAAGGATTTCAGGCTCTTGGCTTCTCTGGTTTCTGTCATTTGAGGTAGGATAGTAACATCTGCAACAGTGCTTCTGGTTTGTGAAAACTGCTAAGGAATAATGGGACCAAGACCATCCCAAGTTTGAGGTGGACAAGACATGGTCAAAATTTTTTAAATGTTGATTGGCAATAAGTCCTCATAGAATATGTTGGTTTTATTATTATTATTATTACTATATACAGATTTTCAGGCCCACTTTTAAGAGTGACACATTAGAAAATACCATTTTGTTTCTAGCATAATAATATTTCAAATGGTTAAAATTCAAGGAGACTGCAAAATGTTATTCTTACAGGTACACTTCTCATCATTTGTGAACTTAGTCTATCACGCTCACTGCATTTAGTCTACTGCTGTTCCCTACCCTTGAAAAGATAGATTTAAATAAACAAAAATATATATGGAACTCCTACAACATGCAAAGGTGAGACAGATATAAAAACTATAAGATAGATGTTCTTCCCTGAAAAAAGATTACAATACTAAAGGAACATGGCCACAGATCAGTTAATTAATTAGTTAATTAAATATGAGATTCCTTTAGACCCACTGGTCTCTCTCAAGAGCTGAGAACACAGATCAAGTCAGCCATGTCACATTCAGTGTGTAACGAATCCTGAGAAGAGACTCTCAGTGAGCCTACCAGGATTCAGGAATTTATGCTTCAGGCAAAGTTTCTTTTTCTTTCTGTTTTGTAAAAAAATTGACTCATTAAAAAAATTTATTCAAGCTATGTATGCACAAAATTTCTATAAATATTTTTTTCTTATAAGCCAAAAATGGAATTAGATTATTGTAGAAGCTAAAAATATCCACAGCACATAATACCAACATAATTATGTTTGCTGTCTACTATGTGGGCAGGCAAAGTCCTAGGTGCTGGGACTAGTAATGAAGAATAAATAGAAATAAATGAGCCAAGTGATTACATAATATGTTTATTTTTAATTTTTTAAATTTTTTTAATGTTTATTTATTTTTGAGAGAGACAGAGACAGAATGCAAGTGGGTTAGCGGCAGAGAGAGAGGGAGACACAGAATCTGAAGCAGGCTCCAGACTCTGAGCTGTCAGCACAGACCCTGATGCGGGGCTTGAACTCACAAGCTGTGAGATCATGACCTGAGCCGAAGTCGGACGCTCAACTGACTGAGCCACTCAGGTGCCCCTACATAATATGTTTAAATGACAAGACAAACTCATAGAAAACAAAATTAAAACCATGGTAGATATTACTAGTTTATTATTTATATTACTAAAACACAAAATGATAAAAAAGTTAGTTAAAAACTAATATCATACTATTCATAAATTCAATGAAAATAAAGATAATAAAAGTTAAAATAGAAATATTTAGCAAAAGGAATAAAGAAATGACAAATATAGGTACCGGCACAAAGTTCAGGATGAACTTATTTGAGGAAAAGATACTATATAGATCTACAGCTTTATGAGGATAGGGGATCTCTGACCTGGATGTCTTCTGAGGCTGAAATTTACTGCACAGGGCTTATGGGGGCTGAAATCCAAGTTCAGTTGGCCTCAAGCCAAGAGCAAAAGTTAGGGAACAGAATGTAATCATAAGCATCAATCATCAGTTTGCCCTAGCTGATTAAATCTAGCAAACAAATATATTTACATCTGATTGTGGAAGTTGCCAGGGATGGATATAATGCCAAAACAAGAAACAACAAAAATGTCTCTATCTTTGCAGTTAGGTAACTTCCTTGAACCTATTTTTAATACCAATTTTACTTGTTACAGGAGTACATTAATTTAATCAAATACTATATACATAGGTGATGCAATGTGCTTTTTTGCCCTATTCTGGAAAGTCTCAATAAAAGGGAATTGCAAAGACAATTGTGTCATATTAAAAATAAACTATAAAAGTTTAGGGAGTTGGATTCTAGAAGAATTTTGCACTCAGACTACGTTTTAAGGATGCTTAAAATTTACCTGATTGGCAGAAACCTATCCAGGAAATCATAAGGTATTGTGTGGTGGAGACAAGGACAAAGCTGAATTCTAACTAACCAAGTCAAGGGCAGGCTGTGGCTGGGGAGTAAACATTGATACATGGACAGTTCTAAGTTAGAATGAGATATTTAAGTCATTTTTGTATCTATTTGTTTTGTGATTTTCTGTCCAATTTCTTCAAATCACTGGCCAACTCCTTCATCACCCAGTTGTGGTTTTAGGAAGACACCTGCTGAATGTTACTTTTGCTTTTACGTCCTCTGTGTCCTGATCTGTCACCCTCACGCCTTCCTCTTTTATGGGTTGCTAGCAACCCTGTAATTTACTTCATGTCTTGAAATGCTTTTGTGACGATTTTGCTGTCCTTACTAAATGTACTTATAGGCTCACTTTTCTACTCTGCTGTGTTTGAACAGCAGCTGCGGTATACTGAAAAAAGCACTGACCAATACAATATTCAAGAAGAACAAAGTTGGAGGACTGACACTACCTAACATCAAGACTTACTATAAGATGATAGTAATCAAGACAGTGTGGTATTAATGAAAGAACAGACAAATCAATGGAACAGAATAGAGAGCCCAGAAAGAACCATACAAATAAAGTCAACTAACAGATCTTTGACAAAGGAGCAAAGGCAATACAATGGAAAAAAAAGATCGTCTTTTTAACATATTTTTTATGTGAATTCTTTTTTTTTAACGTTTATTTATTTTTGAGACGAGAGAGAGACAGAGCATGAACAGGGGAGGGTCAGAGAGAGGGAGACACAGAATCGGAAACAGGCTCCAGGCTCTGAGCTGTCAGCACAGAGCCTGAAGTGGGGCTCGAACTCACGGATTGTGAGATCATGACCTGAGCCGAAGTCAGCCGCCCAACCGACTGAGCCACCCAGGCACCCCTTTAACATATTTTTTAAAAAAAGTTTTATGTATTTTGAGAGAGAGAAAGAGAGAGCTGAGGAGGGGCAGAGAGAGAGGGCAAGAGAGAATCCTAAGCAGTCTTTACACTGTCAGCATGGAGACCAATGTGGGGCTCAGTCTCATGAACTGTGAAATCGCAATCTGAGCCAAAATCAAGAGTTGGAGGCTCAGCCAAATGAGTCATCCAGGTGCCCCAAAAGATTGTCTTTTTAAACAAATAGTGCTGAAATAACTGGATATTCACATACACATAAATGAATCTAGACATTAAACTTACACCTTTACAAAAATTAACTCAAAACCTAACTAAATGTAAAATACCAGGGGCTGGGGGGAAGGAAGGAAGAATAGGTAGAGCATAGAGACTTTTTAGGGCAATAAACTACTCTATACAATACTTTAATGGTGGATATGTGTCATTATACATTTTTCATAAGAATGTACAACACGAAGAGTTAACCCTAATGTAACTATGAATTCTGGGTGATAATTATGTGTGAATGTAGGTTCATCAATTGTAACACTTTTGGACACAATTAGATTTTGAGTGATAATGATCTATCAGTGTAGGCTTACCCATTGTAATAAATGTACCACTCTGGTACAGGGTATTGATAATGGGGGAGCCTGTGCATGTATGGGGTTAGGAAGTATATGGGAACCCTCTGTACTTTCACAACCAATTTGCTGTGAACTTAAAACTACTCTAAAAATAGTCTGTTACAAGGAAAGGGGGAAGCACTGAATGCTTACCACCTGCCTCCTAGGGGGAGGCAGAGAATGTGTGCTATTAGCATCAAGTTCCAAAGGGAGAGCAAGCACTGTCATCTGGGTTAAGTTATTGTTTATTCACATTTAGAAGCACGAATTAAGCAGCTACTGTGTAAGATACACAGGCTGGCTGGTTAGAGACTTGGAGATGTAGACAGCAATGAGATCTAAATACTTGTTCACTACATGGAATGGGGAGTTTCCAGACGCACTACCCCAGAATATGGCAGTTTAGCATGTTCAGATATTTAACATGCTACTCTATACAAGGCTGAAGGAATTTGGGAATGGCTGTGGCAGGAAGTACTTTCTGATTTTCCCTCGAAGCAGGTCACACAACCTTAAAATGAGAGGTATCCTCTCTACAAGAGGAAAGCAACATCCTTATCTCTGAAGACAAGGAACACATAGAGAAATCTGAACAAACAGTCCTGTTAAGAAATTTCCCTTAGTTTGGGTACCTGGGTGGCTCAGTTGGTTAAACATCTAACTTCGGCTCAGGTCTTGATCTCATGGTTCGTAAGTTTGAGCCCCACATCAAGTTCTGTGCTGTCAGTGTGGAGCCTGCTTGGATCCTCTGTCCCCCTCTCTCTCTGCCCACCCCCCCCCCCTCAAAAATAAATAAACATTAAAAAAAGAAATTTCCCTCAGTTTAGTATATTTACCTCATATCTTTTGTCCTAACATATCTTTCCATTCTTCATCAAACCTAGTACAAAAACACTCAGGTTTAACCATTTCTCCGGATCTTCATTTCCTTCTGAAGATTCTCATGTCACATAAAGCTTATATTAAATAAATTCACATGCTTTCCCTTTGTTTTCCTGTCTTTTGTTACAGTGGTTGCAATTGAGAATTTCAAAGAGTAAAGGAAAAATACATTTCCCCCCCTATGGGGGAAATCAACAGGTAATACATAGTCTCTATGGAGTGTCGAGTGTGAGGGAAAAGGAAGTAATTAACTCAGCTCTGGGGGCACAAGGAAGCTTCCTGAAAGATGACATACACCCCAGTCTTAAAGGGTCAATCGGATTTCATCTGGTGGAAATTAATGGCAGGAGAAATGGCACACAAAACAATTTCCAGGGAAAGTTCTTGCTGCATGCCTAGACGGTCAAGTGGACCGGTGGAAGGATTTACACAGTTGTGTGAACACTATTCGCTAGCCTTACTATTTACTTTTTACTTAAGATTTCCCTTGAAGAAATCCTGTCTTTTGAATTGGAAAAGCCAGCTTTTGAGTGGATTGCCACTAGAAGACTGTCACACTTAAGAAGGAATTCAAGTTCTTTCTCAATGGTGCTTCACATTCTACATGCTCCCTGATTTTAGCAAAGGGGCTCTGCTTGAAAGATCGCCAGATGTGACCAGAATTTTGCCTCAACCTCTTTGCCTTTAACTGTTTCCAGTGTTATTATATGTTTAACGTAAACATTTTTTATGTGGTTTTATCTGGTATCCAATTATACTGAACATTATTACATGAGAAAAAATAAAAATTAAACATTTGATGAGAAAATTTTTAGAAATTTAAAGTTTTAATAATCTCATCTTGTATTTCCAAAGAATGAAGATTAAGTCACCAACATCTCCCAAAATATTTATTCTAGTGAGTAAACTCATATACTTGATGTGATGGCAGATAAGATCTCCTCATCTCACTCGAAAATTAGGGTGGGTGAGACTCTGAAAAGTCAATCAGTTTACATTAACTTCTACCTTTGTTTATATATGAATATTATGAAACAGAATAAGCAAAAAGCTGAGCTGTCTTTGTGGACTGCAACACTCATTCCTATAATCTTGATGAAAAAAATCTTTTTCTAAGGGACCTATCACAGTAGATCTTATTACTGGAGATGAGGGCACCTTCTGAGTGGCTTTGCTAACTTAAAGGACAGTGTTGTCTAATTTAAGTTTTTTTCCACAAACCACCTAATTCTACAGGTTCTCTAGATTCTTTGATACATTTTACATTGTATGTCATGAATAGGTAACAAATTAGAAGTTTAATCACAGATATAAGTCATCGATAACTAATTTAAAAAAAAAAGGAAGTGCCTTTCTTTCTTTTTTAGAAATGCCATCCAATGTTTTTGCAACAACAGTTGCTGGGTGCCTTTATGGCTCTCCTACAATCATCCTACTGTCTCCCTGTGGGCTCAGGCAGCAGGTACCTTGTAACATCCCCTTTGATTGATGTGGAGATGATATGAAGCTTCTCTCTGTTCCTTTCCCGGGGCTCATTACTTTTGCTTCCTCCATTGCTGTTGAACAGAAAAAAAAGTTAAACACAAAACTCTGCCTAACTAATGGAAGCAATAATCACAATTGTTTTACCAGAATTTTGCCTATCAAGCTCTGTAGATTTCAGACATAGCCAAAAATCTTTTTCCCAAATCTTAGTGTTCTGTAGCAGGCTTTCCCCAGCTCCTGGGTTATATAGCAAAGGAAGACACAGAAGTACATTATAATCAAAAGTTTGAAAGTTACTCATTTAGCATAGTTACAGAATAAATGTGTCCTGTTAAACCAAGTTAAAACATAATTGAAACATCTGTAGTCCTTATGACAAAAGTATCCAAATTAATATGGGTATGGAGGGAGGCAGGTTATACATTAAAAAATATGTTAAAATATAATTAAAAGATATTGAGTGGAGAGTTAAATATCTCCACTTTTAATTAAATATAATTAAAAGATATTGAGTGGAGAAAAGGGAGAGGCAAATTTTTGGAAAATGTGGCTACTTAGATTTATAAACTAGATGACTAGCAACATCTAGTGGTCATTCTTATAATCAACTCCTCTATTTCCATTGCTTAGAATTCAGTCACATGACAAAAGTTTTGTCAGGCATTTTGAACCAAGCAAAAATAAAATAAAATAAAAGGATAAAATCGCTTTTTATAAGCTCTATAAATTGTCCTTCATCTCATCCTTCTGTCCAGCTGTTGATTACATGATTTCTCTGGTACATACGTGCTCAAGTGTGAACATGTCTGCCTCTGCCCCTTGCCAGATATCCCATTTTTGTATTGAAAGCTTTCCAGTTTCAATAAAATAGTACATTTTGTCTGAAAAAAATTAATGTTATTTGATTTTTAAAATTTTATATTTACAGATAAAATTTTATATTTTAAAATAAAATAAATGTAGCAAACAACATAAACTGCAATCTAAGCATTAACATATATATAATATTTACCTGTTATAAGAAGGGTGATGACTTTGCTCAACACAGGACACTGGACTTCATTTTGCCAACTTTAGCCCTAAAAGTTAAACTAATATTTTAAGTTTTCTGTAACAGATAACTCTCCATTATTTTAATTGATAAAACTGGCATGGATTTTGAACCCTTGTTTATTTGAAATTATTCAATGAGAACAGCAGGTTTCAATCCTTTAATACACGTAATCTGGCAGTGAGGGCTCATACACATGCAATTACATAATAATAGCTAATAATTACTTGGCCATGAAAGAGAGTTTGCCTGGAGTTTTTATATTTTTCATGGCCAATCTACACATAAAAAAATCAAAAATTGAATACCGATTAAAAATTGGCAGGAAATGGACGATTCCTATTAACATAATTCAAATGCTCTAAAAGATTATTTATTTCAAATATTGCTAAAATAACATATAGTATTGATACTGAAAACATAAGCAGGATTCCAATCTAAAAGCAGAGGGGAAAGGAAGGAAAGAGACCAACATTAACCATGTACATTTCAAGTGCGAGACACCGGGTAGTGCCTCCTGGGCATCTACTATCTCTCTTCAACTTCGTGGCAATTCCGGGGGCAGCTGTCAATAGCTGTGTCCCCCACCCCATTTTATAGGTAAAGAAATGGACTCCCACTCCTGTGATCACACAACTAGTAAGTGACAAAGGTGGCTCTGAGTTCAGCTCAATCTAACTCCAAAGTCAATGCTATTGTAGATCATGCTGCTATAAACATCAAGGTGTGTGGAACACTTTGAATGAGAATTTTTCTATTCTGTGGATAAACACCTACGAGTACAATTGCTGGATCACAGGGTAGTTCTGTTTGATCTTAGTACGGTTGACATATTCTCTATTATTTCAATCTTTTAAAAGATTTGCCTTATTACTCAGTATGTAGACAATTGTAAAAAGAATTTGTGTTCTATATGTCCATTTGGTCACTTTTAATTAAAACTTTTTTTAAAAAAATCAGCTTGTTCTACTACAGATTGGTTATTAAAAATTTCCCATTAGAATTGTAGAGTTCCCTGTTATCATTTCTGTCAAATTTTTGCTTTATCTATTTTAAATCTAAGATCTAAAAAACTTACAATTGTTAATTTTTTAGTCAATGTGTTAAATATTCTAATATTTTTTTATTTTAGTCTAATATTTTTATTATAATGTGTAGCCATTTATTCTTTGGCCCTTCCTTATTGGCCTTAAATCTATTTTATCTACTTCCAATAAAGCTATACTAGCTTTCAAAAAACCCCCAAAATGCATGCTGTCAGTGCTTATCAAATTTCCATAGACGTACACCAAGTTTGTACTCTAGGAAAAAGGCTCTAAATTTAATATCAACAATTTTTTAGTTCTCTCATTGTTTCACAAGCTTTGGAAAAGTGGCTCCAGGGTCACATGTGGTCTTGAAGATGTCCCACTGGTCAAGTTTGACTTCTATTCAGGTGACTAGAGAAAGCTTAAGACAAGATCTAAGTTAAAGGCAACATAGTAAATTGGATTTACACACATCAGAGATTCATCTACTTAAAAAACATGTATCATGTACCTACAATGGGCCACTGCAGGTAAAAACAAGCCCTGAATATCAGGAACCCAATGAAAATATTCACAAGTATTCACAACACTGAAGACACACTTGTCCCATGTGGACGATATATGGTGTGGTGAGAAGATGTGGGAACAATGGTATCTGCCTCAATGAGTCCTGTAGAAATTACACAGGAGATGTTTGAATTCTGCCATTCACTAGCCTGGTTGAGGCAGGGTGA
Source organism: Herpailurus yagouaroundi (assembly GCF_014898765.1). Lineage (NCBI taxonomy): Eukaryota > Metazoa > Chordata > Mammalia > Carnivora > Felidae > Herpailurus > Herpailurus yagouaroundi. The sequence continues at coordinate 83,971,936 of NW_024412394.1, forward strand.
AAGCGGAGTGCATGTAACGGCAAGAAAGGGATGCAGAGAAGTAAATGGACTCGAAATTTATTTAGAAAGTAATAATACATCTTGGGTAATGACTCTTCATGGCCTCAGAGTAATGGGGAACAGGCATCCTCACGAGGATGCAGGAGAGTTTGGTGCAATGAGAAGAAGCTGTTGACTCTTGCACATTAACTGGTTTAACCTGACATGTTCCCTCTCCCTGGTATCATTCCCAAAGTTACGAATCATTCATTTCCTACTTTGGTAACACTGACTATTTAATATAGTTGTACCACTGCCCCATAGTTATTTTTAAAACTGTAATGTATTTATTGCCAAAGTTAAACTATACACCGACATAATTTAGGCCCTCAGTCCTTGCTTTACATGGTGCCAAGGAACCAGAAAAATGACTGTGCAAGCTGACATTGGGCACAATGAGAACCTTTAAAATTGTTCCATGAGCTTTACAAACTCTGTCTAAACATGGACAAAACTTTACTGCCTGTTATAAATGTATAAGGAAATGACAAAGAAGAGTAAAACGAATATCGGTTTAGCATACTGTAAATGAAAGCATTGGGAACGTTGAGAATTCAGGTGTCATATTTCTTTGTAAAAGGCACATCAACAATAGTGAGGCCAGACCTTGCTCCTTCGCATGGTGAATCCTACAATACAGAGCAAGCATACCTCGAAAGGCTTCCAACATTGCATCCTTTCAGTGCTGTGAAATATCTCGGAGAGTTCCTTTAATGTGAGAATCTGTGCAGTCAGTACCTCCTCTGAGGGCTCTTCGTTCACCTTTTCGTGGTTAGGTTGGCTTTTACCAGGTTACCGCGGCTGCGGAGCTAGGGTCTCCAATGGCAGCCACGTCAACACTCTCGTGGCAGCCAGCAATTCTTCCCAATTGCATTCATGTTTCACTCAAATTTCACCGCCGGTCCTGCCATCTTCCATTTCGTTGCTGCATCTTCATTTCTGTTGGTCTCTTTCATATACCCATTTTGAGTTCTCTAATTTCGTAAAGTGTCCGGGTGAGTTTATCACTGGGAGACAAGGAAGCAACCCAACTACATGCTTTGCTGTCCTGTGTGAACCAAGCAATAACAGGCAGTGAAGGGGCAGTCGCCCGCATACCTCCAAAGAAGTGATGTGATTAATCACTGATCAGTATGTACACGTGGTCCTTACACAGAGATTCGTGGAATGAGGAGCTAGCAGCCCTGTTCGCACTTTGTGTCCTTAGCTCATTTACCGCGATACTAAAATTTGATGTGTTGTTAGGGGACTGTTATTCTTTGGTGTGGTTTAATTAAACCATGGTAACTGAAAATTGTGCAGAGTGGAACCATGCAACACACACACGCACACACGCACACACACGCAGGATTTAACACACGGAGGTGTGGAACAATTGGAAATCTCATCATACACAGCTGATTGAAATGAACGTAGGATAATTTTGGAAAACATTTTGGGAGTTCCTTAAAAAGTTGAGCATATACCTACTGTATGACCCAGACCTTTCATTCCTAGATATTTGCCCATGAGAAATAGAAGCAGGTATCTGTAGAAGAACTTGTAGACAACTGTTCCTAGTAGCTTTATTTGTAGTAGCCCAAAGCTGGAAACAATCTAAATGTCCATCAATAGGTGAATGAATAAACAACTTCTATATCCACACGGAGGAACATTACCCAGCGAAAGAAAGAATAAACAATTTATATATGCAATATAGCATGTATGACTCTCAAAATAATTACACTAAAGAAAAAGTAAAAGAAAGTAGTATATACTCCATTACTCTGCTTATAAAAAGCCTGGAAAATGCAAGCTAATTTATAGTGATAGAAAGAAGACAGAAATTTTGTTGCGCGGGGATAGAAAGAAGGGACAGAGAAAAAGAGAAAGAGCTAATAAAAAGGCGCAAGAGGAAATTTTTTTTTGGCATTATGGATATATTCATTATGTTGATTGAGGTGATGGTTTTAGGGTTTAAATATATGTAAAAATTAATCAAATTTTCCATTGTGAGTATGTGCAGTTTATTGTATGTCAGTTATATCTCAACGAAGCTGTTGCAAATGTAAGTAAATATAAAAGTATATTCTATTTTTCTTTGTCCTTCTTTATACTGTCATTAACTTTGTATATACTTCAAAATTGTATTGTGCTTTGCTGGTTCAATGGTGGATATAAATTACTTAAAATAAATTTGGTTTAATATTTTTTTCAAAAATTTGTCCTGATCTTTGGCAATATAAGACAAGAATTGATTCATTACTGACACAATATGTATTAAGTTCCATGCCATTCTTATTGTCCAGATAATTTATAAAAATAGGTAATGAAATCTAAAAGATATTTAGACTCTTTACCTATGTGGTTAATAGATCAGTATAATTTCATCATTAAAAGTAGTTAATGAAATCTAAAAGACTGTTTTATCTTAATTGAATGGCTAAATAGATCAGTGTAATTTTATCATTAAAGGTAATTAACATAACTGCCAGCTGTTAGAATAGGATGCTAATTGGTCACAAAAACACTTAAAAATTGGGCTTCCTTTTCCTCAATAAGTAAATTTTTTCAAAAATTTAGAAAAAGCAAATTAGGATGATTTAAAATATTCATTACAATTATGGGCATAAAACTCAAATTGAAAAAGTTTTACTAAAATTCCCACTTATGGGGGTGCTTGGGTGGATCAGTCAGTTAAGCATCTGACTTTGGCTCAGGTCATGATCTGATGGTTCATGAGTTTGAGCCCCACGTCAGGCTCTGTGCTAACAGCTGGGAGCCTGGAGCCTGCTTCGGATTCTGTCTCCCTCTCCCTCTCTGCTCCTTTCCTGTTCACACTCCGCACCTTTCTCTCTGTCTCAAAAATAAATAAACATTTTTAAAAATTTAAAAATAAATAAATAAATAAATTCTCATTTATGGTTGGTTTAAGTGTACTTTGTAGAAATAAGATAAACGGTTGGTATCCTAAAATGAACTTATTGAGCAAGAAATTTGAAACAATATTTTTATTTTTTTTTAAGTTTTTTTTTTTTCAACGTTTATTTATTTTTTTGGGACAGAGAGAGAGCATGAACGGGAGAGGGGCAGAGAGAGAGGGAGACTCAGAATCGGAAACAGGCTCCAGGCTCTGAGCCATCAGCCCAGAGCCTGACGCGGGGCTCGAACTCAAGGACCGCGAGATCGTGACCTGGCTGAAGTCGGACGCTTAACCGACTGCGCCACCCAGGCGCCCCGAAACAATATTTTTAAATGAATATAAGTTTTATATTTGCAGAAATCAAGGGAAAACATAGGCCTTCTCCTTCCCTCATAACTTATAGTTAAACTTATGTTTTGACATAATTGAGTCAAACTATCTATGAATCAGAACAGGAGCATGTAGGAGGGAAGTGGTCAAATCTAATCATTCATGCTTTCTTGTTGCTGTTGCCTTGTTGTAATTTTGTGTTTGCGGCCCTGATTACTGTTAATGGTAAGGTATTCTTGCAAATGAAATTAAAATTAACAAGTTTACATACATAGTTTACTTTATATAAACTGATGAATAGTGTTCCCCAAATATCAAATTTCAGAAGCAAAAAAGCTTTTAGTTATCAATTTTGGCACATGATTCTGTGGAGTACTGTTAACCATACTCATAGGTTGGAATTGTTACAGTATGCTAGTAATGTTGCCTGGCATTTCCAGTGATTAAATCTTTGCCCTAGGCTGTAGCCCTTTGTAACTACTTTAACAGAAGAAATGCAAAAAGAAGATAGGAATGTTGTTGTTGAATACCCTGGTGGAATGAGAAACTGATCTAAAATCTAATACAGCCTAAGCAATACCAATTTCAATGGAAAAACCAGCATCAAGCAGACAAAATATATTCATTGTTAAAATGAAAATGAGTCCATAGGAAACAACACATGCTCTAGCAACTAATCTTAATAATTCAACCGACATCAATGCAACATTTTCTATGTGTGGAATTGTTTGTCTCAGAACAATGATCAAGATTATGGATGAGGACAATTACTGCCTATTGTGTGGTAAAATTTGATTTTAAGAACAATAAGTGTTAAATAATAAATAATTGTGTTATTATCATTTAATTTTTAATGATTTTTATTTAACATTTATTTTGTTAATGTTCCAGTCTTTAACTTTTTTCTAATAATCAAATATCTCTTTCAGGTAGACATCATTTTTACATTTTATCACAATATATTACCTCTTTTTTTTTTTTAATTTTTTTTTCTTTTCAACGTTTATTTATTTTTGGGACAGAGAGAGACAGAGCATGAACGGGGGAGGGGCAGAGGGAGAGGGAGACACAGAATGGGAAGCAGGCTCCAGGCTCTGAGCCATCAGCCCAGAGCCCGACGCGGGGCTCGAACTCACGGACCGTGAGATCGTGACCTGGCTGAAGTCGAACACTTAACCGACTGCGCCACCCAGGCGCCTCACAATATATTATCTCTTAAGAATAGTAAATCATGCATTTATTGCCACAGCTTTATTTTTTAACCGAAAACCTCTGAGACTAAAACTCTCACACAAAATGATTCACTATTTACTATTAGGGGCATTCATTATTATTTTAAAGTATAAAAATAAATTACCATTTTCAAATCTAAGAAAAACATGATTTACAGAATTCCCCAGATTCCCAACAAATGCCAATTTCTTATGCCTAAACTCCCAGTATTAGTATCTACAGGGAATTTGAGAGCATCTGGTTAGCAGTTTTATTTATTCTCCACTTTAACAGTCCCAGGTACATAGATTTATGTGAAATCCACCTTCATCTCTAGTTTCCATGGCTGTGGGGGTATTAGTGCTGGGTCTAGACTGGACCCACTTATCAAATTTCCCTTCCCCGTGACTTTGTTGTAAGAACAAAATGTAGTAGTATTTTGAGTATATCTTTCTGTACACATACGGAAATGAAATAATTCAGTTACTCAAACACAAACCACAATGACAAAAATTACCAAAAGTAATATAAAACAAAATGTGTGGTCTAATTCTCACTCTTATAAGGGAAATATATTTGTGACAGACTCTGATAAAGTGAATTAATATTTTATACTTTTAGAATCTAGATCAGAAAAAAAACATATGGATACCTTTTACTTTTTCATACTTTAAATTTATAAACCAGTAATCCAAATGAAATTATTATCAGGCAATTATTCCCATGTAATGAGATGAGAAATCATTTGGCCATTTTCTTCCAATAGCACACTATTAGTCTAATCGAGGATATGACCACTTGAAATTTTTTTGCTACTATTTCACTACTAACCTCTAACTCAGAAATAAGAATTCTTCACGTACCTTAACATGCATTGTAAGTATTCAACCCAAACCTGAGGTTTCCTCAGAATGCACAAAAGGAAATGAAATTAAATCAATTAAATATCAGGGTTATGTCTAAAACCATATAAATATCATCTGCAGTAAATGCTTTGATAACACTGACTAAAGAGTTCAGCTTTTACTTTTGAATACTGCATAAGATAAGAATTTGACAATGTGGAAGGCATTTATTTTTAACAAAAAGATTTGGAGGCATTTGAAGAAACATGCTGAAGAAAATGTGTTTCTTATCTTTTATTAGTATGTGGGATAAATATACGAAAATATTTTTGAGACTATCCCAAGGGAAAAACGCATTCCAGCAAGATAAAACTATATGCCTCCTAACAGAGTAGTTGAGCAAGAGCAAAGCAAAAGTATGCGCTTACTAACATTACATACGATAGTGCGCTCGCGGAGGACTATAATGTATACTTTGACGAAGGTTTGCCAAATCTTTACTTCCTCTGTTGGCCAAGTCAAATAGCAGTGTTTTCTTTGTATCATTTTTCTTATATTGATTAGAAAATATTTCACATACACAAAAACCTATATATAATATGATATAATATACATACCGTGTAAGTACATATAAAGAGTAGAAAGCATCCACAGATCCACCAACAAGCGTAAGAAGTAGAACGTTACCAATATACTTGAAGGCCCTTAGGTTCCCGTCCCAATCCCTCTTCAACTTTTACCCTGGGGTTAAAATTATTCTGAAACTTGTTCTTATCATTCTCTTGTTTTATCAAACCCATGCAGTGAAGTGCGCAACTGTTAAATATAAAGTTCGCTGACTTTATATCTACATGCATCTCCATGTAACCAGATAACAGATTAAGATATGTAACATTTCTAGTACCCTAGAAAGCTCTATTGTACATCCTCCCAGTCAAACCCAAATGCAAACGGTAGGCTTCCTTCTATTAATATAAGGCAGTATTGCCTATTCTTAAAATTAATATAAACGGAATCATGCAGCATATACTATTTTTGCTTCTGACTTTTATCATTCACGTTATGGTTTTGAAATATATTCAGGTTGTTGCATGGATCATTGCACTCATGTTGTTGCTGCCTCATTTTCCACAATTTGTCTATTCTACAGGTCATGGGCATGGAGTGTTTCCAATCTGGAGCTAGTATGAATAAGGCTGGTACAAACATCTTTGTACATGACTTATTGGTAGGCTAATGTATTAAGCTTTGGTGGATTTACACCTAAGAGTGGAAATTCTGGGTCATGGGTAGGTATATGCTTAGCTTTAGTAGGTACAGCAGTTGCCAAAGTAAATATATCAAACTCCCACAAGCAATATGTGTGAGTTCTGATTGCTCCACACTTTCTTCAAAACTTGTTCTTTTCATTTAAAAAAAAAATAGCCATCTGGTGGATTTGTAATGGTATATGTCATTGTGGCTTTAATTTGCATTTTCCTAAAGACTGCTGTGATTTTGAGCACATTTACATATTCTCATTATCCATTTGGATATCCTAGTATGTGAAATGCCTGCTTAAGTCCTTTATCTTCTCTGAAAACTGGGTTGTCTGCATTTTACTTAATGATTGTTTGGAGTTATTTATATATTCTGAATATAATTCTTATGTTGGATGTATATATGTGATATATCTCTCCCATTCTGTAAATTTTCTTTTAATATACCATTCCTTCCTGATTCTCAGATTTTATTCCTGAATATATTTTCTTTCTTAGACTACATCCTTCATATAGTCTGGTACTGAGAATTCAGGTTACTGCAAATCCTGTCTGTTTTTGGTTATGTGTAAGAGTCTTTATTCTTATTTTTTTTAATTATTTAATTTGGTTTACAGTTCTTGAGAGTGTTTCCCCTTGCATCCTGGCTTCCAGCTTCTGTTTTGACGTTAGAAGTCTACTGTTTTCCAAATTATTACCATAGCCTTATCTTCGTATCCATCTTCTCAAATTATACTATAATATGATGTGTTGGGAAATTACTTTTTTGTCTTTCTTGAGATATGCTAGACTTTTGAAATCTGAGACTCAGTATCATTTATCAATTCCAGAGTTTTCACATATCATCTCTGAACATTGCCTCACTTCAGCCTGGCACCGTTCTCTCAATTTCAATGTGTGTCTTCTGAAACACATCTCAACATCTTTTAACATCTCTTTTATATTTTCTCTTGTTTTTATTTGATGCCTCCTGAGTGATAACTTAAAGTTTACCGACTCATCGACTTTCTCTTCTGTTGTGCCCAACTTTAAAAAAATATATTGTATTTTTTGTTTCTAGTATTTTTATGTTTCCTTTGTACTCTTGCAAAGTACTCTTGCAAAGACCACTAAAATGAGTTTCACTTTCCGGTTGTCAATCAAATGTACAAGACAAAACAGGCTCACCTTGCATCAAGTTTATTTAGTTTTAATAAAGGGGAGAGAACAGGAGCACTATGCAGAGCAAGATAACCTTGGGGGCTTCAGACACCCCGGTGCAGCATCTCATGTGCCCAAACATTGCACTGCTGTAAGAAGGGACAAGAAGATGTTAAGAGTGTCAGTCACAGAGGGATAGGGAAGCCACAGAGACTTAAGTCTCAGCTTAAGTATCTTTCTAGTCACCTAAAGGGGTATGTAGTGAGATCCCATTCTTTAGTGAGGCTTCAGTACCTTAATGACAGAATATGTAATAAACAATAGTTAACCGTCATGCACACAGTGCTTGATTTTATCCTTTCATAAAGTAGGTCAAATAATAAATAGAGTCTTCCAGGCCAAGTCTATCCCACAGTAAGTTTACTGGTTCCACAGACACTACCAGTGGTCATTCCCTCAGTTCTCAAATTATAATCAAAACAGACATACAGACTGGCTCTTAGAACCATAGCAGTGATCCCTTGGTCTGTGGAGAAAGTCCACAGACCTATTATAGCAGAAAAAGCTGAGTTGAGGGGCTCCTGGGTGGCTCAGTCGGTTAAGCGTCTGACTTCAGCTCAGGTCATGATCTCACTGTCTGTGAGTTCAAGTCCCATGTCAAGCTGTGAGCTGACAGTTCGGAGCCTGGATCCCGCTTCGAATTCTGTGTCCCCCTCTTTCTCTGCCCCTCCCCCACTCACGCTCTCTTTCTCTCTCTCTCTCTCAAAAATAAAAGTTAAAAATTAGGGGCACTTGTACCCCAATGTTTATAGCAGCACTTTCAACAATAGCCAAATTATGGAAAGAGCCTAAATGTCCATCAACTGATGAATGGATAAATTGTGGTTTATATATACAATGGAATACTACTTGGCAATGAGAAGAAATGAAATATGGCCTTTTGTAGCAACGTGGATGGAACTGGAGAGTGTTATCCTAAGTGAAATAAATCATACAGAGAAAGACAGATACCATATGTTTTCACTCTTATGTGGATCCTGAGAAACTTAACCATGGGGGAGGGGAAGGAAAAAAAAAGAGCTAGAGAGGGAGAAAGCCAAACCATAAGAGACTCTTAAAAACTGAGAATAAACTGATGGTTGATGGGGGGTGGGAGGTGATGGGCATTGAGGAGGGCACCTGTTGGGATGAGCATTGGGTGTTGTATTGTCAATTTGACAATGAATTTCATATTTAAAAAAATTAAAAATTAAAGCTGAGTTGAATCTCTTGAATCCCTTCTTCACTTTCTTATGACCAACATACTGAACATAAAATAAATCATATCATAAGTGTATTGGCAGAAATCAGTGCCATCCTCAAAGATTTGAGGATATATAGTGTATTAGACAGAATCAATCCTTAGGGAGAAAATAAAATAAAATGTGGAAAGAGATAGGAAGAACCAGGTGGGGTTGAGGTGATAGTTTGAGACAGTGTGTTCAGGGCAGGCATTTGTACAGAACCTGAGGAATATCTGGGCAAAACTACTTCCTGTGGAGCGAAAGCAAATGCAAAGGCCTTGAATCAAGACCGTCCGGCCATGTTTGATGGGCAGTGGGGAGGCCAGCATGGCTTGAGCTCAGTGAGTGAGAAGAGGCCAGAGAGGTGACAGCAGTAAATCATGTAGGATTTTGTAAATCATTTTAGCAATTTTGGCCTTTACTCTGAATGAGGTGGGAAGCAATGTGGCATGAAATAAAATATGTTTTAAAAAGCTTCATGCTAGCTACTTCATTAAGAATAGATTGAATGTTAGCAAGAATAGGAGAATGGTGACAGGGTTAGTGCAAGTAGAAGCAGTAGAAATGATAAAATTGTGGAAATATTTCTGTGGCAACATCAGAAGAATACTTTCATTCTACTAGATTCAGTTTTTAGTGTTCCAGCTTATTGAGATATATTCCTACGAATTTTATATATCCTCTTTCTTTTAGAAGTAACTTGTATCTTAAGCCTTTGGATAAACATCCAGAAGTCTCATTAATGTTGACTTTGATCTTAAAACAAACACTTTTTATATTAAAGTCCTGGTTTTAAGAGCCGAACACATCTCAAAAAAGAACATTTTCCTTTTTCCATTTCTCACTCCTTTCCATCTCCTTCCCCAAACTGTTTACCTGATTTAATTAGGAAGACGGTAACATTCATAATTGGAAATCTTGGCAGCTATCCATACAGCCTGACCATACTGTGAAATGTCACTGGGACCATCGTTACAGGTCCCTGGTTGTGGCAGACAGGGGCAGGAGGACAGTATCTCTATTCTCCTGGCTTCTTTAACACAGGCGGCCTTCTTCTCACTAGTGAACAACTGGTTTCAGTTCTAGTTAAAAATTTTAACTTAGTTGTTATAGGAAGATAGTTATTCCACAGTTAAACATGACAAAGGACACACACACACACAAATACAAATTAAAATTAGAAAATTTATTTCCAACCTTCCAAAATCTTCCATAGATGAACATGAAGTTGATTAACACTTTTTAATAGCAACAGAGCTGGAAGCATAGTACCTATAAGGATTTGTATTGTTAGAGATGTTTATATATGATTTCCACTAGAAAGACCTTGATAGTTTATAACCAAACTAAGACATGCATTGTCTTGATTTTCTAATCAAAGAATTGTACTGACTAAAAGTACTAACTTAATTGTTCTCATATAGCAAATAAAAACCACTAATTATTCATTACTATTTGAAAAATAGAAAATTGGTCTGTGAGTTTTATGAGTTTGCCAACATCGATGAAGTGAGAAGGGACTTTCTGTGGAATTCAATAATCAAAGGTGAGGACATAAGCTTTTTGCAAAGTTCTTGTTCTTATGGGCATAAACCAGCAACATAAATAGAAGTGAAACCTTCTCAGAAAATTTCAGAAGTTGTAAATAACCAACTGTAGCATCACATGAAGTCACTAAAACAGTCTTTAGGGTATTGGAAATCAGGATTCAGTTCCACTTAAAAAGAAAAAAAAAAAGGTAAGAAGAAGTAAGCTATATCAGTTTATCAATAAAGCATTGTGTGAAAGATCTCTTACTGTAGGGTTTTTTTTTTTTTTCTGTTGAAGAGATGTTTCATGATTTGTTGTCTTCAGAGACTCCTTGGTATTAAACCAATGAATAATTGTTATACCCAATAGAAAATAATTATGATATACGAGATTAACTAACAGTTTTTGTATAGAGTATGACCTATGAACAAAGTCCAAAGCTTGCCATTAAATTCCTGTGTAACTAACAAGATAACTTCTCTGTCTCTTCATTTTATTAGAGGCAAAATAATATGTCCCTGTATACTCAGTACATAATGATACATAAATGAAATGGTTTTACTATAATCCTAACAAGCATTCATCTAAAGGGTTATCTAGTATACAGTACATAAAATAATAAAGCATATTATCTGATCTTTGGTGATATTGTAGTCATGAACTCTGGTTGTTAGGAGGGAGGGGAGAAAGTTATAGAAAATTCCTGTGACTCATGATAGCTTTGGGGGCTAAGCCTCAAACAAACTTATTTATAAACAAACTGAAAATGTGAAGTCAAATTCATTTTCACAGCTCCCAGGGAATCAGATAAGAAACTTGGGTATTTTATTATTTAAAAAAAAATTTTGTTTTTAACGTTTATTTATTTTTGAGACAGAGAGAGACAGAGCATGAACAGGGGAGGGGCAGAGAGAGAGGGAGACACAGAATCTGAAATAGGCTTCAGGCTCTGAGCTGTCAGCACAGAGCCGACGCGGGGCTCGAACTCACGGACCGCGAGATCATGACCTGAGCCGAAGTCGGACGCTTAACCGACCAAGCCACCCAGGCGCCCCGAAACTTGGGTATTTTAAATCACTCTCAGATATAATTATTTTTTAAGTTATTTTTAGCAGGAATGATGATAATTCTAGAAAAATTCTAGAAAGAAACCAAATTCTGAAACCCTGAAAATATTGGGTGGGCTTTCAACATATTTTCAACTGGTTCACCTAGAAACTGAAATATAAAATTCATTTTCAATTGACTCATGGTTGGCAGGGGAAACAGGAATCACAGAAAGTGTGTGCACATTAAATAAATATGTCCTAAGTAACAATAAAACCATATATACAGATTTTGGCACAACAGAATAGATTATGTGAATTCCATATCATAGGTTTCTCTTTAAGTATTATCTGTTAAAACTTTTAAGGTTGTGTTTTTCCTTTGCCATGGCCAGTCAAGTTTCTTCTGAAGTCTGTTGGGGAATAGTTGTTTTCGGCTTGAAGGCTAAAATTACTTTTCCATTGCAACATTTATGTTCACTGCCCAGGTGGCTTCAGTCGCATCTCATTACTTTTGATGTTTTTTACTTTTGGAGATTTCTATAAGTAAAGAAAAATAAGAAGGGTTCATCAGAAATGTGTATTGGAAATAGCCAGGAAAGAAACTACGTGCTTTCAAATACTGTTTATAGTATACTCACATGCATATATGTTTTTGGGAAAATAATTAGAAGCAAAACAAGAGGAGGCAAACAAACAAACAAAAAGCCAACCAAAAAACAAAATAAGACAAGGAAGAAATATAAGCTCTTCAGGAACAAGATACATATTTCTATGAGGTAGGAGACAATACCTTAAGTGTGTAAAGTGTTTTTCAGTTTACAAAGTGCTTTTCTTTGCATTTTAGTTTAGAAAATCTCTATTATACAGGCTATGTAAGGTAAAAACAACAACAACAAACCACTGAATCCACAGTGAAGAGACTTGCCCAGCAATCACACAGCTAGTAAGAGACTGAAGCTTGATTGTGCTCTGAAAGTGTCCGATTGCAGACCCATTGCCTCGGCTGTGACACGAGGCCTACAGAATGGAACCCAAACCTAGTGGAGTTCCAAAGACTGCACAGGGGGAAAAGAGTACCTATAAATGTTAAACTGAAGAAAAAGTACCAGGTCCCAAGCGTAAGCAGAATGATTTACTGTTTCTGAGGAGCACATACAGATTTTCCATTAACGCAAAATAACACTGTATCAAGCCCTCAAGTAAAGCAAGCTATACCACAGTAGGGATTCTATGTTCAGGCAAGACACTTCATGCCTTTCCATTAGGGCTTTGGGGAGCATGGGGGCTGGGAGGTTTAAAAAAATTCTACTAGCATCCACTATAATGGTCAAGAGGTACAGAAAACCTGTCATCTCTTTTGCTCTCCCATACCTGCATTGTACTAGTGATCTGTTGAGTGCTAGCCATGTGGCCCTGAAGAGGAACACTTCAAGGTTCTTGACTCTGAGCTCTCATTAGCCTATGACTTCTTCCCTTCCTTCCCTCCTTCCCTTCCTTCCTCTCTTTCCCCCTCCATTTCCTTCTTTTCTTCTCCCTCCCTGTCTTTTTCCTCTTGTTTTTTCCCTTCTTTCCATCTCTTCCTCTCTCCCTCCCCTTCTCTTTTCTCTCCCCTCTTTTCTCCTTCTCCTCCCTCTCCCTCCTCCTTCTCCTTCCTCTTCCCTCCCTCCCTTCCTTTTCTTCCTTCCTTCCTTCCTTCCTTCCACATACTAGCTGTATAACCTTAAGGAAGTTACCTAGCCTTTATGTGCTTCATTTCTTCATGTTTAAAAAGAAGAAGGGGTAAGGGTTAATAATTCCTATTTTACAGGGTTATGACAAAGATTAAATTAGGTAATAGATGCAAAGAGTTTTACATTTAACACTAAAGAGGTTCACTGTCTCACCAACTGTTAGCTATTTTTATTACATGTGTGAAATATAAAGACAAAGTATAGTTTTGTGACATCTGAGGAGCTCACAGACTAACTGGGAAAGAAGAAAGGAGATGTCAAAGCAGAAAGAAGTGGAATTTCTCCACACATCATGCTAATTTCTCTGGAAGCCTCAATTTATGTTCCTGCATCAACATCTCTCAATGCTAACTGGGGCGGGGAGCTGAGGGTAGGGGGTGGGATGGGGTAGTCAAGTGGCCTAATGAGAGAAAGCCTGGATTCCATGCGCTTATGATTTCATTCTTTCTCATCACCCGCCAGTCCCAACTTCTACCTTTAGATTTTTAGGTCTTCCTCACATCTCAAACAGCAATAAAACTACACACTGTCAAATATACATTATAGATGAAGGAACACAGCTTTTTAGGCAGTATGCCCAGATTTAATTCCCACTTCTATCACCTACTATCTTTATCTGTAAAAAGGGATAGCAACATTATTTCTCCCTCACAGTATTGCTTTCCTTGTAGGAAGAAGGGGACAAGGGCAAATGAGATCAATATATTGTGATATAAAGAAAGGGAATCTGAAGAACGAGGTCTGATTCCTGAGTCTAAGACTTATGGACTGTGTGTCTGGAGGAATCTCTGAATTCCATTTCTCTATCAAGGAATGAGTTGTGATAGTAATAACTGAATCATAGAGGTGAGGAAATATCAAACGAAATAATGGATCTGCAAGTGCTTTGTACAATGTAAAGTGCTACAGAAGTATTACCTGTTATTACCATCTCATATTCACATAAAACTATTTATAAGCCTGTAGTCTGAAAGTTCAATCTGTCATCTTGACAGTTATTAGTCTCATTCTCCCTTGTCAATAAACTGATTTAAGATAGTACATAGTTAAGCAGAAAAATGGGAGGTGAGGGAATTAGAATAATCAGATTATCTCAGTATAAAATAATAGGATTTAAATAATCTTAGTTTGGAGGGGACCTTACAAGTTGCCTTTCCCTGATCGAGCCCAATCTTCCATCCAGCACGAGAACACCTCAAACAACACTTGGGTTCTTGTGGCCAGTTCAAGTTGACAGAGCAGATCTCACATTGAATAGAATCTCAAAATGTACAGGAACTGACTTTTCTGAAAATTGTTTAGGTTTTAAAATTCAAACTGATTTAAAAGCTTCAACTCTTTTGGCATTCATCAACCATTCCTTTTGGAAATGTCACAAACTTTATATGGAGGTGATGTTTCTTACACTGAATTGAATATTCACTGATGGCTTTTGAATTCACATTTACTTAAATGACTAAATTAACTGAGGGATGTAGAATCATGTACACCCCTTGGAGATCAAGCCAAACACTTCATCCATAGAAGAACAGGTAAACAATGCAGTCTTGTTTTGTTTTTCTCTCTAAAAAGTATTCTTTAGTAGTTAAAATCTACATCTTTGTAAGAATAACCTATTATTCAATCCACACAATAAAGCTTTATATATGTAAAATCAGATGAATTTTTTGAATGAGAAGATTAAGGTGAAAGAAAAACATCCATTTCCTTTTAGTTTAGAGGAATCAAGTTCAAATTCAAGTTTATCTAAAATTGCTTTACATTATCTTCTAATGCTGATGCTTCCTAAGGAGTGAATTTGAACCACTGCTAGTCACACCCTGCTCATTTTCCCTTTGGGAAACTTTGGGATCCAGTCTCCTCAAATTGCTCAAGCTGATGATGAACAGTAGAACCTGCAGAAAGCACAACTACTTCTTAGAGGAGGCAGCTCAACTGTGAAATGTGGCTTCCTGGAATCTCTTCTCAAGATTTTCAACTGGATTTTCATCCATTTACCCATTTTCATATCTGTATCTAACCTCTACTTTCCTTAGGACCTTCTGTAATTAAGTTATTGGCTGAGATTGAAATAGCTGCTGTATTTCTTCCTATCATCATATTTCATCATTTTTTTAGGGGTGAGTCTTATATTTATACTCATGGCAACTATTTTTGCACACAAGAAATGTTTCATAGTTGTCACACATTGTCCATCAAGCCCAAAATGGGAATCTGGGGCTCATTTCTTTGTTCAAGAAATAATTATCAAGAGAGTCAGCACTCTTTTAGAATCTAAGGATAGAGCAAACCGATAAAAATCCCTGCCTCTATGGTGCCCTCATGTGGGGAAGGTGACCCCTGGTCAAAATAAAAAAGTAAGGTGTATATAACATGTTGGATGGCACCAGGGAGATAGGCAGCCCCATACAGGAAGGTTTTAATTTTAAATAAAGTGTTTACAGAAGGGATCACTAAGAAGCCAATGGTTAAGGAAAGACTGACCGAAGACAAACCTCAAAGTCCGTCACTCTCTGGGGGAAGATTATGCCATTTGGAGAAAACAGTCTGTGTAGGTGTTGAGGATGCAGCACACTAGAGTTTCAGAGAAACAGTTGGGAGGCCAAAGTAGCTAGATAGTGACAAAGGAGGAGAAGTAGAGAGGCCATTGGAGGGTTTTGAGGAAAGGAGTTACATGATCTGACTAAGGTTTTCACACATGCACTCTTGGCTGCTGTGTTGACAATGGACAGCATGAGGCAAGGGCAGAAGCAGACTGGGGCACCTGGGTGGCTCAGTTAGTTAAATGTTTGACTCTTGACTTTAGCTCGGGTCAAGATTTCGCCGTTCATGGGTTTGAGCCCCACATTGGGCTCTACACTGAGAGTGAGAAGCCTGCTTGGGATTCTCTCTCTCTCCGTCTCTTTGCCCCTGCCCCACACATGTGCTCTGGAAAGAAAGAAAGAAAGAAAGAAAGAAAGAAAGAAAGAAAGAAAGAAAGAAGAAAGAAAGAAAGAAAGAAAGAAAGAAAGAAAGAAAGAAAGAAGCAGACTGACTAGGAAGCCAATACAAGAATCCAAAAAAGAAATGATGATGACTTGGATTAGGTTGACAACAGTAAACATGGTAAAAATAAATAGTCGTATTCTAGATATTGCTTGAGGATAAAACCAGTAGGATTTGCTGATAAAATGAGTGTGATGAGTGAGAAGAGAAAAGTTGTCCATAATTCTTCCACTGCATTGTTTTTCAAAATGTGTTCCAAAGAACCTCCTGCCTCACAGTCACATAAAATATACGTCAAAATAGATTCCTAGTTTCTACCTGAGAACTACTGAATTAGACTGTTTAGAGCAGAGGTTAGAAAACTTTCATTCTAAAGGATCAGAGAGTAAATATTTTAGGCTTTGCATATGGTTTCTGTCAAAATCACTCGGGCAATATTAAATGAATGAGTGTGGCTGTTGTTGCAATACAATGTTATATAGACATTGAAATTTGAATTTCATGTAATTTCCATGTCACAAAAAATATTTTTTCGTTGTCTTTTTCTAACATTTAAAAATGAAATAACAAATATTCTTAGCTCATGGGCATACAAAAACAGACAATGGGACAGGCTGACCGACTCACTGCCAGTTTGCCCATCTTGCTCTAGACAGCAGATTCCAAGAATATGTATTTTCCCCCAAGAATATGTATTTTTAAGATGCTCATAAAGTGACTTTTTTATGTGCAAGAACTTAAGAGAATCACTGCAATAAGTTTTGAAAGTTACTGTCAACTGTTCCTTTTTCCTTTACTTTGTTCATTGGTCAGAATAAAAAACGTTTCTTTAATAAAACAAGAACTAGAATTGGTACGAAATAATGGATAAAAGAAAGATTCTCATGTGCCAACAAGAAACATGTTTAGAAAAAAAAAAGGAGAAAGGAAATTTAAAATGATAAGATTGAAAGTTATTTATGAGGATTTTCAGAGAATTAGGGAAAGACTCAAAAGTATATTATTTAGAAGTAAATTCTATAGTTAAAAAAAAGCCTTTACCATTAAAAAGGATCAATTGATGATTTGTGCATGACTCCATAAAAGTCAAAGGCAGAGGTCACCACACAGATTCAGGCTCCTGTTCTACACAAGTGAAGATACTGTCCTCAGTCTGGAGAAAACTATTATTTTGCCACATGAAAGAATATCACCTATTGTAAGTTGGACACCATGCATGTAGCTTAGTTGTTAGGTCACAGTTGTTAGGAGTTTACACCATGACATCTCCTTTTTTCACTTGATCATCTAATGCTTTGATTGCTCTTTCTAGTGTCACACTCAAATCACAAAAAAACATGGGGGAAACAAGAAAAAAAACTTCATTTACTTAAATGGATCTGTTAATCATAATCATAGTACAAAAAACATTATTCTCGGCTTAAAACCTGATTTTGATTTTTCATCTAGTATTTCTCAACTTCATCTCTACTTTCTAGTATATTATTATCTTCTTAATTTCAAGATTTAATTCACCAAAGTTTTATTTCTGAGACTGAATCAAATATAAATTGATAATTTTTATTTCAGAGAAAATAATTTTGTAAAATATAACTCAAATGCAATGTACAGTCCTAATAGATAGATCTAAAACTATTAGCAAAGAACCTTTTTGTACCTAAATAATTTACTGGTGAAAAAAACAACAAGTTACTGAGTGTTTAGCAAGCATTGTGAAATCTATATGAGTGGAAATGAGAAGAAAAAGGAAATGGAGTGGAAGACAAGACTTCAAACAGGCTATCTCAATAATCTATCTTGGTCTAACACTCCTGACAACTAACAGCTAGAAGATATATTTCTTCAAATCTCTAACAGATTCCTTGGTGTACTCACATGGTTAAATATGATGCCACAGCAATCAATATAGTGCTAAACAAAGACTGTTGATTGACCCTATAATAATAATAATATTTTAGTGTATCCTCTGTGCCAGTCTCATTACACAATTTCATGTGAGGCAGGTATTTTTATTCTCATTTTACAGATAAAGAAACAAAATCACAAGAAAATGTGACATTCATTCAAATAAGAGTTCAGCCTTGGGTCTGTCTGGTTGCGAAGCTTGAATATTGCCCTCTATAACTCACCATCTTGCACAATGTTTCCCCAGTGGTTAATGTTCCTGTCCAGCCACAGATTGAGGAGAGAATGGAGTGAGAAGAAAAGAAAAGAAAAGAAAAGAAAAGAAAAGAAAAGAAAAGAAAAGGGTTGCATTGCCTAGAGAACTGCTTTTCCCTTTCAATATGGTATATGATTTTGCTTTTACAATTAACATTCTGCTGATGAGATTTCCCATTGGTGAAGGCTGACGAGTCAGATTTTCCGCAAAGAGAAAACACTGCAGGAAATAAATTAATCTCTGGGGAAGATGAGGGGCAAGGCTGTCAGTACTCACACAACTGCCTAATAGGAAATGATATTTCAAAACTGTTGAAAGAATGAAATGACTGTGGGTTCTCCTTCCAGCATATTCTTAAACATTTAAACCTTCCGAGAAGAGGGAAATGGGTTGCTATAAAATGAAGAGCAATCTTACAACATTTCACTTTAGGCTGTCAGTACTTCCAAACTCAGATAGTATTCCCTGGAAATGTCAGAGGAATCATACCGGTGTCCTTGTTTTGTTTATATTATGAAAAATCTGCACTGATGTTAAATAGAAGGATGAATGATATACCAGATTTTTTGATTACCAGTTTGAAATTACAGGAACAAAACAGATGAACATAGGGGAAGGGAAGGAAAAATAAGATAAAAACAGAGAGGGAGGCAAACCATAAGAGACTTTTTTTTTTAAATGTTTTTTTATTTATTTTTGAGACAGAGAGACAGAGCACGAGTGGGGGAGGGGCAGAGAGAGGGGGAGACACAGAATCTGAAACAGGCTCCAGGCTCTGAGCTGTCAGCACAGAGCCAGACGCAGGGCTCGAACTCACAGACCGTGAGATCATGACCTGAACTGAAGTCAGACGCTCAACCGACTGAGCCACTCAGGCGCCCCTAAGAGACTCTTAAATACAAAGAATAAACAGGGTTGCTGGTGAGGAGGAGGGAGGAGGATGGGCTAAATGGGCGATGGGCATTAAGGAGGACACTTATTGGGATGAGCACTGAGTGTTATATGTAAATAATGAATCACTGGGTTCTACTTCTGAAACCATTATTACACTATGTGTTAATTAACTTAGATTTAAATAAAATTTAGAGAAAAGATAAGCAAGTAGGCGTCTTTCATGGAATAAATAAATAAATAAATAAATAAATAAAATTGTCCAATATTTTATATAACAGATTTTCCAGTCTTTGGAGTAAGGGTAATTATTGTGCTTAGAATTACACACTACTTACAATAACACTGAATTACTGAAGTGTTCCTTTATTCAAATTGAGAAACGGAAATATGTTTTATGATATCTAAAGTACTATCTCTTGATAGCATGTTTTCAGTCATTCTTCAGTCCAGGTCGTTAATACAGAACACCAACTTTATCTAACTCTCAAAGTAGTCCCGATAGATAACTGCCTCATGTTTCATTTCTCATAATACAAGTAAAATCTGAAGTTGAGATCAAATGTTAAGGTTAAATTAAAGCTCAATATAAAAATTTATTTATTTTCCGATAGATCCATTCTTCATCTGTAGCTTCTACCTTGACTTCAGTGATGAGTTTTTTTTCCACGGAGCTTGTTTTCTTTCCCCTGTTTAATTGACCACAATATGTAGGTTCCTACATGTGGTGAATCACTTCTATGTGACTTTTGCTTACAGGTGACCAAAGCTGCATGCTCTATGATATCAGAATAGGCCACAGAATCTCATACTTTCAGCATTGACAGGGCACAGAGATTTCTTGGTGTACCTCCTCTTTTGGTAAGGAAACTATAACTCAGAAAAATGAAATGGCCTGTGAAGGGCAAGACATCTGGGTATGGCAGAACTGGAACTAGACCTTAGGATACCTGCTTTTTGTTTTCTGACCTAGGGGGTCTTCTCACTCCTTGACAAGTTGAATTTATTATGTAAGATGAGTTGTGGCATGAATTTAATGTAAAGATGGAGGAATAATTAGAAGAACATAACTGAAGCTTCAAAAGAAAGGACATTCCAATTGATAGCTTTGTTCAGGAGAATATAGAATTTGCTCAGTAGAGCACATTTATGCAGGGCAAAAACAAATAGGCATATTTAAAAGATTATCCTTTCTGGCAAAGAGTGCAGTTTCTAGAGAGACACAGAAGGAGGAAATCTTTGTTCAGCCAGTCGGATCACCACAAGCAATCTCTGCAATTAATGAGTTGACCTACATTATAGCCAGATCCTTTTCACAACTAAATGATCATCTTCTGATACCAAATGACTTTGTCCTTGGCTGAAGGAAGCCACCTTACCCACAGTCCTGCCCCCTTCTTTGAAGCCTCGATATCCAATGACTGATAAAGACCTGGCCCCTCATCCCAAAACAGGACAACTCTGAAGAGCCATACCAGCTCCAGGCCTTCCGGTGGGAACAGCTAAGGTCTCTGTTGTGACTGTATTATGACTCAATTTCCCCCTCTGCCTAGACCTCCTTTTGTTTCTCTGCCATATGTGTCATTCCCAAGAGCACTCCCAATAAATGTTCCACATGCAAGCCCACCCAGGGAACTAGACATGAAACAAATAGCTTAAAACAAACATTTGTACTTAACACACGTCGCCTACCAAAAATAGCACTTTAACTGAATAAACAGTGAAGTCCTGTGCTCTTCCTGAGCTATTGCAGCTGACCTAAGATGGGGAAGATGTCCATTAGGGAGGGTCAGGGCTTTCCTGTCCCTGCAGAGTTGCACTATATCTTGGACTCAGAGGAGTCAGTGTCTCATCTCCAAAGAAGGTTTCCAATTGACTCCCAGGCACATGGGATTCATAGGAGCCATGAATTTCCCAGGAGGATACATTCTTCGAAGGAAAAAAGGTGCCAGCAGAAACTCAGAAACCACAAGAGCCACAACAGGTGGTCACAGCCAGCGCTTTGCAAAAGACACTGTCTGGAACCAAAGTTTTTCTTAGTGATCAACTCATAAGGATGAAAAAGTTAGTTATAATAGCTATGATTCAATTGGAGTTTATTATGTCTTATACCACCTTTAACCTATTTCATCGAATATAGTCTCCAAAATAGCCTATGGTGTAGCCCTATTATTAATTCAGTTTTACAAATAAAGAGCTAGAGACATTAACAAATTGCTCATGGTACACAGCTAGCAAGTGGGAGCCAAGATTTAAACCCAACAGTCTGAGTTCAGACTCCAAAGGTTAAGCACTTAATCATCCCACTTTTAGAGGACTGTTCTTTTAGTAATTTATGGACAAACCTATGTACAGGCTTAATAACAAAGTTCCTAAAATAAGACGTGGGCATTGCCAACCTGCCAAGCAACCAGAGTGAGTCAAGGACCCACAGAAGAAGGTCATGCAGGAGACTGGGGGAAGCATTTACATTGGCTGCTTAGGGAAGAAGAGCCAGGCCGGGCAGCACGGCTCCTGAGGTAGAATTTATTGCTCCCCTGGCTGCAGCAGTGCAAACTTTCATCACACGATGTGCATTCAGCCATTCACAGCAAATCTTCTCATTATTTACGTTCAAATCTAAAATAAAGAATTCCTTTTAGCATAACGATTAGATACATATTTGAATTGGTTCCACTTCATCTAAGTGGAAGAACAAGATTTGGGTGTCCAAAAGGAGCAAACTGGGAGAAGCAGCACCCCTGTCTTCATAAGATTTTTGCTTTTGTTTTTGCTTTTGTCTGTGATGTGCTACAAAAGACTCTAAAACTGCCATTCTTACCAAAGAGAATTTAGGAAATTACTGACTTCTGTCGAAGCACTAAAAAGAGGGGAAAGTTCGGAAAGGGTATCATCTGCTTGTCCTGATCTCCGTGGTGGCTTCTGGATACTCAGAGATGAGCTATCTCTGGTATATGGTAAATATTAAGTAGAGATCCAGTGAGTCTTTTTTTTTCCCAAATAGAGAGACATATATTACAGAAGATAAAATGGAATTTGAAGAATTATATTTCTGTGTTACCTAACTTTTGTATTTTTACATATGGAATTGTCATACACTTTAATTCATAGTGAAGACAGCTTATTCTGTAATTGATTGTAATTACAGATGGGAAAGCAAATGAAGATATTTCCCAGATGAGCGGACTAAACAATTTCTAAATAAATGTATGTTGAAATTAACCTAAGTAAGGAGAGGTCAGTTTACCGTTCTTAAATAAAGTTAGGAGTCTCACTTGCTTAAAAACACTACTTTAATTCCAGGTGTTCTTTTTTCTTAAGCCATCACTTAGAGGCGACATCTTCAAAGCAGGTGCTGCCCGGGTCTGTGACATATTCTGCACTATTCATGCAGGGTGCAAAGCTGGGGCTGTCCAGTGCCATCCCAGGAAGAGGTACACACAGGGGTAGATCAGATAAGTTTTCCAATGATTGAAACATAAACTTTGATCTTGGGAATTTTGTTATCTGGTATTTTGTAGGATCCATAATCTTAAGGGGCAAAAAGTTTTCAATGAATTAGTAATGGCTTGAGACTCAATATACTGCAATATTCATTGCAGTAGTTGTTTCTTTTATAGTCATGCTTGATTAGTATTTGAAATTTGCAGGAATTGCAATATGCATGGTTTTCAAAGCCCTTCACAGAATTTCATTTTTATCAGTCGGCAAGAGTCAATGAAAAGGCAATAAGAAAAGCTCTATGGGATATTTTTATAGGAGTGTCAAAAGTCAGTAAGCTAACTACATGAAAGAACCCAGATTGTACAGACAGAGTTTGAGCAGAAACACTTCAGAGACGTTATATCTAGTATTTTGACTTTTACATGCCCTTGGAGAAAAAAAGGAGCGCTAGCTACAAAACCAAATACGGAAGGGAAAGGAACAAACCATATGCTTAAGAATAATTACCGTTTCCATTTTCCTACAAACGAAATGTGAAGTTTCAAAGATAAAGTGTAATAGAAATTGAGCTGCTTTGGTGTGTCTAAAATATTGCCAAGAAAGAAAATTCTCATTTCCCTTGCTAACTCATCCCAGATTTCTACAATATGGAAGTTAGTAGCAATGCTATCAACTTCTCCACAAGTCCATTTGTTCTTGTTTTGCTTTTAGTAGAGATGAAAAATATCAGATCATCACCCCTAGAAACAAAACCATCATAATTCACATATACATTAGGTTACTTCTTTGACACATCTTTAAATTAAAGACATCTCAGTTGCTATAACCTCTTCTGAAGCCATTAATCCTCTTGTTAATTCTAGCAAAAATTTAAAAATATTATTGTCATGATAATACAAGCAATCTTAAAACACATCCTTGGCCATGAAAACCATAAATGAAGAGAATAAAATAGAAATAAAAAATAAAAAAGAACAATGAACAGACTTATTGTGAGTGTCTAATATTACGCTGCACTTAAAACTACATCTCAATGAGATTTGCAATTCAGGCAGTCACTTTGAGAGAGCCACATATTCCAAGCAAAGTGGTAGTAACAATCTGTAAATTATGCATTTGTCATGTGGGCAATTAAAACCATTGTCACGTGGCTTAACTAACCTGTGGTTACGTTGGTGGCTGCTACGACAGTTGCCCCACTCTTGCTTTTCTCTTTCTCCAGATCGGCCGAATCATTTTGACAACCAACTGGTACTTTTGAATCCAGGCCAGCTTGATTTGAGTGCAGTTTCTTGTCTACATGGAGACTCTGAAATGACACAGGCCAGAATGATTGATTTCACAAGTAAATTATCAGTCCAAAATAAATGCTTCCCAGAGATATGACAAGGATAAACATTTATCATATGGCAAGTTATGTCTGTATATCTGAATCAGAACATTCGAAATGTCAAAGTGAGTTACAAATTACATTTTCATCAATATATTTTGGTAATCTACGTGTGGAATTTTTTAGGCAATCTGAGTGACTAGAATAAGAAGTCATCTGAGACTCAGAAAATCATCTTCAAATCCTGTTTGTGTACATCATTTTCTTCTTGTAAAGTTTATAAGATATTTCTCATTTAACACATTTTCACTCAGTTTTTATTCTTAGAGTTAAATTCTACAGCATTTCACAATGTGTTACATAATCACATATTGTATAATGAAGAGCAGGTTTCATTTCTGCATTACCTGTGGCCTTTATGTAAAACAAATCATAGCATCTACTTTAAATTAACTCATATTTTTATCAGCACTATGCAAACTTGACAAAGCTTCTCTACTCAATTTAAGAATAATAATTCCTCCTAACAATGAATTATTAAGGCACAACATCAATGGACCCTAAAACACCTCCCACATATAAGAGATGTCACAGTGTTTGATGTAATACTGACATATTGTATGCTTCAAAAGAATCATCAGATAGGAGCAAAAACTAGAGACCTAAACAGGAAACTGAACTTTCAGCACTTTGAACCATATTCAAATTCAGACTAGAGGGTTTTCAGTTTAAACATGGTTACATAATATTCAAAGATTCATAGAGTCAAAATTAGCCAGTCAACATTGGCCATCCACATTAGCCACTTTGGTTCACTAAGGGATAGGATAATGAACAATTTTCCTTAAGTTCCTCGCGCAGACTGTGTACAGCATTAAGTTTATCAAAAGCTTTATCAAAAGCTCAAATTAAAGGCTTTTAAAGCTTGGAAAAGGCCAATCAGGAAATTAGGGTCCATCATGATTAAATAATTAACCCAAATAAACAGAATGAATGGTGCCGAGCCTCAGGGATACGTCTCCCAACCCTTAGTCCAGTGCTTTTCACACCACTGTGCAATCCATTTGTTCATTTATCCATTTAATGTGGTGGATTGGTTACATTGATGGCCCCATTTCTTCACCTCTCTCTGTATCCATGTCCTTCATGTAATTTTGCCATGTCCTTCTACTTTGACTTTTGACTTGTCCATGTGACTTCTGGATCAACAGGATATTGACGCATGCGACACAGAGACTTGAAAGATAGTTCCACAATTGGCTTTGCTCATTCTTGTCCTTTCACTACTCCATGAATACATGCTTAGACTAGCCTACTGGGGGTTGAGTGGCACAGAGAGTAAAGTCAGGTTACCCCAATCATCAGAGCTGAGACAACCAACAGCCAGTAGAAACCCAGACATTTGGGTGAACCAGCCTTGATCAGGTCAGCTGAACTCCACAGTTTCGTGGACTAAATAAATGTGGTTTGGCTATATGCATTAGATTTTGCTGGTGAGTATGCAGCATTGTGTGGCCATAGATAAATGATATATCCAATTTATCTATAGAATCCCAGATACTGGGTACAGCATGAGAATACAAATGTAAATATGACATAGTTTCAGACTTTAAATTGTTCCAACATAATTTCTTAAATTGTTTAAGTGGAGAATTAAAATAGAGTGCGGTAAGTCATTTGTAGATAATTCTCAAATTCCTTCTCTACTAACAAAAGATGGGATCCAGGTGATCCTATGGGGGACAACTCAAAAGATCAGCATTTGAATGTCGGTATTGGCCAAAATGAAACTGCTACACCTGTTTATATTTGACTCATCCACAGCCCAGAAAAATTTAAGTCAGTATGAATTTTTATTTTTTTTATTTATTTTTTTATTTTTTTAATTTTTTTTTTCAACGTTTATTTATTTTTGGGACAGAGAGAGACAGAGCATGAACGGGGGAGGGGCAGAGAGAGAGGGAGACACAGAATCGGAAACAGGCTCCAGGCTCTGAGCCATCAGCCCAGAGCCCGACGCGGGGCTCGAACTCACGGACCGCGAGATCGTGACCTGGCTGAAGTCGGACGCTTAGCCGACTGCGCCACCCAGGCGCCCCGAATTTTTAAATTTGTTGTCAGGCTTGTCACATAGTTTGTATTGGCCCATAGCTTTGAAAAGAAGCAGATTAAACTAGAATTTAAGTATTTTTGATATTAGATGCCTTTGGAAAATATATTCATTCAATGACTATTAAATCATAGTTTTTCAGTATTGAGTAATAAACTAGGATAAAGAAGAAATGTGGCTTCTTGTTTTTTCATTCCAAATTCAATCAATATTATTAAAATATTGAGGGACAAATGTAAAAATTCATGAAAATTATGTGAATTATAACCAGATTTCAAAGAAGAAACACAAAACTTAAATAAATTTCTGAAACCTGAAACCTGTAACATGAAAGGCTGAGCAGATCAAGGCTGACCATTTGATCATAATGGGTCAAGTATTGCACAGGTCTGGTGCATCTTGGTGCAAATCTCTGGCAGATTGAGCATTTTATAAATACATTAGCATTTCAATAATTAAGAACCCCACTTTGCTAAATAAAGGCAGTCCCCACACTGGTCTCCTCTAGTGGAGCCATGTCAAGTTTTCAACCTCTCCTTTTTTTTACTTGTTACAGTCTGGTTCCTATTCCCTAGTCCTAACGTAAAAGGAGTTAGATGTGTCTTAAACTGTTGATCCTGCTGTGTTCTCTCAACCTTGTTTACTTAAAGTCAGTCTCTCCCTCCAGTTCCTGGCTTTTCAAACCATCCACAGGTACTAATTTTCTGCTTCAAAAAATCTCCACAATGCTCCATTTTTCATTGCCCAAATGCCTTCCATTAAGCATCAATCCCTTCCTCTTTCTCTTCCTTCTTATCTCTCAGATTCTCTCAGATGCCTTCAGAACTTTGCTCCATAGTTTGCAGTTTTCACTACATATTCAACTTTCTTTTAGAACATTGTCACTACCTCCCTACCTTGACTAAAATTCCATTCTCCATTGAGGATAGCACTTCTCCTACAAATGAAGATGCTGCTTATTCCTCCACACTCTAGACAGCCTCAAGTTGATATTCTTTTTTTTTTTTTAATGTTTATTGTTGAGACAGAGAGAGACAGAGCATGAATGGGGGAGGGTCAGAGAGAGAGAGGGAGACACAGAATCTGAAGCAGGCTCCAGGCTCTGAGCTGTCAGCACAGAGCCTAACGCAGGACTCGATCTCACGGAGTGTTAGATCATGACCTGAGCTGAAGCCGGACGCTTAACCGACTGAGCCACCCAGGTGCCCCTAGATAGCCTCAAGTTGATATTCTTGCCATAGTACTGTCCACTGCACCCTTACCTCCTTGCTAAAAATCCCCACTGCTTTGATATTCCTGCCAGCTAGGTAGGCACCATCTCCCTTCTTGTTGGTATCATCCATCTACCAATCTCTAGTCACAATCCATTCTTCATAAAAAAAGACGGGATTATTGTTTTTCCTTCCATTCCCATGATCCTGGATGATGTTCATATTTACGAAGACATTCTATTCAACACCGACTGGATCTCCTTATTATGAATGAACTTTCCATTTCTCTCCCTTAGACTTTCACTTCCAGAGCCACACCTGAAACCTGTCATAATAACCTTTTCCCCCTCCAAAATCACTAAGTGTCTTCCTCCCTCACCTAATCTCCTATCTTTTATTGTCTGTACTCAAGCCAAGCTCCCATCTCCAACACTGTTTTTTCCACCAGGACAATTCTTGGACCTCATTGGAACCTGGGCTCCATTGATCGTTCTACTTTCTCTATATCCACCAGCGTCCAAGGCTCATTTCCCCTTTTTTTCTACATAGCATCCATCCCAGTTTGAAAACTTCCATCTGTCCGACTTGATCCTGCTTTAGCCTTCAGCAGCACTTGACATGTCTAGTCACTCCCTTTCTTTGCCTTAAAGTCTCTAATACCGGGGCGCCTGGGTGGCGCAGTCGGTTAAGCGTCCGACTTCAGCCAGGTCACGCTCTCGCGGTCCGTGGGTTCGAGCCCCGCGTCGGGCTCTGGGCTGATGGCTCAGAGCCTGGAGCCTGTTTCCGACTCTGTGTCTCCCTCTCTCTCTGCCCCTCCCCCGTTCATGCTCTGTCTCTCTCTGTCCCAAAAATAAATAAAAAACGTTGAAAGAAAAATTAAAAAAAAAAAGTCTCTAATACCACTTTGACCATTGACTCTTAGTCCCCTTTGCTATTTCAACCTTCTTTACCTACACATTGACTGTTAAGACTTTCTCAGAGTTTTGTTATTGACTGAGTTGTCTTTGTACCATCCTAGATAATTCCAACAATCGTGTGGCTTAATTTACTGTCTATGTGTTTATGACTTCAGGGGTGAAGTGGAGATTTATAAAATGAGATGACCAAGGGCTTGTGTGCTATGATAAGTACTCTGGATTCCAATTCTAAATGTGCTTTAGCTTTACAACTCCACCACTATTCCTTCCTGTCTTAAGGCTTGGATCTTCTGTTTGCCTAGAACATTCCTCACAAACTCTTCTTCTTTAAAAAAAAAAATTTAATGCATTTTTATTTTTGAGACAGAGACAGAGCGTGAGTGGGGGAGAAGCAGAGAAAGAGGGAGACACAGATTCCGAAGCAAGCTCCAGGCTCTAAGCTGTCAGCACAGAGCCCGAAGCAAAGCTCAAACTCATGAACTTTGAGATCATGACCTGAGCTGAAGCCAGACGCTTAACTGCCTGAGCCACCCAGGTGCCCCACAAACTCTTCCTCTTTAATTTATTAAGTCTCAAGTTCCTGCAAGTCTCCCTTCACCATGTAGCCTTTAGTCAGCACCTTTGTTTTCTAGGCTTTGAGTACCTTGTAGTTCTACTGTGATGCAGTTTTCACAGTATAATTAAATACTACCTGATTTAGTGTTTAATGTTTATCTCTCTGGTTAAAATACAAACCCACTAAGAATAAGGACTATGCCTGTCTTATTCATTGTTCTCAGTCCTTATCTCAGTATTTTAAATATAGTAGGTATGACATAACTACATGCTAAATTAGTGGAGAAATGCATGAATAAATATAGACTTAATTTTTATGACTTTTTCTTTAGCTAGCCTATCAACGGCTACTATATAGTCACATGTTCATATGCTAGAAGTGATATCCAGTCACTCTGAACAGTAATACTTATTATATATTTGAAAGGAACATATATTTTTAATTCATTTCACCCATAAAAAATACATATTGCAAATTTTGTGCTTTTAAATAAATTCACTGTTGCAATCATTGAAAACACTATGGTTCTATAGTGTCCCATATATTTCTGTGACTCGATGTGGATTGGTTACTATCTATGAAAACTATAAATCAAGGAATGGTTATATTAGGGAAATAGAGAACTTAGAGTGTACACACTGTGGGCCCATATTCCCTAGGCATGAGATTGTGACCTGACAATAATGGAAGAAATAAAACTCTGTCAGGCACTGCTTCAGTGATGTCAATCAAGCCTTCAACCTGAATATCAGGTCCAGAGGAAAATGAGAAAAATAATGTGTGCAAAGAACAGAGAAGAACACAGATAAATTTGAACTGGCATCATCAGGCTTTTGTGTCCACTTTACAGTT
Source organism: Herpailurus yagouaroundi (assembly GCF_014898765.1). NCBI lineage: Eukaryota > Metazoa > Chordata > Mammalia > Carnivora > Felidae > Herpailurus > Herpailurus yagouaroundi. The sequence goes on from NW_024412394.1 coordinate 84,001,712, forward strand.
GTAGTTCAAAAATAAACTTTATTTTGTATAATTTCCACTTAACTTGTCATTAGAAATAAGTCATTATAATCCTGTCTGCTAATATAAAACAACTGTTCAATTATTTTTCATGTTATTCTTGGTGTGTAGCTTGTATATTGCTTTTAGTGGTCCTGCTGAAAGCAATGATCCAATAACAACACACTGAATATTTTTCTCATGAACAAAGAAATGAACAAATTAATATTACCCAAAAAATATTTTCTTTCTTCAAATCCATCTTTCATCTCACCAAGGCCATGTTATGAGGGAAAAAATCATCCTCTTCCAAACAATTTATTGAGATTCTCTGTTCATGATTACATTCATCCACGTCCCTTTTCCCCAAGGGCGAGACTCGCTTTTCTTTAGAGAGTCACAGAGGGCCTGTCTTGGCCCAGGGACTGAACATCATTTACATGTTAAACAACACGAAGTATCCCAGATAACGTACTTTACTTTTTACAAAAAATCAACCACTCTCCTAACAGGCTAAAAAAAGCGTCCTCTTTCTCTGCTTGTATAAACAACTGATCCTTTCCACTGCCTGTACTTTTTCACTTCAGAAAAGTGAGTACAAGGGACATGTGACATTTCAAGTGGTATTTGGGAAGAAATTTCCCATTAACTAACTTTCTTCCCCATAATTAAATTACACTTAAAACAAGAAAATAGTAACAGTAATTCAGAAACTATACATTAAAATAAAGAAATGAGGTTCCAAATCCAATCATAGGAAACATAGGTTTGCATATTCAAATTATCGTTCCAGAACATATAATCCTCTATGCCATCTGTCTTCTAATGGGTGAGAGAGAGAGAGAGAGAGAGAGTATGTGTGTATTTTCTCTTTTGTTTGTTATATGGTTGAATCACCATAAATAATTCAGAAGATTATTAAGCAGTTTAAAAAAACTAATAAATTTCTCATTGTGCATTATAAAGACCCAATTAAATGGAGGCAAATGTTTGTTTTTTCTGACGAAAATATTTAAACAAGTAAGAATATAAACTGAAAAATAATTTAAAGTTGATCATATAAACAGTCCTCTCTTTCAGACAATATCTGAGATTTCATAGAATTATCCATCTATACTAATAACCTGCCTTTTTACATAGAATATGTCCTTTTGTAAATATTTTTTTTTTGAGAGACAGAACAAGAGACTGTGTGTGTGTGCAAGCGAGAGAAGGAGGGTCAGAGAGAGCGAGAGAGAGAATCCCAAGTAGGCTGTCAGTGTAGATCCCAACATAGGGCTCAGTTCCACGAACCATGAGATCATGACTTGAGCTGAAATCAAGGGTAGGACACTCAACCGCCTGAGCAGAATATGCTCTTTATACGACCTGCAAGAACGTCCTTTTGAGCTTGTTCCACCCAATCCCAACAAACCATCTTTGAGAACCTTCCTGTCCCTTGCAGCTGGAGGTCGTTTATAAGGGGGTTGCCCAGAACTATGGTTGGTAGGCCTCATTCCATCAACCCAGCAGAAGCCCACTACCACCTCTCCCACTTATCCCAGAGTTCCAGGCTGTGTCCCTCCCATGTGAGACCCTTTGCTGGCATCCTTTATCCTCGACAAGTGTTTTCCCCCTCAACCATGCAAATGAGACCATTCTTCAAGTGAGACCATGATGGCTGGGCTCTGAGCTGGCAGCTAACTGGGCACCTCAGCAGCAATATCAAGTGCATGCATGTGGCTTGACACTTAGATACTCTTGGACCAAATGTGGTTAACAAGTGGGATAGATCTGTCTCTCTTTTACCTGCTGCAAGTACCTCCAGAAGTTCAGGACATTTAAAAGAGTTGGGGTTTTCTATCTGCCTTGCCCTTGCCCTTGGGTCAGAGAAGAGGCAATTGGCCCATGCAAAAGAAATATGGCTGTGTCTGCTTCCCAAGTTGCTCTGATTAAAAAAAAAAAAAGACATCTTTCCATCACAGCCCTTCAAGAACTTCTTCTACTTGCTGAACTTCCTGGAACCAGGTCCAAGAAAACAAATCTCTGATGGAACTATTAGAGATCTTATCATGCATCATATATCAAAGATGTACCATGCTCTCTGGGAGAGAAATCCTTCATTTACCTAAAGACTACTTTAAACCTTAACTTTCAAAGACATCTTTCCAGAGCATATTATGTATTAAAGAAGATATTATCAGTGTTAATATATTTCAGTTGCATCGTCCTCTATTTTCCCTGATTAAAACAGGGAACTAGACAACTTGACATCTAGAAGTCCTGCCATTCTGATTTGACCACCCTCTTGAGGAAAACCAAGTCCTAGCTCATGAATATTGAGGAAGAACTCAATATAATCACAGACTCTGTTTGATTTAAACAAGTTTAAGAATTTTCCTTCAGAGTACTCAGGGTGAAGAACCTCTTCACACCCTTTTGTCAAGCTCAATTCAATCTGCTTCTTGCTCTTCTAATCTTCTATAATTTTAGCCAAAAATGAAATGGACACTTGAAGCAAGGCTTAACCAATATATCTTCACTTTAAAATGAGTCCAGAAGAGACAGCTAATCTGTACGTTTGCTAATCTTAAGGAGATAAATGAGAAGTCTAGCCGCCTCAAAAATGTTACCCATGTCACTTCAGACAATGAACAAGCACGCAAAAGGGTTTGCTATTTTAGAGCTGCTGTGACAAGTGCATTTCCTACAAAAGACCAAGGTCCTCTTATCTATAATGTTGATCCATGGACACTGGAATAGCTCTGCATATAAGTAAATTTTCTCCTTTCTTTCTATTTGCCTTCCTGCAAATTTTAAAATTATTCATTCACAGGGCTATTGTTATAACTTTCAAGCTCCCATTTTAATTGGAAAATCATAACCCTCAGACTCAGTGGGGGTAATCTGTGGCCAAAGGACAGGAAAATTAATTTTAGTTTAAATTACAGAAGCAGAAATTACAGTAGAATAAAGTATGTGACATATTTTTTGTTTAGATTAGTTTTCAGTGGATTTAGTTTTTAATCAGTAGACGTATGAATAACGTTTGAAAAGTGTCCAGCAGAGTAACACTGGCTGCAGATGGCAGATGGGAGCTGCAATGCACCATATAATAGTTCTGTATCCAGGAAAAGTATTCTAAATTCATTTATTAAAAACTACATTTGAAATCATTTGACCGTCCTGGGTATTAAAACACAGCCTTTCATATAAGTCTTTGAAAGTCTTCCATATACAGCCTGATGTAAAACACTGCTGTATTATTATTTGAGCTAGAAATGATTTTGGTGAGTATGATTCATCTATTTCTTTAAGCATTCACATGACATGAAATGTAAAATGGCATGCTTCCCACTGAAGAGTTGCTAAAATGTAAAAATTTCAGGCCATTGTGATCTAGTGGCTAACATACCATGTAGTCATCGAAGGATGGTTCCCACCTTCTCACCTCAACTCAAGCCTGGACACATTTCCTTGAAACACTTTCCCATGAAGGCTGCCCTTTTGACTTCTTCCTACTCACACACCCTATTTCCCATGCCCTTTATAAAGCGCTGTCTGGCACTACCATTCAACACCGTCTCTAAATTTCTACAGAAACCTGGCCTGACCCTTCAGTTGTCTCCATGATCTTCCTCCACTTTCTTTATAATGCGTTCTTCAGCTCATGGCCTCCTCTCTGCCATTCCTCTGCCAACATGATATCAGAGGACCTTAATGTTCACATCTCCGTGGAACTTTTTTCCTACTCTTTTTTATCCTCTTGTAAGTACAATCGGAACCTGGACCTCATTGTCCTTCAGAATTTCTCCATCGTCAAGATCTTGGATTTTAGCACCCTCTCTGTGCCCATAATCTCTTAACAACGTTCATCCCTCTCAATCTTCAAGTCGTTTCTGCCTCTCAGCCTCTTTGCCTCACCTGTTTCCCCATCCAAGGGGTCCCTGGAAACTCCTTATCATTTTTCTTATTGTGGTTATAAGATCCTCACTTTCCATTCTACTCTTGTCACTGATCTTCCAAAGGCCGCTTATTTCTGGTAATTTTTTAAAGGCTTACAATTTTCCTATTTGTCTCTAATAAATTTATGTTTCCTGGTGATATCTAGGTCCTCCAGGTTGCCCAGTTATCTGAGGATCTCTGTTTCAGTTCCTAGTGAGGGGTACATAGACGATATTTCAAATCTTTTCCTCTTTTAACAAGCTCACAGTCACAGCCTGGCATTCCTCAATCTTAGGAAGTTATTTGATCATGTAATTCATTGAGATTGTGGCTATCTGAAATCAATTCCCACAGCTTTCCTTGTCTTGTCTTAGAAATTCATTTGATCTTTCTTACGTAGATTCTTTCCTCTTTCTAAAGTCAGTACCTTCTCCTTCTTCTGTGACACTTTCCCACCTTCCTCTTTGAGTTAATCAATTATTCTGCCCACTTATATTCTTTGATTCTGCCTCTCCATTGCCCCATTCATTTTCTGCCAAACTTTAGTAAGAGTAATTGATTTTTACTGCTCTTCCCCCCCCCCCCCAGCACTCACTTACTATCTATTTACTGAGTGGAATCTGGTTTCTGTTGTTACCACTTGATTAAAAATATTTTCACCAAAAGCCTTTCAGCCATCAGTCATAAATTCCATGGCCTTTTCTCAGACCTCACGGTTCCTGAGCTTTCTTTGTACATAACTCTGATAACCATCTCATCATCTGAAAAAAGCATTTTCCCCTCAATTTCCAGCAACTCCATTCTGTCATTTTCCTTTTATCTCTTGGTTCTCCATTCACTCATCAGCTTTGCCATCTTTTCTCTTTCCTACCAACCTGCAAATCAGTGATTGCTGAACCATTCTGATTGCATGTTCTTAACAAAACTTTGAAGCACAAAATATAAATGTCATACATGTACATATACATAAAATTACATATATATGTACTCTACCAACATATGTGTAATTATGTACATTTACTCTACTAATAATATACCATGTATAGGGCGCCTGGGTGGCCCAGTCCGTTAAGTGTCTGACTTTAGCTCAGGTCATGATCTTGTGGTTCATAAGGTTCGTGAGTTCGAGACCCATGTCGGGCTCTGTGCTGACAGCTGAGAGCCTGGAGCCTGCTTCCAATTCTGTGTCTCCCTCTCTCTCTGCCCCTCCCCTGCTCACACTCTGTCTCTCTCTCTCTCAAAAATAAACATTAAAATTTTTTCAATAAAAAAAAATATACCATGTGCATTATAAAGCAAACTCAAAGTAGAATTTTTAAATAATAAACTGAAGTTGATTAAAGTTGAAATAAAAATATTTTAAGCAAAATTATTTTATTAATAATGAGAAAAATAGTTGAATATTTTTTCATTACTTTTTTTACTTTATTATTAAAAAATTTTTTTTAATGTTTATTTACTTTTTTTGATAGAACACAAAGTGGGGAGGAGAAGAGAGAGAGGGAGACACAGTATCCGAAGCAGGCTCCAGTCTCTGAGCTGTCAGCACAGAGCCAGACGCAGGGCTCGAACCCAAAGACCATTAGATCATGGCCTGAGCTGAAGTCAGCCGACCAACTGACTGAGCCACGCGGGTGCCCCAGTTTACATTACTTTTTAAATCTTAATTTAACACTTTGTGATACAGCAATTCAGTTGTTCATTTTATAATTCGGTTGACCGATATACTGAGTTTTAATGGCTGTCCTGCTAAAAATGATACTTCACAAAGACACATAGATCCAAATGGAAAAGGCACATTGTTAGTAATTTTGCAAAGATATTGATATTGGCTAGTAAATTATCATCTTTGCTGATGTCAAAGTGATAATATTTTAATTATTGGATTAAAAACATATGAAATTCTGTGGAAGATTTTATAAAATGGTTAGAAATTTTGTTTCCAAGTTTTTGAAGTTTGCAAGATGAGAAGTTGCCTTGTTTTCAGCAATGGAAGCACATAACATCGAAATACTTTAGGGGCATCTGGGTGGTTCAGTCAGTTAAGCGTCCAACTTCAGCTCAGGTCACAATCTCACAGTTCGTGAGTTCGAGCCCCATGTCAGGCTCTGTGCTGACAGCTCAGACAGAACCTGGAGGCTGCTTCGGATTCTGTGCCTCCCTCTCTCTCTGCCCTCCCCTGCTCATGCTCTCTCATTCTCTCAAAAATAAATAAACATTAAAAAAATTTAAAAAAGAGAAATATTTTAAAGCAATCCACTTTCAAAAAAACCCTATATAGGAGTATTCTTTTGGTACAGATATGTTTGCTCCTTTTAATGGAAGGGCCAGCTCAAGTATGTACGTGTGCATTCCTCCAGGTGGCACACTACTGACAGGCAATTATGAATTAGGTAGATGAATTTGAACACTCACCTTTTAGTAAAATAAGTCTTAGTTTATGTGCTGCCGAAGCGAGCATGTAAAATAAATCTTAATATTAGTACATCTATAATTTTGATAAAAATGATTTGTTATAAGGCAATCAGCAAATCTTTTTTTTTTTTCTAGAAGCATGTCTTTTTTATTTAAATTTTATTTAGGTAGCATACAGTGCACTGGTGGTCTCAGGAGTAGAATTCAGTTATTTATCACTTCCATGGAACGCCAAGTGCTCATCACAGTAAGTGCCTTCCTTAATAGCCATCACCCATATAGCCCTTCTCCCACTCACCTCCCTCCATCAACCCTCAGTTTGTTTTCTATCGTTAAAGAGCAAATCTTTAAATGGTTCAAAAGAGTACCACCGTTATTCCTCATCTTACAAAGTGTCATGAGAAGGGGTATAGCTCAGTGGTAGAGCATTTGACTACACAGTGTCATGAGGGTCCTACTATATTTTAAACTTTCGTCTCTATAAATTAACCCGATATTTAAAACATTATTCAGAACTTTGTAAATTTCTGGCTACTATTTCTTTGCTGTAATAACTTGCTTACTGGGGCGCCTGGGTGGCGCAGTCGGTTAAGCGTCCGACTTCAGCCAGGTCACGATCTCACGGTCCGTGAGTTCGAGCCCCGCATCGGGCTCTGGGCTGATGGCTCAGAGCCTGGAGCCTGTTTCCGATTCTGTGTCTCCCTCTCTCTCTGCCCCCGCCCCCCGTTCATGCTCTGTCTCTCTCTGTCCCCCCCCCCCAAAAAAAAATAACTTGCTTACAACGGCACTGGGAATACATTTCATATGTGGAGTCATATCATTAATCTTCCTTTAGAATCACTTTTAAAAGTCTAGACAATGCAGTTTCTCTATTAGTAGTTGTACTTGCTCAGTTCATCCGTAAGGTAATGCTTTTGCCAAAGAGGTCATTAAGGAATGGAATAATCTTTTTTTCCAATGTATAAAAAAATATCTCATGGATTTCATTTTTTAAAAATTCTTTTTAATGTTTATTTATTTTTGAGAGAGAGAGACAGAGAGACAGAGTGTGGACGGGAGAGAGGCAAAGAGAGAGGGAGACACAGAATCTCAAGCAGGCTCTGAGCTGTCAGCACAGAGCCTGATGCAGAGCTCAAACTCACGGACTAAGATATCATGACCTCAGCTGATGTCAGACACTAACCAACTGAGCCACCAAGGCACCCCCTCATGGATTTCATTATTGAAGCATAATTTAGGAAATACAATGAACTCATATGTTGGAAAACAACTGAAGTCTTATGCAACTCTGCAGAAAACCTCCCTTACTGAGTCATTTGTTCATACAGATAATTATTAACAGCTAACCTTTATTTTTTACTTTCCAAATGCCAGGTACTATTTTATGTCTGTTACATGTATTAGTCTATTGAATTCTTCAGCATTTTTTTTCTAACCACCTTCCAAGAGTATTTTCAGAAAAAGAAATGTGTTTCGTTTTTCATCATACTGCTTCTTTGTATTATTCTAGTCATTTTTTAGGAAAAACTGATATACTTAATAAAATGTAGTGTTTTTTTATCTCTGGTAAAAGAAAAGCCTCAAATGGGTTTAACCTTAATTTTAGTGAATTTTAAATGTAATGAAGTACGGGACTGATTGTAACATAATTATAAGCAGCACTGAAAAAGTAATTGTCTTCACATTCTTTTCGCTCAGTTTTAAAATATATTGTTAATCATGAGAGCTTCATTTTCCCAGTTTCTAATATCACATAACACAGTATAAACTATGATGAAATTCACCATCACTTATACTATTTGTGAATCTTCATTTCAATCTTCTTGAAAATTTCAAATTTGGGGCTATCTTGATGGGTATGATTAGTTTATCTTCTTTAATTTTTTTCTCCTAATATAGCCGATGGAGAAATCTGAGAAGTGTGAACACTGTCAGTTCTACTTTTTTTTTTTTATCACTCTGGTCTTTTGCTCATATTATAGATACAATATTTTAATAAATTTATCTTCTGAACGATGTAATGCTTTTAGAAATAGGCACAAATAATAAGGACAGCTCAACGACTTGACACAAACTGAATGCATTATGTAACTCCTACCCAGATCTAGAAATAGAATATTTAAAAAATTTTTTTTCAACATTTATTTATTTTTGGGACAGAGAGAGACAGAGCATGAACGGGGGAGGGGCAGAGAGAGAGGGAGACACAGAATCGGAAACAGGCTCCAGGCTCTGAGCCATCAGCCCAGAGCCTGAGGCGGGGCTCGAACTCACGGACCGCGAGATCGTGACCTGGCTGAAGTCGGACGCTTAACCGACTGCGCCACCCAGGCGCCCCTAGAAATAGAATATTAATAGGCCCCCAGCAGCTCCGTCATGCCTCAACCAGTGACACTTCCAGTCCCTCTTCCCCAAAGATAACCAGTATCCTGACTTCTAATATCATAGATTACTTTTCTCTCTTGTGTGGAAGTTTCATATACTCTAAGTCATAAAGTACATTCTCTTTTGTGTCTGGCTTCTTTCTTTTTATCCCTAACTTCAGAGTATTCCATTGTATGAATACCAAAATTTGTTTGTCTGCTCTACTACTGAAGAATGTGTAGAGTTGTTTCCAATTTTAGCTATTAGAAAAAATACTACTATGAATATTTGTATACATGTATCTTTGTGCACATATGTACACACTTCTTCACATATGCATATGCTTCTGTAGGCATCTAATTGCTGGGTCAGTGGGGGTATGTATGCCCAGCTTTAGGAGATCCCGCAAAATGGTTTTCCAGAATATTTTCTCACCAGGAGTAAACAAAGTTCTAGTTTCTCCATAATCTTGCTGTACTTTGGTACCGTCAGCCTTTTTATTTTAGCAGTCTATGATTCTATAGTATTATGTCATTGTGGTTTCCATTCATATTTTCCAGATGACAAGCTTAAATACTTTTTCAGTGTTTTATTGGTCACTGTGAAATACCTATTTTGTAATGTAACTATTCAAGTATTGCCCATTTTCTCTATTGTGCTGTCTGTATTTTTGTCATTAATTAGTAGAAGTTCTTTATATATCTGAATACAAGTCCTTTTTAGTATCCTGCACAGAAGCTTCCCCACTCTGTAGCTTACCTTTTCACTCTCTTAATGGTGTCTTTAGTCGTATAATCTTAATTGATGGGTTTGTTTGTTTGTTTTTTTAGTAAAAGATACTTGTCCATTTTGTGAGATTCTATTTTGCTTCAAGTAGGAAATACCATTTTCAAACAACCAGGCTCACTGAATCTACAGCATAGTACGATACTCCCAAATGAAGGGTGCCTAGTCAGGGTCCCATTCTCAGAGATATTCTCTGGAAACAAAAACAAGATCCAGTAGCCAGAACTGCTCTATATTTTGAGTTAACTATGATCATCAACAGCTGCTAACTTTATATATTAAACACACACACACACACACACAAAACAAACAAACAAAAACAAAAACAAAAAACTACCAGATGCCATAGATCTCCTGATAGAAAACACACAGCACACATTGTGGAGTAGTCTTCCCAGAAATTCAAATCTGAATCTATTAAGTATCAAGATTTAACTATCACAGTACAAGACAGAAGGACATCTTGATAGGAAGCAACTCACAGGCAAAACAATTCTAGAATATATGACATACAGAATACATGTTATCTAGAATACATGGCATGTGATAGACCAGGGAAGAGACTGAAACACAAAAATCATATGTGAAGTATGAGAAATGTAAGAATAAAAGGTATTTGGAAAACAACAAAGGGCACTAAAACATCACAGTCCAGTTTCTACACAGGTTGTTCATACAACTGGCAAAAGAAAAACCATTTCCACTGCTTCTCACTGGGAACGCAATCAGCAGAATTCATGTTTTGGGAAGTTCTGTAGAAGTAATCCGGTTTCTCCAACAAATTGAAAACAAAACAGGAAGAAACCTATAGATTAAAAGAGATTTTAAAACAAATACTTCAATTGCAGTGTGTATACCTTATTTAGATCCTGATTCAAACTGTACGAATGCATTTATGGGGAAACCATACAAATCTGAATCCTAACATGATATTTGATATCCCTAAGGAATTATTGCTAATGTTTTCAGGGATGAGAACTATATTGTTTGCTTTAAGAATCTCTACTTTTTAGAGGTATCTGATGAAGTATTTGCTGAAGGAATGAAATTAAATGATATCTGCTTTTGTTTTGTCCCCAAAATATCCAGTATGGCTGAACAGTGAGGGATATAGGTAGAACAAAATTAGCCTTGCATTGATAGTTGATGAAGCTGGGTAATGGCTATTTGGACGTTCATTATGCTATTCTCTCTACCTTTGTGTGTACTTGAAAATTTCCAGACTAAAAAGGTAAAAGAAATAGTTTTGCCTGACTTGAGATCAAGGCAATAATAGACTTGTGCACAATGTGAGGACACATGAAAAATACACTGCATTTCAGAAAATAGGCTATAGTTGCTTAAATCATCTCATCTGCCTAAAACTGGAATTGGCGGTTAGGACTTACTTGGCCAGGATGATGTAGCTGGATCCCCTATGCTCTCAGAGAAGAATTTCAGATTTGACTCCACTTGTCTAGAATCTACATGAAAAGCTCCAGTCTGGAAAATATCACAGGGAGTTGGGGAAGGGATGAGGGGGTACGATTGCAAGCTAACAGCAAGGTTGAAAGGCCTAGAGGGATTTGCTGGTGAACAGTGACACAGACCAGACCCTCCAAACTGGAGGCCAAACTCACCATTCAGCATGGCATTTGCTTTTGGTTAATTATAGGGAATAAAGAGAGAAAAGAAGAATGTTTGGTTCCAGGTGTCTTTTCCATCTGTACCTGAAACTCTCACTTTATAAAGAACCAAAAATTGAGACACATCTCTTGATGTGTTAGTAATGTACGCCTAAAGTATTGTATTGTGAAGAAATTAATTTTATTATATATAACTTGTATATTGAGTAGAGAGATTTTAAATTCACACTTAGAAAATACTAAATAGTAAGTGTGGTTCACTCACACACAAAACTGATTTATACATACCATTTGAAATTCTACAGAAAATGCTTCAACTTACTCACATGTTATGTAGAAGAGAAAGAAATTCAGTAGAGAATAAATTGATGGTAAGAGGCATTGAAGACTTGAGCATTAGTAGATATCTTTATAACACCAAAATCTAGCCTCGGGATCATATTAGCACCTTAAATACACCAAATCTCCACACAAGTACTTGTGCAATCTGTCATTACTATCTGCCAAATTAAAGCTCAGCTGACACTGAAACTATGAAGGTCAAATCTGATAAATAAAACTCAAGTACAAAAAGATTAAATAATATCCTCAAATGCAAACCAGACTAGAGTCTAACTTAAAAGCTCATTGTTTTCAGATCTATGTTCAGATTATTTTTATTACTTGCCATTTTATTGATTCATCTATATTTTTGATCTCCCAGAGTAGTCAGAGTTGTGTATTACATTGCCCTTATTGTAATTACAAGGTTTATCCCGGTTTCTGAGAACTAAAAAGTGATGAGTAGGGAAAATCAGATAGAATAAAAGAAAAATATGTCAACTCCTTTTTTTTTTCACAAGTCAGAGAAAAGGTACAACAACAGAACAAAAAAACAATATAACAAGAATAATCACATGGTTATTAAAACATGACTCAGGTGGTGTTTGATTTAAAGTATCATTTCATTTTGCTTTCAAGGTTAGGTTGTAAACAAATGCTTGACAAAGCAACACGGAGCTTGCGACTGTATTTTAGCAGTAATTTCATTTGCCCACCAGATGGCAGGCTTCTCCGGATCTTCGCGGCTCCCTCTAGAGTCCAGCTATTCATTGCTGACAAAGCAGTCAGATTATATCTGTGTACTCCGTTTGAATATGGGAAATCTGCCAGGACTCCGTGGCTCCAGGATTAAATGTCTCTTATTTGAAAAGAGATTTCCATGGGCAGAGATTTTTATTTTTTTAAGTCATACATATATCTTCGGGACAAAGGCTATTTACATAAACTCCAGGCTTAAGTTGAGCTTCTCAGGATCTCAGCTGGCACTTTTTCTTGATGTTCAGCACCCCAAGAGGCTGGTAAATGCACTAGTGAATGTTTCGGAGTATTGTATTTCTTAAAGCAGAGCCAAGTAAGAAGTATTCAAATGCTACCCGTATCTCAAGTATTCTCATCTAATCTCAGCTCCTAGAGTATTTACTTAAAACATTTTCATTTTCTTGGCAAGGAGCTATGTAAATACATTCAATTTTACCTTTTTTTATACATAAGTCCTTGAGACATTTTGACTAATGTGTTAGGTTTGAGAATTTTACTCTCTAACTACATGTGCACAAATATATCATAAACTAATTCCAGAATAAAAGGCTTACCTCAATGATCAGTGACATTTACATTCAGGAATCATAAGCAATTGAAAATTCATCTACTCCCCATACTGTTAGAGAGAAACTTAATGAATTTTCACATTATGTATTTTTAATTTGTATTTCTAACAAATTCCTATCTCTGACAGAGATCAATATTAGTGGCCTACTTTTTCAATACAGGAAATCACACAATCCTAGACGCTATCTATACCTTAGATTGGGAGAAGGCTAGGAACATTCTCACAGGATGCCTGCACAGAGCAAAAGGTGTGGCTTTAGGGAAAGAGACTTCTCAGGCAAGGAGAGCATGACAGGGACTCAAGGAGGCACATCTGGGGTGGGACTCTGTCCTTATCACCTTGACTTTTTCCTACTGGAGGGTAGCAGAAAATGCCATCCCCAAATATGACTGTAGGAGCTCAGGACATGCCACCCCAAAGATGCCACTTTGGAATACTGATTACTTACTCTTAGATGTAGGCACTAAAAAAAGGCAAACACGAGGAAAGACTGTCTCTTTCCTTGTATCTACCTAGAGACAGATCCTCCAAAGGTACTTGGTTATTATAAATCTCCATCAACCAGAAGATTGCCTTGTATTATAGGAGAAGAGACTTGAAGTTGACATCACACCCAGACAAACTTTGTCACAAACTGCCATACCTCCCATCTATTTTTCTAAAGGTCCATTCATTTTCTGTAAAAATTATTTGTAAAAAATCATTCTACCCTAAGAAGCCTGCATTCCCTAACCCCTTTCCCTATTAAAGTCTAAATTTAAACCTACCTCTTTGTGTTGCTCAGTTTCCCTGGGTATCCCTCTTGTATATATGAGGTCTACATGTTAGTAAACTTCCATTTGTTTTTCTCTCATTAATTTGCTTTTTATTATATGGGTCTCAGGCAAGAACTCCGAAAGGTAGAGGAAAAATTATTTCCCCTTACTTAAACTACTCCTACTTAACAGAGAAAGGCACAGGTTAGTGAGCAAAACTATGGGTAAGTTCTACCCTGCCTTAGATTCTCATTCTCTCCTCTTACCCCCTACTCCACACAATGCAGTATGATGCAAGTCTAGAGAATCTACACTATTTTTCATACATGTAATATAATGCAAGTATTAGAACTCAGTGTAACTTTTCATAAAAAAAAATACTCATTACCCAGAACTAAATTCACAATGATTCAGAGAGAACAGGTCTGTAATCCAGTTGCCAAATAATGTAGCATATGTGGATACAATCATGCACAGAAAAGGGAAATTTTCTATGGATGGGGAATTGGGGACAAAATTATTTAGGTAAACAACGCAACAAGGAGAGGTTTTAGTATTATTCATGCTAGTTAAAACAGAGAGGGAATTCTACCCTATTTCAAAAGTGAAAAACCATAGGCGCTTCATGTAAAATTAGAGTTTTCCATTTAACTTCTCTATTTAGAATTCCTCTATAACTCCTATTCTGTAGCCCAAAGGATTAATTCCAGACCACTTTCTGTGACCTTTAGATTAGCCCACAGCTCCCTTTCATGGCTCCCCTTCTCTGCTTTGCTTTGTAATTTCCTGAGTAGACTGTGAGTTTCTTATCTTCAAGTCCATTTTGCCAGATAGTATGCTCCTGGCCATTTTTCTGCTTATCTTTGAAATTTCCAGTGGATTCTTAATACGTGTGTCATGACTTTGTTAATCAATTAAGTAACCCAAGGTTAGTTTTCTGACTATACTATTTCTGTAAAATTCCAAACACCTGCGAAATATATGCCTATTCATTTTTCCCTGGAAAGCTCTGGAACATCTGTGTATTATACTAGTACCCTAGGGCTGCTGTAGCAACTACTAAAAGCTGGGTGGCTTAGAGCAGCAGACATCTATTCTCTAAAAGTTCTAGAGGTCAGGGGTGCCTGGATGGCTCAGTCAGTTAAGCGACCAACTCTTGACTTTGACTCACGTCATGACCTCACAGTTCCTGAGTTCAAGCCCCTGATCAGCTTTGTGCTGAGAGTGCGGAGTCTCTTTGAGATTCTCTCTCTCTCTCTCTCTCTCTCTCTCTTTCTCCCCTCCCCCACTTGTGCTCGTGCTCTCTCTCACAAAAATAAACTTTAAAAAAATTTAAAAATAAGTAAAAGTTCTGGAGGTCACAAGCTTAAAATCAAGCAGGGCCGTGTGCTCTTCAGAGGGTCTGGGGGAGAAACCTTTTTTACCTCTTCTAGCTTCTGGTTGTTGACATTCGTTGGCATTTCTTGGCTCTTGGCTGCACCATTTCAATCTCTATCTCCATCCTCACGTTGCTTTGTCCTCTGTGCTTTTGTGTGTCTACAGTCCCTCACCCCTCTCTTATAAGATATGCATAGTGGCATTTAGGGTCCAGCAGTTAATCCAGGATAAAATTCTCCTCTCAAGCTCCTTACCTTAATCACATCATTGCCAGATAAGGAAATATTCATTCTTCTGCCATATAAAGTGACAGTCAAATTTGCAGGTGATCAAGATGCAGACTTCTTTTTTATTTTGTTTTTAGTTAAAAATTCTTTTTTCTAATGTTTATTTATTTTTGAGAGAGAGACAGAGTGCAAGCGGGGGAGAGGCAGAGAAAGAGGGAGACACAGAATCTGAAGCAGGCTCCAGGCACTGAGCTGTCAGCACAGAGCCCGACGCGGGGCTCGAACCCACAGACCGCGAGATCATGACCTGATCCGAAGTCACATGCTTAACCAACTGAGCCACACAGGTGCCCCTATACTTCTTTTTAGCTTCTTTTTATACTTCTTTAACCTTAGCACAAACAATTGAGCTTATGAGAATATAAAGTCAAAACTGGGTTCAGGGTGTCTATCACCAACACAGTATATTCTTGGAGAGACCTAAAGTCAGATGTTTCTATATGCTGAAATGGAACCTTTACATATAGTACATCCAGGTGGATTGCTAATGCTAAGTGAGCTTTATAAAATTTTTTTAATGTTTATTTATTTTTGAGAGGCAGAGAGAGAGAGTGTGAGCGAAGGAGGGGCAGATAGAGAGGGAGACAGAATCCGAAGAAGGCTCCAGGCTCTGAGCTGTCGGCACAGAGCCCGATGCGGGTCGAACTCACCAACCACAAGATCATTACCTGAGCCCGAGTCAGATGCTTAACTGACTTAAGGCGCCCTTAAGTGAGCTTTAAATAAACTGACATTTCCTAGAAAAAAAAGGGATGCAGGAGACAAAAGTACAAAAGACTCTGGGCGCGTTTGGGTGGCTCAGTCGGTTGAGCATCCCATTCTTAATTTCAGCTCAGGTCATGAAACCCGGGTTGTGGAATCGAGCCCTCTGTCAGGCTCTCTGGGGATTCTCTCCCTCTCCCTCTCTCTCTGCCCCTCCTTGTTTGCTTTCTTTTGGGGGGGGGGGGGACAAACAACAACGACAACAACAACAAAAAACATAAATAAAAGAAGACTCTGGTGACAAAAGCATAACAAGGCCCCCTGGCTCCCCACATTGGACAGGCCAGTGTTGTGAATGTTTAGGGATGGAGACCTCAAATACATGTAGCCCAGAAAAAATATTTGGAGGCTAGATCCAAAAGGTAGATAAGAAGCTCAAGATGCAAACTTAATTTTCATCTCCCTGAAACAAAGGAGTTGAGAGAGCAAGAGTGAGCAAACTGTGGGGTAAAAATAAATAAAAAATTACTTTCACCTACCTCCAAAAGCTCAGGATAAAGGAAGAACCAGCCAGTGTGAAGGAAGATGTGGCATGTGAAATGGGGGGAGGGGCAGGGCGATGGTCAGTCTACTCAGTGCTGTAAACTAACAAACTGTCCTAAGCATGTAAACTAAAATAAGGTTTTATATGAATCTGTAATCTGCCCGTCACTTTGCCAATATTCTTACACTCTAAGATTCCACTATATGGAGAAGAGATCCCTGGATTTTGAAGCAGAGATTCACCCCTGATTCCGCCAGGGAAAGAAGTCAGAAAATAATTAGAACATTGGCAATAGGAAACTAATTTTTTTTTTTCCTGGGCAGGGTGGAAATATTTTATCACAAAGGACACAAAAAATCATTTAAAATACCTGTAAAATTATATGCTGGAAATTCAAACACCTTCTGTACCCATAAAGCAAGGCTCAAGACAGATAATAGAAGAAAAAAAACTAAGGACTGTATTTGTGATTGACTCCAGGACTGAAGTTACCACTTTGTCAACTCTAATTAATGAGAGTATCTTGTCAGACAAATACTACTAGTTTGGAAGCCTCTAGTGGATTTGAACATTACTAACATCTTTACTGGATATAAAGTTCAAACTGTAGTCATAGCCCAGTGATTAAAAAAACAGAATAAAAGTGATTAATTAGGTGATTTTAACCAAACTCAATTGCATAGCCAATCCAACTGATTCTTTTTTTTTTTTTTTCAACGTTTTTATTTTATTTTTGGGACAGAGAGAGACAGAGCATGAACGGCGGAGGGGCAGAGAGAGAGGGAGACACAGAATCGGAAACAGGCTCCAGGCTCTGGGCCATCAGCCCAGAGCCCGACGCGGGGCTCGAACTCGCGACCGCGAGATCGTGACCTGGCTGAAGTCGGACGCTTAACCGACTGCGCCACCCAGGCGCCCCCCAACTAATTCTTTTAGAAGTGTCTCTTAATTGGTCTAAAACCTCCCAATGTCATTAAAACATGGTGACCATAAGGCCACCCCCATTTTGCTGAGTTGATGCAAACAGACATGAGAGCATAAACAACTTGACCATTATTTTTCTTTTGTTATCTGAAAATGAAGCTAGTATGTGGTTACAAATGGCTGCGGTGAAAGGGATGCTTTATTTATTGAAACAGTCTGTGATGGACATAGCATTATTCCTCCAGAGAGCATTTATGAGTTATTAGGACTCCAATACACAAAGTATAAACCATTTACTACAATATTTTTTAAGAGGAAAGGAATAGGAACTCAGTGGGCATTTCAGTGTGTGTGTGTGTGTGTGTGTGTGTGTGTGTGTGTGTGTGTGTTTTATATTGCCAGCAAGTATTCAAACCAAAAATCAAAAGCCTTTAAAAATTTTTGCTCTTGTAATCATCTTTGAAAATATTTCCACCTGTCTCATCCCCTCATCATATATATACAAGGACATTTACACATGTTTGTTTTCCCACACCTGAAAAGTACTTAAATTTTATAGCTACCATCTATGAGAACCCAATAAAACCCTACAAACACTATAGCTCTGTAGAAAATTCAGTTTTAAATCTGCACATTTACTATTCAACTGCACTATGTCTCAACAAACATGTAGTTAATAGACCCAGAGCAGCAAAAGATAACCATCTACAAAACATGAATTATAAACATATAGGCAAGTTTACCATTTTCTTTAAGCTTTGACATTAAATTTTCTGGTGTGTTTTCAGTACTTTTAAGGGTCAAATAAGGACCTACAACTCATTTAAATATAAAATTATCATTTTTATTTTTTTGTCTTTTTTCTGATCTTCAAAATAGTTCTTTGAATAGCACTATTTGATGTTGTTTATCAAATTTCATTTGCAATTTATAGACTTACAATCTACAGAGGAAGAATCTCCCAGATATGATATGGAATTTGTTCCATAATAAAATGAAGATGCAAAATGAAGTGAATGAGGAGGATAAGCCAACTAAAGATAAACAACAGTGTTAGAAAGTTTTTTAAGGCCTGAATCATAAAAAAAAATCTAGAGACATGGCAGAAAACGTTCAGCTAGGAATTTAGAAACTATTCTAACTGGCTTCTCCAATTCCCTCAGTGACTTATAGAAATCATTTATGTTTACTGAGCTCTTCAGTTAATCCTTACTATACCAATGAATTCTCATTACATACCTGCTCATCTAATCTATTTCTTAATCTGAAAAATGGGAATAACAGCTACTGGCTGGCCAAGATAATGGCTCGAAGTTACATGAGGCTGCTCAGGCTAGATGGGAGTCAGAAGAAATCGCTGGAACTCAGATATCTTTCAGTCAGGTGACACTTGATACTCAAGCAAATAATAATAACACCAGTGAAAAATGACAGAAGAAATGACTGCTGCAGGAAACACTAAGGAAAAACAATTTAAAGAAAGTACTTGCTGGGCAGCCAAGACAGACACATTACATAGAGTGGGGTAGGGGTGGGGGCGGTGAGGGATACAGATCACTGTGGGAAAAAGTATGGTGGTTCCTAAAGAAATTAAACATAGAATTAGCATATGAGCCAGCAATGCAACTTCTGGGTATTATATCCAAAAGAACCAAAAACAGGGACTAAAACAGGTATTTGTACATCATGTTCATAGCAGCATTATTCACAATAGGCAAAAGTGGAGGCAACACAAGCATCCATTGACAGATGAATGGGTAAACCAAGTGTGGAATATGCATTCAGTGGAATACTGTTCAACCTTAAAAAGGAATAAAATTATGATACATGTTACAACATGGATGAACCTTGAAGACATTATGCCAAGTGAAATAAACCAGACACAAAGGACAATAATATCACTTATATGAAGCACCTGGAGTGGTCAAATTCATACAGACACAAAGCATTATGGTGGTTGCCAGGCCTGGGAGGCTGAGGGAGTGGGGAGCTATTGTTTAATGGGTGCAGAGTTTCAGTTTGGGAAGATAAAAAAAGATCCATAGATGGATGATGGTGATTGTTGTACAACAATATGAATCCACTCGCTGCTATTGAATTTTACACCTATAATAGATTAAAATGGTAAATTTATATTATGTATAGTGTATCACAATGAAGAATATTTCTTCCTGAGTTTTACAAAACTAATTTATGAAAGAGGCTACCATATAAAAGAACAAGTTATTTTAAAAATAATATACAAGATATGAAAGGTGATTTATAAGAGAAAAGAGGAATAGAAAGTGGGCCATTTTCTTGAGGAAGGTCAGCATACTAATAAAGGTCCAGAGAAAACTAAAGGCAAGAAGCACCACCAGATGACTGTCTTTTCCAGGTTAAAATAATGACACCCAGTTCTGAAGATAGTTTTACATTAGAGCCTCGTAATTTCAAGTTTATCACTTGGCTGCTAATCTTTGGGACACCAAACACTCCAGCTACGAAGCCTAAGACTGAGGAAATGGCATCACCCTCAATTTTTCTCCCACCCAAAGCCAAATTAAATGAAAAAGTCGGCGTGGCATTTCGAAATTTGTGGATGTGAATGGAATGAAAGAAGTTCATGTTAGAAATATGTTTGGTGTTTAAGAGGACTTAAAGAATGATATATATGGAAAAAGAGTAGAGCAGAATTGTATTGTTCAGAGGATTAGGTATTTAATCCTTAAATGTTATGGATATGGAGTATAAAAGGTTTCTTAAGATAGAGTCTCTTAAAGAAAGGTGTACTAGTGTTTCTTAGTTGCTATGGTATTAGCGTTGTGGGCAGATGCTGAATTCAAACAAAACTACAGACATCTATCTTATTGTGCCCCAGGCTACTTGACATATTGATGATGAAGATGGTAATTAAATCAATTCCTTTTGTAAATCTTAGCCCAAATTTCTCAGGTACATAATATATCACAAAAGCAAATCTTGTATCTAGAATAAGTTCTACTGAAAAGAATGTATAAATAGTGAGAAGCAAGTCTATTTTTTTCAATATTATTTTAGTCATTTCTGTATTATGCCTACAGGTGTTCCCTTAGGTAAAAGAACAACAACTCGCTAGTTTTACTTTGAACAATTTAATATGTTATCCTTTGAAAATTGCTTTTGGCCAAGAAAAAAATAAAACTATATAGTAGAGATGAATAACTGAGACTTTGAAATAAAACTTTTATTACATCATTGAAATTGACCAACCGTCCAATATCTGATATCAGGAACAATGACCAGAGTTGCCCCTAGAACACTAGATTTTTCATTGCCTGCTCCAGGCAATTATCCTCCAATAAGTTACAGAAGCTGCAAATGTCTGTATTGGGTTTGCCAGAATCATCTGGACTTACCTTAGGAAGCTAAACAGTGGTTTGATCTTTCAGAAATTTTCAGGGAAACAAAACTTGTCTTTAGTAGTCTCTTTTCTTGCTCATTCTCCCTTCTTTAATTCTTCAAATCATCTTATTATCCTCACATTATCCCTGACCCTTCATATTGTATCAAAAGTATAATTGAAAAATAATGAGAAGGAAAGACTAATATAATGAAATAAAACATAGCGGTACTTATGTCAAGATGACCCCTGATACTTAGAGATATTTAAACGGAATCTCTCTTAACTTCACAAATAAAATCAGCCAAAGTGACCAAAACAGCACTTTCATACATTCTAACTTGGGAGAGCATAAAGTATTCCCTAACCCTGCAATCCCTATCAAAATAACACCAGCATTCTTCACAGAGCTAGAGCAAACAATCCTAACATTTGTATGGAACCAGAAAAAAACCCAAATAGCCAAAGCAATCATGAAGAAGAAAATCAAAGCTGGAGTCATGACAATTCCAGACTCTAAGCTGTATTACAAAACTGTAATCATCAAGACAGTACGGTACTGGCACAAAAACAGACATATAGATCAATGGAACAGAATAGAGAATCCAGAAATGGACCCACAAATGTATGGCCAACTAATCTTTGACAAAGCAGGAAAGATTATCCAATGGAAAAAAGACAGTCTCTTCAGTAAATGGTATTGGGAAAACTGGACAGTGACATGCAAAAGAATGAGCCTGGACCACTTTCTTACACCATACACAAAAATAAAGTCAAAATGGATGAAAGACCTAAACTTAAGACATAAAGCCATCAAAATCTTAGAGGAAAAAACAGGCAACAAACTTTGACCTCGGCCACAGCAACTTCTTACTTGACATGTCTCTAGAGGCAAGGGAAACCATAGCAAAAATGAACTATTGGGAGCTCATCAAGATAAAAAGCTTCTGCACAGCCCATTTCTTCACTGGATTATTTGTTTTTTGGGTGTTGAGTTTGGTAAGTTCTCTAGATTTTGGATACTAACCTTTTATCTGATATGTCGTTTGCAAGTATCTTCTCCCATTCCATTGGTTCCCTCTTAGTTTTGCTAATTGTTTCCTTCTCTGTGCAGAAGCTTTTTATTTTGATGAGGTACCAACAGTTCATTTTTGCTTTGGTTTCCCTTGCCTCTGGAGATGTGTTGAGTAAGAAGTTGCTGCGGCCAAGGTCAGCGGTTTTTGCGTTTTCTCCTTGAGGATTTTGATGGGTTCCTGTCTTAAGTTTGGGTCTTTCATCTGTTTTGAGTTTATTTTTGTGTATGGTGTAAGAAGTGGCCCACGTTCATTTTTCTGCATGTCGTTGTCCAGTTTTCCCAGCACCACTTGATGAAGAGACTGTCTTTATTCCATTGGATATTCTTTCCTGCTTTGTCAAAGATTAGTTGGCCATATGTTTCTTCAAAGAAGACATCCAGATGGCCAACCAACACATGAAAAAATGCTCAACATTATTCATAATCTGGGAAATACAAATCAAAACCACAATGAGATACCACCTCACACCTGTCAGAATGGCTAATATTAACAACTCAGGCAGCAACAGATGTTGGCGAGGATGTGGAGAAAGAAGATCTTTTTTGCATTGCTGGTGGGAATGCAAGCTGGTGCAGCCACTCTGAGAAACAGTATGGAGGTTCCTCAAAAAAATTAAAAATAGAACTACCCTATGACCCAGCAATTGCACTACTAGGTATTTATCCAAGGGATACAGGTATGCTATTTCGAAGGGACACAAGCACCCCAATGTTTATAGCAGCACTATCAACAATAGCCAAAGTATGAAAATAGCCCAAATGTCCATCGATGGGTGAATGGATAAAGAAGATGTCATGTATATATACACGATGGAGTATTACTCAGATATCAAAAAGAATGAAATCTTGCCATTTGCAACTATGTGGATGGAACTAGAGAGTATTATGCTAAGCAAAATTAGTCAGAGAATGACAAATATCATATGACTTCACTCATATGAGGACATTAAGACACAGAACAGATTAACATAAGGGAAGGGAAGCAAAAATAATATAAAAACAGGGAGGGGGACAAAACATAAGAGACTTAAATATGGAGAACAAACAGAGGGTTACTGGAGGGGTTGTGGGAAGAGGGATGGGCTAAATGGGTAAGAGGTTTAAGGAATCTACTCCTGAAATCATTGTTGCACCATGTGCTAACTAAATTGGATGTAAATTATAAAAAATAAATAAATTATAGAAAAAAAATTCCCCCCCATTGAACCTTCTTGCACTGTAGGTGGGAATGCAAACTGGTGCAGCCGCTCTGGAAAACACTGTGGAGGTTCCTCAAAAAGTTAAAAATAGAACTACCCTATGACCCAGCAATAGCACTACTAGGAATTTATCCAAAGGATACAGGAGTGCTGATTCATAGGGGCACAGGTATCCCAATGTTTACAGCAGCACTTTCAACAATAGCCAAATTATGGAAAGAGCCTAAATGTCCATCAACTGATAAATGGATAAAGAAGATGTGGTTTATATAAACAATGGAATACTACTTGGCATGAGAAAGAATGAAATCATGCCATTTGTAGCAATGTGGATGGAACTGGAAGGCATTATGCTGAGTGAAGTAAGTCAGTCAGAGAAAGACAGATATCACATGTTTTCACTCATATGTGGATTTTGAGAAACTTAACAGAAGACATGGGAGAAGGCAAGGGGAAAAAATAGTTACAAACAGAGAGGGAGGCAAATCATAAGAAACTCTTAAATGCATAGAACAAAATGAGGGTTGATGGTTGGGGAGAGGGGAAAGTAGGTGATGGGCATTGAGGAGGGCACTTGTTGGGATGAGCACTGGGTGTTGTATGTAAGTGATGAACCACGGGAATCTACCCTAAAAACCACAGGCACATTTTACACACTGTATGTTAGCCAATTTGACAATAAATTATATTAAAAAATCATTAAAAATATAACATTTCAAAAAAAAACCACAAACAAACATAAAAGCTTCTGCACAGCCAAGGAAACAAAACTAAAATGCCATTGATGGAATGGGAGAAGATATTTGCAAATGACATATCAGATATAGAGTTAGTATCAAAGTCTATAAAGAACTTATCAGACTCAACACCGAAAACACAAATAATCCAGTGAAGAAATGGGCAAAGGATGTGAACAGACATTTTTCCAAAGAAGACATCCAGAATGCTAACAGACACATGAAATAAAGCTCAACATTACTCATCATCAGGGAAATATAAATCAAAACCACAATAAGAAACCACCTCACATCAATCAGATTGGCTAAAATTAACCACTCATGCAACAATAGATGTTGGCGAGGATGTGGTGAGGATGTTGCACTGTTGGTGGGAATGCAAACTTGTGCAGCTACTCTGGAAAACAGTATGGAAGTTCCTCAAATGATTAAAATTAGAACTACCCTATGACCCAGCAATTGCACTACTAAGTATTTATCCAAAGTGTACAAAAATGCTGATTTGAAGGGACACATGCACCCTAATGTTTACAGCAGCACTATAGCCAAAGTATGGAGAGAGCCCAAATGTCCATCAACTGATGAATAGATAAAGAAGATGTGGTACATATATACAATGGAGCATTATTCGGCAACCAAAAAGAATTAAATCTTGCCATTTGCAAAACATGGATGGAACTAGAGTGTGTTATGCTAAGTGAAGTAAGTCAGAGAAAGACAAATATGATTTCAGTCACATGTAGGATTTAAGATACAAAACAGATAAACATAAAGGAAGGGAAGCAAAAATAATATAAAAACGGGGAGGGAGACAAACCATAAGAGACTCTTAAATACAAAGAACAAACTGAGGGTTGCTGGAGGGGTTTTGGGGTGGGGGAATGGGCTAAATGGGCAAGGGGCATTAAGGAGGACACTTGTTGGGATGAGCACTGGGTGTTATATGTAAGTGATGAATCACTAAATTCTATTCCTGAAATCATCATTACAGTATATATTAAATAACTTGTATACAGATTTTTAAAAATGATAAAAATAAACAAATTATTCCCTAACCCTTATGAAAAGCAACTTGGAAATATGTATCAAGGCCTTTAAATATTACTATACCTTTGACTGATAATTCTACTTGTGGGATATATGCCTAAGTAACTAATCTTAAATATAAAATGTTTTACACAGAAAAATTATAAATAATCATTCAAATGACAATTAAAATCTCAAGTAATGCAGAATAACTAAGGAAACTGTAGTGAATCCATAAGGTAGATATTCAAAGCCATTTAACAAGATGATCTATAACACTTACAAATATCTTTGTGCTATCATTTATATGGAAAAAAGCAAACAGCAGTGCAGGTAGGTTGCAGAATGTGTTTGCATTACAGTTTCAAATTATAGGTACTGACTGTTGGCATGAACATAACAGATTAGTATTTTACCCTGTGGATTTGGATCCCAATTCTAATTCAACATATTCAAGTATATTACTTGAAGTTAAAAGTTTTTAACTTATTGTCTAGATCAATCATCCTATGTTTATAAATATGGGTAGAATGATCAAAGATTTTTCAAACTACTAGAATAAGATTTGAAAGTATAAAATGGCTGAAGTTAATATGCACACTTAGAACATTAAACTATTTGCTTCAAATTCAGTTTCTATCCAGCTATTTCTCCGTTTCTTTCCAAGTTATTCTTTTACTGTCTTCTATTTCCACCAGGTAATATTCTAACATTCTAACATTATTAGGTTGGGCTACATTGGAGACAAAACCCAAAATATTAGACGCTCAATGGAAAGATTGTATTTCTTTTTCACAGGAAAGTACAGTAGAGGTAGTCCATCCAGGGTTAGTATAAATTGAACATTACCAGGCCTGCAGGTGTCTTTCACTTTCTTTCTCTTTCCCCTTCTCCCTCATCAAACATCCTCAAAACATTGCTTCTTCCTCAAAGCCATGATAGCTCTGAGTTGCCATAGTCACTCCAGCAACCAGCCTTCCACCTCCCATTTTAGAGACATTCCTTGGCATTTACGGATACTATTTCATGCTTATATCTGAATGCTCATAACTTTGTCACATAATCGACCTCACTCCTAGGAAAAGCTGGGAAAAAACAGTATTTAAACTGGCAGCCATGCCCTAAAAATCAGGGACTGTATATTACTGAGGAGGAAGTACAGAAGAACAATTAGAAAATAACCAGCAATATGCTGCACAGGTCTTGCTCTTCATTATATTCTCATGGTACCTATCACAGGGCCTTGCAAAAAATAGATGTACAATAAATAGTTCATTAATAGTACTTTTAAAATTTAATTCAACTGATAGAGATTACTCGGACACAAATTTGGGAATATGATCTAGAAATGTTATGTCTAGTCATTTATATTAAGTAATAAATCAAAGATGTGCTAAAGGATTTAACAACTGCTTATTAAAATATTGTTTTCAGGTTCAGTTGGTTAAGAGTCTGACTCTTGGTTTTGGATCAGCTCATGATTTCATGGTTTGTGAGATTGAGCTTGGCATCGGGCTCTGCATTGACAAAATGGAGCCTGCTTGGAATTCTCTCTCTCCTTCTCTCTTTCTGCCCCTCCCATGCTCGTACTCTCTTTCTCTCAAAATAAATAAATAAAATTAAAAAAAAACATTAAGTATTGTTTTCAAGACTAAAAAATTGGAAATAATAAATAACCAACAATACAAGACTGATAATGTAAACTATCGTATATCCCTAAAATATGATACTATGCTTGGAAAATGTTGGTTCTATATTAAGTTGAAAAGGGCTGATTACAGGGGCTCCTGGGTAGCTCAGTCGGTTAAGCGTCTGACTCTTGGTTTCGGCTCAGGTAATGATCTCACAGTTTCGTGAGTTCGAGCCCCACATCAGGCTCTGTGCTGACAGTGTGGAGCCTGCTTTGGATTCTTTCTCTCTCCCTCTCTCCCTGCCCCTCCCCTGCTCACACTGTCTCTGTCTCTCTCAAAAGTAAATAAATAAACTTTAAAAAAAAAAGGGCTGATTACAAATCAGATTTAGCAGGGGAAAAGGAAACTGAAAAATTTATCAAAATTATTAAGGTAATTAACTAGGTAGTGAATTATAGGCAATTGTATGTTCAGGTTTATGTCTTTTGCAAAACATTTTTTCTACAATAGCATTTTTTTTCACAAAAGACTACTCATGTGATGAAGTTACTTTTCAAATCATACTATGAAAAGTAGGTCAGCATCAAAACAGGATATTGGTCATAATTCACACAATATTGTTCATACTCTGGACAAAGGATAATTGAGGGACACGAGAAATCTCCACCTTATTTTTTCTTTATTATGTTTTTTTCTTTATTATGTTTGCATAGAAAACAAGCTATCTTTAGGAAAAAGAAGAAACAATATAAATTTCCAAGGTAACTATAACAATTGTTTAAACTGAAAACAGCCTCAAAAAATGCCATATGTTATGAAGGCAATACATACAAGAAAAGCCTCAATTTTTCTGCTAGTGTTTTCTACAACTAGCCATGCTGCTGAGCTGGAGCTAATGGCTGATAGGATCTGCTGCTAGTCAGATTATAGTCTCTCCTCTGTTGAGTGGACTATATCCATTTGGATTTATTCACTTGGAAGAGTCTGCTTTACCAACATACATAAGCAAGATCTGAGGGCCAAAGGAAATATTATGGATAGTGCACCAAGATGCGAATTAAGAAACAAGTATAAAAAACTCCTAGAAGAAAACATAGGTAGCACGCTCCTTGACATCAATCTTGGTGTTGTTATTGTTGTTGTTGTTTTTGATCTGACACCAAAAGCAAAAGCAAAAAGTAAATATATAGAATTACATTAAACTTAAAAGCTTCTGTACAGCAAAGGACTATCAACTGAATGGGAAGTTAGGGGTTAATATTCCAAATATAAGAAGAACTCATACAACTGAATAGCAAAACAAAAACAAAGACAAATAATCCAATTAGCAAATGGGCATTATATCTGAATAGACTTTTTTTCAAAGAAGACATACAGATGGCCAACAGGTCCAGGAAAAGATGCTCAACTAATCATCAGGAAAATGCAAATCAAAACCACAATGAGATATCATCTCACACCTTTAGAATGGCTATTATAAAAAAGACAAGAAAAAACAAGTGTTAGTGAGTATTTAGAGAAAATGGAACACTTGTGTAGTATTGATAGGAATGTAAATTGGTGCAGCCATTATGAAAAATAGTATGGATTTTCCTCAAAAAATTAAAAACAGAAATACCATATAATCTAGTAACTCCACTTCTGGGTACTTGTCCGAAGAAAACAAAAGCATTAACTTGAAAAGATATATGCACCTACGTTTAATGCAGCATTATTTACAATACCCAAGATAGGGAAACAGCTAAGTCTCTCTCAATAGATAAATGGAAAAGATGGGATATATATGTATACAATGGAATGTTACTTGACCATAAAAAAATTGAATGAAATCTTGCCATGTCTGACAACATGGATAGAACATGAGAACACTATGCTACATGAAATAAGTCAGACACAGAAAGACAAAATACCACATGATCTCATATATGAGGAATCTAAAAAATAAAAAAAATCAACACTAAGCTCATAGATATGAGAACAAATTGGCAGTTGCCAGAGTGGGGGATAGGGGTGGGTGAAATGGGTGAAGGGAGTTAAAGGTGCAAACTTCCAGTTATAAAATGCATAACTATAATAATACTGTCTTGCATATTTGAACATTGCTAAGAGAGTAAATCTTAAAAATTCTCATCACAATAAAAAAAAGTGTAACCATCTATAGTGATGGATATTAACTAGATTTATTGTGATGATCATGTTACAATATACACATATATTAAATCATTATATCGCACACCTGAAACTAATATGGTTTTGTCAGTAATACCTCAATATAAAGAAGGAAATAAATTATTAATCTCAGTTCTGTTACTATTACTATATAAGTCACAATTTCCCAGAAAGTTAGTTACCATGTTAACCAACTGCAATATAATTATATGATATTTAGATACTTCACTGAATTAAAATGAGATTCATACCTCAAATTATTTCTTAGTGAAAAGCAGCCTTGGGCTGAAAGCCAGGAGATTAAATGTCCACTCTCAGTTCCAGTCCTAATTTCTTATTAATTCTAGGCTTAGACAATGTATCAGAAGCTAATAGCATATCTGTATATGAAGAAGGATATGATGAACTCTAAGGTCTCATTGAATTTATTATTCCATTATTCTGTGAGTATGGCTTCCATAACAATTTCACATGCCAGAATATTGCCTCTGGCAAAAATTTCCTCGTATGTAAAACCTGATCCAGTTTTGAGAATATTATGCCTTATTGAATCTAGAGCTCGCCATAGTGTGAAAGCTATTCATCCTTTATCTGGAAAAACGATGTGCTTTTCCAGATAAAGAAAGAATAGCATACAGTTACTCAGTCTATGCCCCTCACACTGTGGGTAACTTCTCTAGTCTGCCCTGTTCAAATATGACAAAAGCATAAAAAAATGTAGTGATTGTAAACTGAGTGTAAGCAAGGCAACTGCATTCGGTATTTATTTAAACCGCAGGATTGATGCTCTCTATGTCAAGTTGATGGGGAAGAAAAGTCTTCATGGAACTAGATATGAAGCATGACACATTAGCAGCTTATTTTGAAAGAAAATTTGAAATAGAAAAGAATGATTCACATTCACAAACAGGCTCTATCACATTTTAAATTCTCCCTTGGGATTTTTGCTGCATGTTCCATATGCCTTCATGGGAAGTGACATCTCTAATGTAACAGGAAACTTTCAGGTGGGTCTAAAATTGATGCTGTGATAGGACCAGAGACTTTTAGACAATTTGTGAAAAGAGGTTAAGACTCCAATTAAGTAATCTTGTTTTGTAAGACCCTGACAAAGCATTATTAGGCCATAGGGTTAAATGTTCCTAGACCTTATTAGATTGAAGATGAAGTGTAAGCCATAAAATAGGCCTTATCCTCTGGACATGTCGCTGAACTGGAAGTTTATTAGAGCGTAATACATCATGCAGAATTGTGGCCAACTCCACTGACCACAATAACACCATGTCATGAGTTTTGCAGAATATAGACATAGATTTCGAATTTTGAGTAGATCAAGGTATTAATAAAAAACCACTTAACTTTATATTTTCTGGGGCACTAATAAAAAGCCATTCCTAATCTGTGTCCATTTCTTAAAATGGGAGCACCATTTCTTAGAGCACTTGAAAACGCTTATCAGAAATCTTCCACATAAAGTGTCAGTATCCTCATTATAATCATTGTTATTAAGGGGTATTACCATACTTCTGTCTAAGTTTCAGGCAACAAACTTTATTGGATCTCGGTTGGGAGAAGAAAGTTGTCCTTGCAAGGAAGAGGAAAAATTACCAATGTCTTTTCCCAACTAATTAGCATGTTCTGATCACCTGCAGTCAAAAAAAATTTTGTCTCTTAAGTGGGAGAAAAACAAGGACATATTATAGTTTATATATCATCCTTTTGAATCAGGCATAATTTTTTGTCATAGCCTTGGCCTACAAGGAAAGTATCCCTTCATATATACATTTGAAGAGCTGATTCTGTTTATCTGTTTTTATATATATTGCATATAGTATTTTGTATGGTTAACTTGAAAAGGAAAACACAAAACAACTAATTATTAATAGGCAAAATTTCATTCATGCCTGATCACAAATTCTAAACCAGGATGTCAATGTATCATTAATATAAGAGTTGTTCTCCCAACACATGTTTGAATTTGGACTTCGAGACAGTGGCACAAGACATGGCCAAACAAGGTCTTTTTATCTGATTTGAGGCAGGAAAAATTTGTTTGCTCTAAGACTGGATAACTACTCATATAATTTTAAAGGTTAAAATTTATGGAACATTAAAATATTATAACTAAGTTGCTTAGTATTTATTTGACATTACTTAAATGCTTTACAAATGTTTAAAGTACTTAAATGCTATACAAATTAAATGTTTTATATAAGCAGTCCCCAGCCTGTGAAGGGATTATATTCCCACACTCGAGCAAAGTGATTTGGCGAATTTTTCCTTAAATGCATTCTAAACCTATGCTTAGGCTTTAGGACTTTCTCACAACAGTTCCCTTAATGTAACTGAACTTTAGTACAAATAAAAATTTTAAATTGATATTTAATACATAATTCTCATGGTGAAGTGTTTATGAAGTCAAAACTCAGGATCCTGTGGCCCAGGGATAATGTCATGGATCCAAATTAACAATGTCTCTCCACTCTCGTTCTTAGCGTGTCAATTTTGTCCACCAGCCTATTCCTCCGATGGTCACAAGATAACTACCAGCAGCAACTTTAGTCCACGTCCACTGGAAGTCAGGAAAACCTTTCCCTTAACTAAGGAATGTAATATTCCCCTTCCAGTCTCACTGGGCAACCTTGGATCATGTGCCCATCTCCACACCAATAATGGCTGTTAGGGAAATTGCCTTAAATTAATCATGAAATTACCCTGGAACTCAGGACAAAAGTTTTAAAAAGCAGAGGGGTGGTGGTTTTATATTAAGAAGAAGGAAGACAGCAATGTATTTAGGGATTTGGGATTTGGGACGCAGTGGATACAATAAGAACAGATGAGGAGAGGATGGTGAATGGGGACAACTGTTCAAATTGGTGAATTGTTTACAGGTTATCTGTTGATAATTTAGGGAATATTCATATTTTTTATTTTCAACGTTTTTTGTTTTGTTTTGTTTTGTTTTTTGGGGGGGGACAGAGAGAGACAGAGCATGAATGGGGGAGGGGCAGAGAGAGAGGGAGACACAGAATCGGAAACAGGCTCCAGGCTCCAAGCCATCAGCCCAGAGCCTGACGCGGGGCTCGAACTCACGGACCGCGAGATCGTGACCTGGCTGAAGTCAGACGCTTAACCGACTGCACCACCCAGGCGCCCCAATATTCATATTTTTTAAATAAAATATGTATGTAGGGTCATGTTTCCAGAAATTATTGCAATTAATTGGAGAATCTTCCCAAGAAATCAGGTAGAGGATTATCTTAAAACTTCATCACATCTATTCTTTTCAAAAGACCTCCTTAAAAAAAATCCTGGTTGCTGAGATGGAAGGCATCTTTCCTCTAAAACTGCCAGCACTGGGGCACCTGGATGTCTCAGTTGCTGGAGAGTATGACTCTTGATCTTGGGGTTATAAATTCAAGCCCCATGTTGAGTGTAGAGATAACTTAAAAGTAGAGTCTTTAAAAAAAAATTAAGCTTGGAAAAATTTTTCCCAGAACGCATGATACTTCAAAACTATATTTGTCATTAGCATTATCCTCACTAATTATATTCAGACAACTCAATTTGAGGTTATAGCACATGATAGGCAATGATTCCCTAAATAAAAAAAAAGACCAAAATACTTTTCAAATAATGTTATTATAAGGAACTGGTTAGTTTGGCTTCTTGGTCTAAGCAAGTTTTGGATTTATACTAGGAAACCAATTGAGATGTCAATGAATAAGAATTGTGATTTTCCAATACATTGTTTAATATTTCATGTTTTCATTCAAATTACACATTTTTCCCTCATCCTACAGAATGCTGGGAGGAACCATCTAGCATAACAAGATACCATTCTTTAAAGGTTTTGTTTGTTTGTTTGCTTTTACCTTTGGTATCAGTGTGCTAGAACTTTAAGTTTGGGTTGTGAAAACACTCTCCACAATCAAAATAATTGCAAAAAATAAGCAATATTCTCATTTTCAATGTCACGAATTAGCAATCAATATCCAACTCTAACTCATCCAAGTACAAAAAGGAATTCATTGCAGGTAACAAAGACAGGTCCTTAAAGAATCCCCCTTTTTTAAAAAAAGGAAGGCTCTGTCATCATTGTCTTTTAAAAAATTAGGAATTTTGTTTCAACCTTGTTCAATTTAATTTTCAAGATGCCTAAATATAAGATTATCAATATGCAGTAGGTATACATTTGTGTGATTTTGCAAGAACAATTGTACAGAGTGGCTGTCAGGTTAAAAAGGTAGCACATAAACATCTCATTAACTTGGAGATCAACGCCACAAATGCAACTATAAAATCATGGACAAATTTTACTATACAAAGGTTATTACTAATCAATTTCACTTTTTGCAGGAAAAAAGATGAAAACTCTTATATGACATTCTCTAACAGAATACTTCCATGACCAAATTCACTTTAATTCAAGATGGCTGCATGCCCATTGTTTCTAATGGCAACTTTTGACAAGATGATAATAAAAATAAAGAGGTGAGAATGCTCAACACACAAGACATTTCAGAAAGCATTCTGGCATTTTTAAATGAAGCTTCTGGCTTTTTCCTCTGATTCCTCTAACTGTCATTCAACTGCAACCTCTAATATTTTGCACCAATTATTAATTATTTACTAATATGAAAGCTACTTTATTTAGCTGAAGAAATAAAGCCTAGAGAGATAGTGTATTTTCTAGTATTTTAATATGCTAGTTGAATTAATTCCAAAAGTGAGTTTGATTACAGTTGTTCATTGTTTAGCTTTTATGAAGGAGCAGTAATGTCACTTTGAACTCAAAAATGTGCCTGCTCTACGGTCCAGTTATTTATATCCTAACAGAAATGTTATGATTAATCTTGTTTTTTTTTACTATTAAGTGGACAGTACATAGTGACTTTTCAATTCAGACGTTTCCTTATTAGAATGTTTCTGCCAACTTGTGATTTTTGTGGCAATAATAATAACGAAATCGTTTCATAATAAAAAAAATGGTGACCACCATATATTAGAAAGGAAAAGTAGGAATTCAAAATAATTTGTACTGCAAGTCAAAAAACATTCTTCTATTCAATAACAGAGCTTCCTAACAGAATTTCTTGGGAAGATAAAAATGTTCTATATCTGTGTTATTCACTACTGGCTACATATGGCCATTGAGTACTTAAAAGGTTTGAACTAAGAAACTCTATTTTTAATTTGAGCTAATTTAAATTTAAATAGCCCCACATGGCTACTGGCCATATTAGTCATGATATATGGTGTAATATGTTTCTAGTTTTTACAATTATTGTAGGAGTTACTGATGTATCTAAGCCTTTAATGATAATATACATATGTGTGTATATACATATATATGAATTTATTCTTGAATACAATGTACTAAAACAATGTACTAACTGTTTAAAAATGTACTAAATGTAGTAAACTGTGACAATCTCTAAAGGCACTAATATGTTTAGGTACTTTATATGTGCATGTTTGTATATAGACATGTAAATCTATAAATCTATGTGATAAGTAAATTGACTTCTCTTTAAATACAGACACACATATATGCATATATGTATATATATTAGTATAAACTGTATTAGCTCAAATTAGTTGTGGTATCAACAACTACTAATTCTTAGTAGGCTACAACAATATAGGTTTGTTTCTTACTTCTGTTTTTCAGGATTCAGTTATAACTAGGCTCTGGGACCAAGCTAAAGGAGTGGCTACTATCAACGAATTAATCAATTCCTTGGCAGAGAGAAGAGAACGATGGTAGAACCAAGTACAGGCTCTCAAAGATTTTGCTTGGAAGTGGCATATGTCACATATATCTCATTTCATCTGCCAAGTCAAGTATGGTAGACAAGTCTGATATGAGTGGTGTTGAGAATATTATCTTCCTTTAGAAATAGCCTGGTAGAGGAGAATCTGATAGAGAAGGGCAGCAAATACTTTGAGAATAATATAATTTATTTTCTAGAGATACATGTATACATACATATAGATACAGATATATACCACAAACATCTATATGTGTATACATTCATGTATTTGTATATATATATATACTTACACAGCTTCATTACAAAAGAGATTTGAATCATATACATGTATATATAACACCAAGAGAATACAAAAAAAGAATTAAGAATACAACAAAAATAAGAGATAGTCAAAAAGAGGGAGTACATAAATATCAAATCAAAGGTCCTTTATAATTGATAGAGTTGAGTTGTAAAATGGATTCTAAACTTACTAGTACACCAAAAGAGGGAAACATAATAAATTCTTACATTTACATTAATCATAAGATAAAAATAAATCAATTTCCTAGAGAAACATAGCTTTCATTGGTAAAACAATTTATGAAAGCACTATGTGATAATGAAAAAAATTTGCCTCAAAATGAATATATATTATAAATATATGCCACTACAATAAATAAACAGCCTTAATGCCCAGTAGGCATTCAGTAGATATTGACTTCATGGAACAAAAAAGATAGGAATGTCAAGTTTCCTGTAGCAGCAACGTAAAAAGTCGCTTAATGTGTAATGTTAAAGCTCAACAAAGTAAACTATCTTTTATAAGAAGGCAAATATATAAATAATTATCTAAAATATAATTATGAAAACAATTTAAAAAACAACAATTATGTGACTTGATACAAGAACAAGTTTAAAGTATATGGAAGAATGAATGGACTAGACTATTTATGCAATAATTAATGAAAGAATTATATTAGACCATTTCGTGGAAAAAGAAACTGGTTCTTTAGTGGTAAAATAACATAATCAGAATTATAATAAAAGTTTACAAGAATTTTTAATCTAAATTGTGTACTTTAACGTGATACTTAGGTAAAGTTTGGTGCAGTTTCATACATGTGTTAAGGACTTAAGAAATACCTATAAACATAAGAATTCAATGCTAGAGATGCCAAGAAGTCCCAAAATATACTAAAGCACTGAAGTCATATTAGACATTCCCTTTGAAAATGACTATATTTTACATACAGAAATTGCTTATATTTTCAGAATTTAGGAATTTCCTAAACTAAAAAAGGAGTTTATTATGGAAGTATAAATTTATATAAGGGAATTAAATGCATACTAAAGGATTAGAGTAAGGGTTAGGATGAGGATTACATAATTAGAGATGACTTCCTTTAGCTTAAGTCATTCTCTCTTTACATAGATCTGCATTATCCAATATGTAACTACTAGCAGCATGTGGCTATTGAATGCTTGAAATGCGGCCAATCTGAACTGAGATGTGTGTAAATGTAAGATACACACTAGATATTTTTTTAACTTAAAAAAAGTAAATGATCTCATTAGTAATTTTATATTGATTATATATAAATCAATGAAATTATTAATATTTTTAAAATATCAGACTGAAGTATATGAACCAGATTAATTTCACCTGTTTTTTTTTTTTTTTGATATGGCCACTAGGAAATTTAAAATTGCATATATGGCTAACATGTGTGGTTTACATTATAGCATTATTGGATAGATAATTCTGAGATGAGACATGATAGAATCAATCATACACATACCTAAAAGCTGGCTTAACTTAGATTTAATTAAGAAGGAGATAATTGAGAGCAACAAAGGTATCTATCACCAATTTAGAAAGACACAAGAAAGTGTGCAACATAATCTGTATCCAAAGATTGGCTGGTAGACACTTTAATTATTGATAACATTTACTAAGTGCTCACTAGTTACCTGACATAGCACATACTTTATCCCATTTAATACTCATAAAACTCCTATGAGGTAAAGATTAAATCGGACTGAAGGCACTTGCTGTATATTTTCCATGGTCATTTGCCAAAAATTAGCTTGTCTTTCTTTTTTGTTTATCTAAAGTCTGCAAAGGTGGGGTTTTTATACTTCAGTAGCTTTCCTTTAATTTTCAGATAGAATAGAAATGTTAAAACATGAAAAAGAAAGTTGGTTCTGAAGTGTATGTATGTAGAAGAATCTGTGATCAACAAGATTAAAATATAAAACTGATTATTAAGTATATAGAGAGATATCATAGCCTGAGAGAGGGACTGAATGGGGCACTAGTTTATTGACACCTTATCAGAACCTTGACTTTTAAGACCCTATTTCCTAGAGTAATATATTTGGTAAAGATCTAGAACACACCCCATGGAGGGGTGTGGCATGCTGGCCTTAACTGAAGGCAGTGGCAATCATTGGTCATCACACTGTGACAGATTGCATATTTGTCTTACTCTTTGCATTCTCTCATTTAATTTTGGGGAGTCTATATTTTCTCCACGAGTTGCTCCAATTCTGCTTTTCCTGAAGAGATTAGTATAAAAGTTACTGTTTGTTTTGCTCTCTCTCTTCCACATTATCACAAAATCAGACCCCTCTCCCCACTACAGTAGGAGTTTATTCTTCATTTTGTTCTGACATCTCCATTTATATGGGCCACCACCAGGGAAATCTCATTAACTGTGAGTTTTAAAGCTTCATATAAACTACAAGTGTCTCATAAACCTAATTTTGTTATAGGAGACCCTTGCATTCTCAAGGGATACCCCCCTGAGACTTTCAAGAATTCTCAAAGTTAAGACTACTATTATAGCACATTTCTTCCTTAACAATGCAGTAATGCAGAATGAAATATATATATATATATATCTCTTCAGACTCTCAACAGTCTACAAACACAAGGCCAAAATCATGTATAAAGCTATTTGAGGGATAAGAATTGTTACTTTCTTAGGTCTCTGTCCTGCTCACCAACATTATCATCGGGCTATTTTCTGGGGAGTATTTCACAAAGCAACAAAGTTTCCATCATGTCACGAGTGTAACTATTGAGAAGATGATGAAGAGAGAACAACAGAAACCCAAGTTGACAAAGATTGCCACGTAGAAAAAATGGATGGGGAAGCTAACTTGAGCACACTAGCTTCAAAACATGAGATTCAATTTCAGTTGTGGTAAATTACAAATTATTACTTGGTATTGTGTCTAAAGATCGGTTATGAAATAATGAAAGGAATTTTCTAGCACCCAATTTAAAGGATTACTCAAGCAATTTAATCAAAATTGAATTGTATTGGGTATATTTGAATGCTAGCTGACCATTAGAGCATTCCTTGGACACATCTATAATTATACTTTAGCAAATCCTTCTTTATGTGAAATCTGGAGCAAGGTTTTATTTAGTGGTTAATGTAGAAGTAAACAGATTAAAATTTAGCACCCAAAAGTCAGAGCACTTGCTCACATTACTTTCAATTTGTGGGACCTATCTGAAATCACTATTTCATTTTCTGTGTCCATGGCAACTTAATATGAGAATTGTAATAAATTCTTAATCATCATCCAATAAGCTCATTACGTTTCTGATTTAGCCCTTCTAATGACTGCTTATGTCTTTGAGATTCCCACTAGGAATCCCCAAAGTGAATTTCATACATTCTATGTAGCTTTGTTGTTTGTTTGATGCAATAACCAACAGAATTACTGAATGCAGCATGAACCATAAATCAATATTTGGAAATATTTGTTTTAAAAAATGTTTAATGATACTTTTGGTGAAAATAGTTGGCTATTAGACACATATTTAGCCTTTTTTCTATTCTACTTCTAGAAATAACAGAATTCCCTTCCTCACGTAAGTAAAAATGTAAAATACATTCGTCAGTTCCAGTAAAACAGTTGATGAGTTCTTTATTAATAGCTTGTAATAGAACCCCCAAATATTCATAAATAAATCTCCCCCTTTCTTCTTAACATCTCTTTTTCTGAGCTGTAGAACACACATGCACACAAATACACAATTCACTCTATTTAGTTCTGAGCCTAGGTATTTAATTATTTTTCCATTCATACAGATTATAAATTGGTGGAATATGATGCTTCTTTCATTTAATTAAAGAAGTACACTTGCAGAGCAAAATAAATCTTAAATAACATTATTTGTATTCCAGGGATTCATTTTCCATTCCTTCTAACTAACTTAAATGTCATGCTGTGTTTCTGGATTCGTTAACAACTCCAGGCACATTTCCCTCCACTTGCCTCTGTCAACCCGGCAAGCTGTTCCTTCTAACTTCAAAGTGTGAATATTTTTGCTTCATCATCAATTTTGTAGTTTGAAGGGAGAGTTGGCTTACCTAAAAAGAAACCATACTTTCCAATGAAAACAATAGAATAGGGATGCTAATTACCACTTCCTTTTAAAATATGTATGCCTTTTCTTCCAAAAAGAAAAGACAAAGGAACTTTCTTTTGTAAAAGAATAAAGGCAAAGTATAAAAGAGAACTTCGAACAGTATTAATTATATTTTTAAAATTTAGAATATTAAAACCACAACACAATTATCAGCTGAATATTCATGTATTCAGACTATTCAGATCATAAATTGAACAGTTTCAAAAATATTACAATGTTTCTAAACAAAAGTTCCCAAGTTGCTCATCATTTCTACAAAGTTACCTGGATACAGCTCAATGCTGAATATAAAAGTATCACTTTGTATTCACTATACTGGCTTTGATTCTACTAGCAGGATCTAATCATTATGGCAGTCCTGGTCTTAGTTCCAACCGCACATAATCAATCTTGCTAGTTTATCACATGGCTAACCCTAAAGAATCTTTTTACCTTAAACAATACAAAGTTGAGCTCAGTCTAAAATGCAAATATTACAGTGTTCCAAACACATCATCAGAAGACAATATTCATTTCCAATTCACTTTACTGACTTTACTAGGTGGCTCTCTGAATTTTAGTCCGCATACAGCTCTGCAGAGAGATGGAAACAGCAATTATGTTTGGAAGAATTATTTGATTTCTTAAAGCTACCTTTCAAATGAAAGGTTTAGGAAGGAAATAAATAAACGGAAATAAAACTAACATTTTTAAGGATTCCATTAAATTGGGCAAATCTTCAGAGTTAGTGATCCTTAGCTTTCTTTACTTGGTTCTAATCAGTGATTTAAATTTCTAAGTTAGTTGTATTTATTATCAATAAGTGAAAACACGTACCAGTATCTCAGGACTTATGTGCTTGACAGTGTATGAAATGTTGTCCTCTAATATCTTCTTTGGTCTCCCCCAGGAACTTATAAGGTGTATATCACCTCCTCATTGTACAAGCGAAGAAGGAGTGGCAGAGAGATGAAGCACCATGTTCAATGTCACTAAGCCCCTACACTGAGGCTTTGCTCTCTACTGCCAGTCATGCTTATTTCCCCGGTTTGAGATTTTATTTCTGCTCCATTAGATAAAGGACTTTACAAACCACCTTTACATTCCATAGCAATTACTGACCTCACATTGAAATTTGGAACTGCGAAAGTGTTTAAATTATTTATGGTTCACCTAAGTATAGTTTAATTATGATTTCACTTAGGCATAGTTTAAAACCAAAGATGGGATTCTTTTAAGTTGCGCCTGGGATTTTTTCCTATTCTTTTATTTCTGCATAATTACAAAATGAATATATGCATAGCCCTGATTTCACGATTTCTTCCACACCCATCCCCAAGATCACTGTATTCAGAATGATATGTGTTTCACATCACATATATGTATCAGAATACATGAAAGATCATATGGAAATGAGTAGTTTTGTGATTTTTTTAATAAATGGAAAAATACTGTGTATTTTGTTCTACAATTTTCTTTCTTTACTTAATAATACATCTTAGATGTTTACCTTTCACTACATCCGTCTCATTTTAAAATGTACACTATAGATTTTTTTAGATTATACAATCATTCTTCTATTAATAGACATCTATATTGATTCCATATGTTCATTATTTGAAACAATGTAATAATGATTATTCTTATGAATGCACATATAAGAAGACTTTCTCAGTCAGATAATGTTAAGTGGAATTGTCAGGTCAAAAAAGTATTCACACAGAGTATAAGAGAAGCTGTTTCCTTGTACAATCTGATTAACTTTTTATATTTTTTTATTTTGCCTGTGATGAATTAAAACATCTTATTTTAAAATTTGAATATATCTATTTAATGGGATTAACAAGTGTTTTATATATTTACTGGTCATTTGTACTTCTATAAATTTTCTATTCCTGTAATTTGCCCATTTTTCAAAGAGAATGTTCATTTTTCATGGAGGATTTTTAAAGAAGAGTCCTTATATTTGAGCTAATGATGTATTTGATTTACAATTTGATTGGTTAAAGATTAAGTTCTTGGGATCATTTTTCTGGGGAAAAAAAAACTTGAATGTGATGGTTCATTTCTGTGTATCCAGAATCATTCAAATATCTTCCATTCCCTAATTCTCTTTTAATACGTATTCTTGACAATAGATTCTAATTCCTATGGCTTCCCCCCCTTGAAACAACAACATCTTTGAAATCTAATGTGATTTTGATGTTTATATTCCCAGAGAAGTCTAAAAATGTAAACTAGCTCTGGTGAATGACATAGAAGTCTAATCTTTTTGCTTAGGTGGTTGACTAAAAGGAGAGGAAAACTCAGTCTTTGAGGAATTCTTATTCTATGAGAAGTAAAATGTGTTTATTAGATTCCTCTTGGCTCTGCCAGTTGTGATCTACTTAACAGACAAATGAGGTTATACTAAATCAAGTTGGTAACACTGGATAGGTTCCAGAATTCAAAGTCTGTCTGTGTATAAGGATATGCTGATTCAAACTATACACCCAAAGCCTCAACATTACTTGTTGCATGGTTTTGAGGACAGAAAAATAATAAGAAGCTACAGGTAATTCCAAGATTCTGCTGATAATAGAACTTTGGCCTAAAATGCACTTCCTCGGGGGGCAAGATAAAGAGCGTAGCTCGTTATAATGGTCTTATGTAATTAAGCTAATGTGGAAGCCTTAAGACTTAAAACGTTTCTGTAAAGGATCAATGTTTCTGATCATCTCACATACTCTGGATATATTTCAGCATAACTTGTATCCCAAGTGGTTATGCTAGAAATTTCCAAAAGAAGGATTTACATTTTGAGAATGTGTTTGAGCCTCTTTATCCCATTTTCCACCATTAAAAAGAAAACAGGTACAAATTTACTCAGAGATCCCTTAAGAATTCTTTATCTATTATTAAAAAATTATCTGCTTTCCTATGACTGAGAAGCAACTATATTTTTAAACTAACACTAAAGGATTGAAAAGACTTTTTAATGACAAGAAGAAGATTATGGATAGTTCCATCACATACATGACATCTGGTATCTTCTTCCTTGCCAAGATCTATAAATGGCTTAAACTGTCACTTAACTTTGTAAGAAGCAATTCTTTTTTGAAACCAAACAACCTAAAGAATGGTAATCAATACAGCAACAACTGTAGAAGCCTTTAATATTAGTGGCTATGTAATTATATACCAGAATAAAAGGTTTAAGATTAGCTCAAGTTCAAGTAAAATTAGCCAATATATTGATTTTATTCTATAAAATCTTATGTGCAGATACATAGTGACTTGTATAAATGTCTTAGCTATCAACTGCTGCATAACAAATGATTTCAAAAGGTAGTGATTTGCAACAGCATTTTATTATCTCCACCATTCATTCTGTAAATCAACTAGGCCCAACTCAGTGTGATGTTATCTGGGTCTGCAATGTCCAAGATGGCTCGCTATGTGCCCAGCACTTTGGTGGAGAAAGCTGGGCTCTGCTGGGATGCCGTGACAACTGAATATCCCAATGGTCTCTACAACAAGATAGCCAGTTCTTTTACAGCACAGTTCAGAGTTATCCTAAAAGGCAAAGCAAAACCTACTAGGCCTTCTAAAGGCTAAGGTGAGAAACTGGCTCATTGATACCTGTACCACAGTAAAATGGTTAAAGCAAATCACGGGGCTAATTCAGATCCAGTGTGGTAAAGCACTAGAGAGAGGCATGAACACTAGGAGGCGTGGTTCATTGGGGGCTGTTGAGAGTTTAGTTAAGCAACTTCATGGCATTGATGCCTTGGCATCCATTTTGTTTGACTAAGCATCCTGCAGGGGCCTTAAACTGAGATCAGCCCATCATACAAGCTGACACCCTAGATACAAGTCCACAGAGTCATAAATAAACATTAAGTTCCTGTTATGACTTCGCCAGTGGTCCTGTGATAAACAGTCTCCTCTGTCTCCCAGAGCCTTTTCCTTATAAGCTCCTTAGATAAGACTCCTGCAAAGCTTACCAAAATCTCACTCTTTTTGTTTAAATTGACCCATTTAATCTAAGCCTGGAAACTCCCCAGAGCACTCCACCCTAGGACCTAATTAAGGCATGTGCCCTTGGTCCTGACAGCTGTTTTTGATGTACCTTGTCTTGACCTCCCCATGTGGTCTCTCCAGGCTTGCCATGTATTTTTTCCAGGACTTGTGAGTAATAAACTTCTCTATTTCAATTCTTTTGTGATCTTTTGTTGAAATGAAGCTCACCATATGACACCCTAGTGTTTAACTTAACAAATGTTAATCTAATAAAATACGATAGGGACCGTTTTTGGAGAATAACGACCACAGTTAGTCCTCTGGCCAGATATGATACACATCCTTCCCATTTCTGAAATACATTTACCAAACTCCCTAAACCCTCAAAGTTTCATCCCATTTCAACATCAGGAGCACACTTTAAGTCCAGGAATACATGATGTAAATCAGGTTCAGGTGCAGTTGAGGTTAGTTGTGGGGGCCTCTTCTTGATCAGAAGACAATGGAATAAAGAAATGGGAATAAAGAAAGCTATTGGGCCCCACATACCCAACATACAATGGGGAGACTGGATCAGGAGAACTGCAATAGTTGCTTCCATTCATAAAGAGGAGGAAAAATGGGAGCAACATAGAGTCACTGGCCTGAAAAAAGTCTGAGATCTAGCAAAGCACAGTTGCCATCTCACTTTGCTCAGAAGGGAGTATGTTGATCAGGGCCCAAATACGTTCTCTGGGTGGTTCTTCTTGGCTGCTGGTGCCATGCTCTGGACACACTTTCATTTTTCCTTGGTAAGTTCCTTCAAGTGGAATGGCGAAGTCTCACAAAAGATTGATATGGAATTTCTTTTAAAAATCTGTCATACAGTTTGGTGGTTTTTTTCAAGTTGTATCATTTAATCTCCATCAGCATGTACCAGTTCTTCTAGAGTTCCAACTCTTCCCAAGTGAACCAAAAGTTGATCTTGTTAGCCTTTTTAACGTTAGCTGTTTGGTACCTCATTGTGATTTAATTTTTGATAATGATTATCTTACCTGTAGAGGATTTTTTTCAGTTATCGACCATTTTGAATGACTTCTTTGTAAAATGGTCAAATATTTTTTCTTCTGTTTTTAGTTATGTTGTCTTCTCATTGTTAAATTTTAAGAGTTTTTTTTTTTTTTAATGTATAGCAAATACAAGTGCTTTGTATTTGTATATAATATTTTCTCTCAGACTGGGGCATTTCTTTTCATTTTTAATAGAATATCTTAAAAAGTGAATAAGTTTTTTTTTTTTTTCAACGTTTACTTATTTTTGGGACAGAGAGAGACACAGCATGAACGGGGGAGGGGCAGAGAGAGAGGGAGACACAGAATCGGAAACAGGCT
This sequence comes from Herpailurus yagouaroundi, assembly GCF_014898765.1. NCBI lineage: Eukaryota > Metazoa > Chordata > Mammalia > Carnivora > Felidae > Herpailurus > Herpailurus yagouaroundi. The sequence continues at coordinate 84,045,821 of NW_024412394.1, forward strand.
CCAGGCTCTGAGCCATCAGCCCAAAGCCTGACGCGGGGCTCGAACTCCCGGACTGCGAGATCGTGACCTGGCTGAAGTCTGACGCTTAACCGACTGCACCACCCAGGCGCTCCAGTGAATAAGTTTTTAAATCCAATGACATTCAATTTAATTTTTAAAAAATCATTCACTCTTGTTGTATCCTATTTTTGAAAAATCTTTGCTGTGAATTTCTATTTTTATGAAGTCAGCTGAATTTTTATTGGAATTGGATTAAATGTATAGGTCAATACATATATATTACAAGTTATTTTTTCAGAATGATACATCTTAAAGTCAGAAAGTTCTATATGAAGTATACTTCCTTCCTTTAGATCTGATTTGGTGTAATCTCTACTACATGAAATGATTTTTTAAAAAAGTAATAATCAGGGACGCCTGGTGGCTCAGTTGGTTAAATGTCCAACTTTGGCTCAGGTCATGATCTCACGGTTCTTGAGTTTGAGCCCTGTGTCGGGCTCTTTGGTGTCAGTGCTAAGCCCACTTCAGATCCTCTGTACCCCCTTTCGCTGCCCCTCCCCCCTAGTGTGCATGTGCTCTCTCTCTCTCAAAAATAAATAAACATATTTTTAAATGTAGTAATTAAAATAGTTCAGTTAGAGATGAAGAACAACTCTTGAGCCAATAGAGGCATTTTTTTCTTGCTTATTCAAAACTCAGAGCCTTTAGGATACTAATAAATATAGCCTCAAAGAGTATTTATGATGAAGTGGGTCATTATATGAATATTATGCTTAATATATCTATAGAATAGAGGGCAAATAACTAAAAATTTTTCATAATTAATTACTATTGTTAAATATTCTGAACTGACCATTTTGATTATACATTAAACTTATTCATGGAATTGCCACGTGCTTTCTAAGACCGGCTGGAGTTCGCTGACATTTAAGGCACTAAACGAGTCCTTTTAATATCCATTCTCCCTCAGTAGAGAGTGTCTTAAGGAAGCATCTTTGTTTATCATCAAAATTTAAAACACTTTATAAAAACATCAATGACTTTGAGAGTTCTAGGTATTTCATAAAATATTGTAAATTTTATATTTGATCCCTAGGCAACCCTCTCAAAAAGTGCTGTTTTATATACCATCTTGGCAAAAGTACATACATAAACAGGCTTGTATTCCTGAGGTAACAAAAGGCAAAATTACCCTGTTTGAGTATGGTTTTCAGCCTGCTTATAACCATAATGTCTGCAATGGCCGGCCATCAGTTACTGTTTCAAAATGCTCTGGGGAATATTCAACTGCTGTAGTCTGAAGCTTTGTGGAATAGAACCTATAAATCTACCTACCCAAATAAACCAATAAAAAAAAGTGCGACTTATGCTATGAATATAAAACCAAAATTAAAAAAAATAATAAAGGGTAGGTTTGTTATTATTTTATTTAAAAAATTTTTTAACTTATTAATTTATTTTGAGAGAGACAGAGACAGAATAAGTGGGGGAGGGGAAGAGAGAGTGGGAGAGAGGATCCCAAGCAGGCTCTGTGCTGTCAGTGCAGAGCGTGACATAGGGCTCAATCTCCCGAACCATGAGATCGTGACCTGAGCAAAAATCAAGAGTTGGACGCTTAACCAACTGAGCCACCCAGGTGCCCCAGAACTAATATGTTTTAAATAAATATACTTGATCTTAGTGGCAGGTGTTTATTGGGTGTTTGTTATGTGCCAGGCACTATTCTCAGTGATTTTCCTAAATAAACTTGCAACAACTTTCTGAGGCATGTTATTATCACTGTATTACAAATGTAAAAACTGAGAAAAAAGGAGGTTAAATAATTTGCCCAAGATCAACAGTTAGGAATGGTGGACTAAGGACCTCCAAAATGCCACTCATCCATAAAACCAATGAACACTGGCAAAAATCATTAGAATCAACTTTTTTAGAACTCAGAATTAACTAAATATTTTCAACAATCCGAGAAGCGTTTATTCAAAAAATGACTCAGTCTTGATGAGAACGGTGAATTTTGTGGCATCCTGCCTTGCTTTCGTCCTATTCCCCTCCCCCCAGCTCTGTAGTAGTCTCTAAACCCAGCAGACATGCAACAACCCAGAGGGGCACACTGGGTTTGGAGCTCCTTAGGAAACAGGATAGAAATTCCTCAGACAATTAAAAACACAACCAGTATATGATCTAGCAATCCAAAGTCTAGATAGTTATCCCAAAGAATTGAAATCAGGATCTCAAAGAGATATATGCATTCTCATATCCACTGCAACACTATTCACAATAGTCAAGATGTGAAAACAAGCTAAATATCCATTAGCAGAGGGATGAATAAAGAAAATGTGGTATATACACACATACTATTCAGCCTTAAAAGAGAAGGAAATTCTGCAATATGCAAAAACATAGATGAATCTTGAGTACATGATACTAAATGAAATAAACCAGTCACCAAAAGACAACTATCGCATGATTCTCCTTATAGGCACTATCTAAAGTAGTCAAGTTTATAGACTCAAAGAGTGGAATGGTGGTTGCCAGAGGCTGGAAGGAGGGGAAAATGGAATTATTAATCAATAGACATAAAGTTTCAGTTAAGGAAGATGAATAAGTTCTAGAGATTTGCTATATAACATTGCACCTATTTGCAATACAGTATTATACACTTCATTTGTTAAGACAGTAGATCTCTTGTTAAATGTTCCTAGCACAATAAAACAATTTTTTAAAAAGCTTCATTCACACACAGACTATTGTCGCTGTTACACTAATCTGGCAGCTCCCTGGAAAAGCTCCTTTTGGAGCTGACTCCACGCATTCTGGAAGCAGTCCTATCATTAGCCATTTATTGAAAACAATCAGCAGCAATTATTTAACATTGCATCATCCCAAAGCTGTGACGCTAGTTGTGGCAATCAAAACATAAGATATCAGGTTAAATATCCATATTCTAACCCCCTCCCCTGCAACTTTCTTGCTTTATTTATCTCCAAGTCTCTCCAGCACCCTTGCACACACACACACACACACACACACACACACACACACCCCCCACATACCACACCTTCTTCCTTTAGCCAGAAGACAAAAACCTTGCTTATCTACTCATGCAGATAAAAAGCCTCACAAGTCACCAATCCATGGCGTAAGCCAATATGACTCTCTGCTGCACTCATGTCACCATGTTCTTTGCATGACATCATCCTTTACAGCATGTTTCAGTGAAATTCAAACCTATCACCACAGCCAATGAAATGCTTTTATGCATCCATCTCAACAGTCCTGCAAATATGTGTGTGTGAAGAACTCCATATTTACACACAATTTTTGTTATCTGTTTTGAATGTATCATAAAGAAAAAATGACACACAGACTATCTTGACAACTAACATAAAATGAGTCTCATTCTTCATCAGTACAAATATCAATGTGGCATGAGTCTCATAAAGAGAAGACATCAGTGTTGAGTCTGAAATTTAAGGCTCTGAGACAATACTTATAACACAAGAAGTTAGCCTGCCACAGTGTCAGATAGATAGATAGATGATAGAAGATAGATGAAAGATGATAGATAGATAGATAGATAGATAGATAGATAGATAGATAGATAGATATCCTGACAGGAAACACAAAGTTTTTATTATCACAGATCATCTTAGCACTGGTGAGGCTATAAATGGCCTCACTAGTAAAAGCATCCTGAAAAATGGTATTGATATAATTGTCTAATTATTTGGGGGGAAATTAGGATTTTGCACAAACAGAGGGGTTGTACCACAGACTCACAAAAGCACGACACCCAGAGCTTGGCTGGCACATTCTCCCACCCTACCGTCTGGAGAGGGAAAGGCTTTTATTCTGGGATATAAGCAAATACTACAGGAGAGAGAAGTCTCTGAATCTCTCTGAAGTAATATACTATCTCTATCTTCCAGGACATGTTTGCTATTCAATATTTCTTTAACCAAATTTGACAGTGGTCATTCCTCAGAAAGTTTAGACCATGAGGGAATATGAAAGCATTCAGAGAATTGCCTTCCAACAATCAAGATATAGAGAGTGAACCTAAATAGTCTAGTGACCTCTACTGATTTATTCCACAGCTTTCTATTATTGAATAATGAAAAGTTGGGTAGACTAATGTAAATGGGAAAAAAGTAAAATGACGATTATTGACATTTTGATTAAAGAAATCAATGACATTCATAATTATTGTCTTAGTCTAAACTACCTGAACTTTTAGAGTAATCATTTACTGGCAGTAACATGGAACTATAATATATTTTCAGATTGTAGTTCTTTATTTGAAAGTAAGTGATTTTTAAAAATGTTTTTCTTCCTAAATCTTTTCTTGAGAAGACACAACAAAAATAACCATGCTTCAGATATTGTCCCTTTTCATCACTGAATAGGTAATAAATTTATATATCTTATAAATTCTGGTCAAACCAGGTTACTTTACTTAAATCCTCATTACCTTCTGCCTACTTGCCCAGAATATGGCAAAACATTAGAAAAATAAAACTGACTTTATTTACTTTGATATAGCAAAGATATGTTCAAATACATTTCGAAATGAAACAAAATGGCCCTAATATCTAGAGTACCCTTTAGAAACAAAGCTTCACATCCTGAGCATGACCTATGTGAAATAGCTGGACCCCCTCACAGCCATAGTGATTCTTTTAAAGCATAAATCATACCATGCCACATCTCTGCTCTCCCCTTTTGATAACTCCCTATCTCAGAAAAAAAATCAGAATCCTTTTGAATGGCCTATAATAACCTTCATGGTCTGCCCATCTTGAGTAACAGTTACTTTTTGTTTCTTTTGTTTTGTATTGCTATATCTACATATTCCAACTACTTGGTGGATGGTTTGATAAACTGAGTATGATTGGCATATAGACTAGAAATAAGTCCTAGGGTTACTTAGCTTTTCATTAAAGCTAGATACATTCTGTATATAATCCAAATGGTTTCTCCTGGGAGATTTTTTAAGTGTCATGAAAATGTGTTCTCTTGTTCAACCCCAGACAGAGACTTATTAAGCATCTCTTGAGAGCAGTCATACACTCATTCAAGACATAGTATTTGGAGTACAGACTATCCCAGGTCTAACAGAGGAGATAAGCTATGTACATCAATATTAATATGAGCAAAGTAGCAAAGGAGAAAAAAAAATGAAATCTAAGGAATTCCAAGGAAATTATAGTCAAGATCACCTGATTACTTGGTCCAAACTGGAAAATTCTCCTGAGTGAAATGAGGAATATCTAGAGATTTAGTTTTGCCCTATTTCAGAGAAAGATAGAACAGAAGTAGGGTGACGCTAATTTTATAAATTTCAGAAAAAAAATTTGGTAGTGATATCTATATATGATACAGGTATATTGGCATAACACAGGCTTTGTTTACCTGGTTAGCACACAGAACTACAGAATTCGTGCAGATCCAACTAGGAAAAGGGCATACAACACCTGTCTCTCCAGCAATGTGTCAGCAACATCATTTTTGTATGAAAAGAAAAATGTGCTTGTTCTATATGTTACTGGTGTACCTAATCACAATGACTTTCACTTAGAGGAGAAGATTTTATTTTAAATCATGGAATTTATATACAAAATTGAGCTTTTTAGGCGAGGTCATATTAATTCCCTTTTGATAGGGCTTTTTTTTTTTTTTAAGATGTGTGTCATTTCTTTGTATTTTGTCTTTACAACCACCCTATGGTAAAGGTGTTACTGCTCTGTTTTGTCAGTGATGGAAACAATAAACATGGATATCAAGCAAGGAGCAGTAGAGCAGAAAAGTTGCTGGAGATGTTCATACACCACCTTTCCAGAACGCATCATGGGACTATAAGGAGGGCCGGAGCTTGCTCGGATGGCAGCAGAAAGGTCCACATGGCACTTGCCGTACCTCTAGGAACTTTGGGCAATTTGCTTCAGCTATACGATGCGGACAACGATACCTATATCCCAAGGTTGCGTTATAAGAGTTAAATGAGGTGAAGTACACAAAACCATGGTGTACGATTATCATGGTTCTCAGGAAAGCATAACTTCAAAAAATGTATATATTTATCAATAACCCAATGTTAGAAAATTCTGAGAATCATCATTTTGGATTGTGTTTCTGGCTCTCTCAAAATGCTTCCCATTTTGAACTATTCCCTGAAAAACTTACGTTGCCAATCAAATCTGAATTACTGCTTGCTTCTATAGACTACTTTCTTGAAGACTGATTACCTTTTGACTATGATTTGAGATTTAGTTTTCATAATGGGAAATAACAGTTTTGTAGAGTGGTCTGGCAGGGTTTTGTAGAACAGCTTCAGTCAGGCTGACATGTGCTTTTATTAACCATATTTCCTGTAGCTGCACAGACAATGAGAAATCCACTTCTGTGAGCAGAACCAATTATAACTGAACAGGTACACTTTTTCCCCAGCCTGGTCATGATGTCAAATGTCTGATTAGAAAGATCTTGTGCTTTTAGCAAAGTGGGGGTGAATTTCTTTCCATTTGCAAGAACGAGCTATTTCTGCCTTTCATTCCATAGTCTCTTAGTATCTTAATTCTGGTCTCTCAATGTCAAATAGAGTCATAAATGCAATGCCCTTGAGATGAGGAAAACAATATTGTTCTGTGTTTCAAAGCAGATTGAGCTAGCTTTGGAGAGGAGCAGGCTGCACCTAGGCACAGAATCAGACGTATTATGTGATCTAAGAGAGAACAGACACAAGGTACACATGAAGAATATGACCCAGGGGAGGCAACATGGGATGGACCCTGGTAGCCCTGCAAAGGAATCTTAAGAACAGCATCAACTACAGGGAAACGTTAGGCTGAAACAGATAGAAAGGTGAATGGAAATACTGCCTTGTGCATATATAAAACAGTGACACCACCACAACAAATCAGGTTTTGAAAGTGTGGGACTGAAATAAGGAAGGGTAATTCTAAAAAGACATTTCTTAGGAAAATCCTCTTATAGATGGTAAGAAGACAAAGTAGGAACCAAGTTCCCACAAAATGCAGGATTACAAAGACAAAGCAGGCCCCATTAAGTCAAGCGTTACAGACGAGGGCCCCTCCGCTCTCAAAGAGAGAAACTTGCCAGCAATGTCAGCAGAAAGACCACCATCCCCTCAAAATACTATAAGCTTATTTTTGGAAACTTCCTAGTTCTTCTCTTAAAAATTCTTCAGCTATGGCAAAACAATCTGCTGATATTTCGAGGAACTCAAATGAAGATTTTTCAGTTACTTTTAACTCTTTCCTGACCAATGTACAGATACAGAATCATAGATGGGTAGAATATTTAAGCTCAAAGGAATAGTAGTGATCATTTGTTCTAACCTCACTGTGTAGTCAGGAATGCCTGGATTATCTCAGATCACATGGCAAGCTAGTAACAGAGACAGGACAGGAATCACATTCTCTTGATTTCCATACAGTATTTTTTTTTTCCACTACAGCTCAATATTTTCAAAAGAGAATTGCACCTGTATAAAGTCCAAGAGAAAACTCTGTTAATAAGAGAACCCAAGTAGGAATAAGCTAAATTTAAAAGGTCACCAGCAGAGACTTACAAAATGAAGATTCTTTATTAAAAGTAGGAGGGGAAAATGGGGTGTCTCAGTGGCTCAGTTGGTTAAGGATCGACTTCGGCTCAGGTCATGACCTCACAGCTTGTGAGTTTCAGCCCCACATCAGGCTCTGTGCTGAGGGCTTGGAGCCTGGAGCCTGCTTCGGATTCTGTGTCTCTGTCTCTCACTCTCTCAAAAATAAATAAACACTTTTAAAAAACTTAAAAAAAAAAGTAAGAGGGGGAAAAATGCAACCTAGAAATACTTTTTACTTTCACTCAAAATATATCTAAAGCTAACCATTTTTTGTTATTCCCATTGCTGTCTTGCTGACCCAAGGAAGCATCATGTATAGCAATGTCCTCCTAATTGACTTCCCTGTTTCCATCCTTGTTCCCCTACTAACAGCAGCACAGAAGTCAGAATGAGCCCTTTAACACGTGATTGTCATTCCCCGACCCAATCCTCCAATCACATCTTGTTTCATAAAAATTTAAGCCAAAATTACTACAATGACCTGCAAAGACCTATACAGTTTGCGTCCTGCATTCCCTCTCTGATTTCATCCCCTTTTGTCTCCTTAGCTCACCATATTGCAGCCATCCTGGCCTTCCAGGTGATTCTTGAGTACATTAGGCACATCCCCACCACAGGGTTTGTACCATCTCTTTCTTCTGCCTGGAGTATTTACCCCACTCTCTGTCTGCAAAGCTCATCTCAACTATTCAAGTCTTTGGACAAGTGTTGTCTTTTCCATAAGGCACACCATGGCCAGCTTATTTAAAATTATTCTACTCACTTTGCACTCTAAATCCTACTTACCTTGGTCTATTCTTTTTTACATAGCACTTATCAAGAACTACTATATTGTTTACTCCTACTAGAATGTAACATTAAATAGAGTATCAAGGCATTTACCAAGATGCTTTGTTATTGATGTATATGCAGCATCTAAAACAGTACCTAAAATATAATAATCAAGAAGTATCTGCTGAATGACAGACTTGACTAAAAGCAGAGGGTCACCATGTTAAAAGCCATAATCTCTGGTTTTACTCAAATGAAAATACAAAAATTCTACACTGGAGAGAGTACCACAGAACGGAGTGTTCCTAACTCTGAAGGAAGGGGTCTAATATGAAGAAATGGCAATCCGAAGAAATGTCAGAAGTATGTCAAAATTTGTTATAATGATAGTGCTCGCTTTGGCTGCACACATACTAAAATTGGAATGATACAGAGAAGATTAGCACGGCCACTGTGCAAGGAGGACACACAGATTTGTGAAGTGTTCCATATTTTTAAAAAATGTTATAAAGATATTCAGGACTTGAATTACAAGATTTAACCAAATGGAATATCAAACAATTGGCCAAGATGGTAAAATAAAAATTCATATTCTTTTAAATTAATATTTAAGTTTAATAAAATTTCAATCTAAAGCCCCGCTAGATGTTTTTACAGAAATTAATGAAATAACTTAAAGGTTCATTTGAAAGAATGAGGAGCTGAGAACCTACCCGATCAGTGATAAGAAGAAAAAAATTATACCAATATTAAAACGAAATTAGACAATACTACTTGTGAGCTACTGATTTTAAAAAAAGCCAGATAAATCAAAGAAATAGAATAAAAATATTGAGAAACTTCTTTCCGAACAGATGGGTAAAGAATAATTTAGTAAATGTATGGAACTGGGAAAATGTTTCAACCATTTGTTTTAAAAAAGTTTTTTCATACAACATACAAAGTAAATTCCTCATGGATTAAGGCGTTAAATAAGAAAATAAATACAGATTTAGAAGAGTTATAAGTGGGTCTCATCTTAAGGCAAGTCAAGCTCTCCAAGTTTAAGATTTCATAACTAAATTATGAGATGAACATTTCTGAGAGCATTATTATTACTATTAATAATTATTATTATAATATTATATCCCATTCCTGGGATACTTTGGCAGATTACTTGGAAATAATAATAATTGTTAATATTAATAATGTTGTTACTGTTAAAAAGCAAACAACCAATATGAGATGATCCTGGAAGGAATGGCACTAATTTTGTGAGATAAAAGCCTGAAGAGGATTCAGGGTCAAGGATTAATTAGTAGGGTTTAGAACTTTCACTTTCTGTTCCCAGTTGTTATTACCAGATCTTCAGCAAGTTCATTTTTACCCACAAGTGCCCTGTTAGTGGTTCCTTGAAAAATCTAAGAAAATAAATTGAATTCATAGTTTGGGGCATTAAAGACCAGAGCAATCTCATGCAGTTGGAACACCAGAACTGAGATGAAAGATAAATATGAAGTGAGAGTGAAGAGCAATAATAAAGAGGATGGCAGGAAACTTTTGGAGCTGATGGACAGGTTTATGGCATAGACTCTATTGATGGTTTTGGGTGTATACTTATTACTAAACTCATCAGGTTATATACATTAATTATGTATCACTTTTTGTATGTCAAAAACATAAAATAAAAAAAATATTCGGAAGAAACAGAGTGACGAGCAAGAGAACAAAAAAACCAAAGTTGAATATATATAAATCTCCCACATACATTTTTGAAACTAAACGAGGAGGGCACTGGAATGCCAAAAATTATATGAAGTTGAGGGCTTATTTGATTTTATTTGGACATTAAAAAACTTGACATCTAAAAGGATGCTGGAAATAACAGCATTGCACATACCCACACTTCCATACTCATATACAGAGAGAGGCACACATGGGTGTACACACACACATAATCTCAAGTAATTTACTAAGAAAGTTAGACTTGATGGATATAAGAAGGAACCAACTTCATTCTTGTTCTCTTATAGCCTTCATTCTTGTTCTCTTATATCCCTTCAAATTTCTGTGAACTAGTAGTTGTTCGAATTCTGCATAAAATTTTGAGGAAATCCCTTTTAGTCTTTAGTGAACAGTAGTGTATAAAAATCCACATTTGTGTTAGCCACTTAGATCCAAGCCAGTTTTGTATAACAACGAAAGCTCAGAGAGCTTCTCTAATTTAAGGCTTCTTCCTATAGTAGCTTAATCTCCCTGACTGAGTTGAGAGTAAAATAAAGTTAAGTTTCTTCCTTCCTTCCTTCTTTTCTTCATTCCTCCTTTCCACAAATATTTATTGAGTGATTGCTCTGAACCAGGAACTTTAATAAAATACCAGGGAAGCAAGCACAAATATATATTTAAAGAAGCACAGTATCTAATTAGTAAGACAGGTAACTAAGGGAGCCATTATAACACTTTATGGTAAAGACTCTGATAACAGTTCATTAGGCCTATTATGGAAACCCAAATTAGGAACACCAAACACAGACTTGTGAACTAGAGGACAGGAGGAAGAGCACCAAGGAAATTTCCTTACAACAGGTAACAACAGAGAGCAATTTAGATGAAGGATAAAGGATAGCTTAGAATTCTAGCTCTAACACTTATTGATAGCTCTCTTACTATGGGCAATTATTCTCTGAGCCTCAGTTTCCTTGTCTATAAATTGGGAATGATAATAACATTCATATGAACACTTAAGGGATTTAATTAGAATTATTTTGTTCTTTAGAATTTATTAAGTCCCCCATAAATGGTTGTTAAAAACAAATAAAAATAACACAATTCCATTTGGGAAGACTGGGAACTCAGGAGAGAATAAAGTCCTCTGCAAACTGAAAATTCAGTGTGGCTGAGGTAAAAATGTGAGGCATGATAGAGAGAGAAGTAGGCTGAAGAAACAAATAAGGGACAGATGGTAAAAAATTAAAAGGAAAGCCACAAGGAATTTTTAGCAAGAGAGTCACACGGTAAGATTTTTCTTTTATAATGATAAATATATCAGAGTGTGGATAATAAATTTGAATATAATGTGACCAGACATAAAAAGACTAGTTAGAAGATGGTTTCAAGAATCCAGAAATGATGAAGACCTCAAGTAGAGAGGTATATACTCAAAAATGTTAAAGAAGAAGAATCCAGACGATTTCAAGACTAATAAATGGGAAGAGGGGGGAAAAAAAGGAAGGACTGTTCCTAGAGGTCTGGTTTAGGCTACTCAGTAGATGCTGGTGGCCTTCGCAAAAATAAGAAATCAGAAGGAGGATTAATGTGATTAATTTTTTAAAGACAGTATAACTGTCCTTTTGTTGTTTACTGTTACCCAGTTTCTTCCTACTTTGAGGGATAAGGAAAGATTACACTTTCTCACCCCCAAACAGACATATACAGTAGTCAGTGCAGTGGATAGAGCTACACATACAGATCTCTTGGTGCATTATTTTAAGTTCATGGTTGTGTACCTTCTCTTACTCACACAGTGACAACTGGCCATGTTCCAGAAGGAGCCTCCCTTAATATGGGTCCCTAACTAGAGGATTCTGTGTTTGAGAACATTTTCTTTTGACAATGTATAGTTCCATGGAATTTTAAATTCCATATAAATTCTGTATCTTAATGATTTCCACAATTTTTCTAGGAAAAAAATAAGCATCACTTAGTCATAACTTGAATTTTGATTCTAAAATCACAAATACTCTCCAAGACTGACTAAGTCTCTTAAAATATTGATCATTACTTCTATTGAAGGCCAGTAATACAGACTTTTGGTCTTGGAAAGTTACCCAAAGTTGATCAGCCTTAATCACCTGTAGAATTGAGATAATAATTTTGAAACTAATTTCATTGGATTTTCGTGAGGATTAAATGAGTCTATACATGTAAAAAGCTTAGAATTGTGACTGATTCACTGTAATCACTTAGTTAATAAAGCTCTCCAGTTGGTTATTTTTAGGCTTTATATGTACTTTTTTTGTTCCTTATATTTTGGACTTCCTCACAGAAGTACACCTTTTTTTCATTTTTTTCCCTCATGAGCTACACACTCTCCAGCTTCATCTCATCCTGTCACAGAACTTTATTTACCATTTGCATTTGCCGACACTTGGATCACCAGATTCAGCTTGGAATTCTTTCCTAAACTGTAGATCATCGTTAACTTCATACTGGCCATCTCAGCTCAGACATCTCACTAACATTTCAAACTGAGCATACTTTAAACCAAACTCCTCCCTTGCCCTTGCCCTTGCCCTTGCAAAACCACCGTTCTATCTAGGTCTGAGCTCCTGATTTAGTAAGTTTAACCACCATCTATGTTGATGCTTATGCCAGGAACCTGGGTATTTTCCTCATACTGTGACTTTCTTATTCCCTACACTTCATCAACCACCTGTCCTACAAATACCACCTCATAAAGTCCTTTTTAATATTAGTCTTCCAGTCACACAGGTGGTCATCTCTCTCTGATATTAGTACTTCCATTTTGTTTTCCTGCTTCTGTTTGAATTGATAATCTGCTCTAAAATTAGGTTGATTTTCCAAAATTGGTATTTATGGAGGTATAATTGATGTTTTCACCATTGTAAGTGTGCAATTCAATGAATTTAATAAATTTAAAGGGTTGGGCCACCATCCAGGTGTAGAACTTTTTTATCATCCAAAAATTTCCCTCTAGCCTGTTTGCAGTTCACCTCTGCTCCTACCCACCACTCTAGATAACCACCACTCTAGGCAACCACTTATCTGTTGTCTATCTCTATAAACTTGCCTTTTCTAGGTGTTTTGTATTTAACATCTAGATATTTTGTATTTAAAAATAGAAATTTTATTGTTAGTTTCCTACTGGAAACTCTAAAATGCCCTCAATTTTTCCTCTGTAGAAAGTACAAATTCCTTTAAACATAGACTAGTTTAAGGAAGGACCAGTCTTTTTTTTTTTTTTTAATATGGAATACAACTGATTTTGTTTGTCTTCATTCTTTTCTGTACTAGAAGAATAAAATGTAGTATTTTTTTTTTAGGAGGGTGAGGTGAATATGAAACTAGCTTGTTTCACGTGCTAATGTTTTAACTGTGGGCTTAATGGGGCACCAGGGTCTATGGTCAAAGGAGTGGAAGTACAGAAAACAAAACAAAACAAGGAACAGTACCTCTTAGCAAAATCCAAAGAAAGGAAGAAATGACTAAAAGTTTGAAAGGTAAGGGATTATGGGTGGAGTCCCCAAGAACATAGAGGTAATCTTTACGAAATTAGCCAGGGAGAGAGGGGTCCATAGTCATGCAATTGTCTGATGGCTGAACCAGGTAAAGGAGAGATCAAGTAACATAAAGACTGAGCCCTGAGCACTGAGAGCACAGTGTGGCAGGGAACCTAAGAAGGTGATATTGAAGAAGTTGCATTCTTCATCTGGAACAGAATGATTAAAGAAGTGAACTGAACTACTTGCAAGCCTGAGCTAAGAAACTTGGTAATGACACACTTTTCCTGACCTGGTCCTCTTCGCTCTTCCATCCTCATAATATTACTCTGTGCTACAGACATGATAAACCTATCCAGGATCCTGATACAGTTATGTCTACACCAGATGCTCCTCTGGCTGGATCACACTAAACATCACTGTACATCTGGCTAATTCTACTTGTTTAAACTGATATACTTCAATCTGGACATCTAAATATCCCTTTCTGATCTCAATCCTAATTTTTGATAGATCATAATAAATTGTCCCCCAAACTCCTGTAGTCTCCAACTAATAGCACTCTTCCCTTGAGTTCTCATACTGAAATTGTTTTCTTGTATCTAATACATTAGACAGAAAGTCTCTTGAGCTTAGATACTGTATTTCATTTTCTTAATGTGTCTCCAGTGCTTATCACAGCAAATGGCACGCAATTAAGATTTTACATCTACGGAGCTAAAATAAGTGTAAACAATTATAATAATAATCATTATTTTAACATTTTAAAATAATTATAGATATAAATAATTTAAAAGCATTTTACATACAATATACAATTAAAGTAATAGATTTTTAAATCTTTCTTGTCAATCTTTTCTTGCAATTATATAATTGTAGTTTTCCTCTATGTAGCAGTAATATACGTTGTATTTTTCTTGGCTTATTAAGAATATGTCCATTATTTTGAGCTCTTTAACATATTGATCCTTATTAGTCCTCTTTTCTTTATTAGTTTGATCTCTCCCTTGAAAAAAAGGCTTGACAGTCTTTCTGGATCTTATGTTAGCACCTACTTGATGTAGAAATTCCAAAGTTACTAGTTCTAGTGCTAGTCTGAGATCCAGCTTTTTAAGTTTATTTCAGCTAAAACTGAATTGTTACTAAAAAAGCTTTCTGCTGATGCCAGGAATGGCCTTAGGCCTTCCCCAAAATTCTAACATCTCTCACATAGTTTAAGGTACTCTCCAGCTTTTTGCCATCACTGGAACATTAAAAAGAAAAATCCTAAGCATGACAGGACACCTGGGTGGCTCAGTCAGTTAAGCTTCTGACTCGATTTCAGCTTAGGTCATGATCTCACAGCACGTGGAGCCCTGTGTGGGGCTTTGCACCAAAACTTCAGGGCCTTCTTGGGATTCTCTCTCTGCCCCTCCCCTGCTTGTGCATGCTCTCTCTCTCTCTCTCTCTCTCTCTCTCTCTCTCTTTCAAAATAAATAAATAAACTTAAAAAAAAAATCCCAAGCCCGACAAACCTACATTTACAAGAATAACATCAGAAGGAAGTGTCTGTCCTCACCTTGATCACTTCCCTGACATCTGACAACTACAATAGATCAGACACAATGTCACAGGCTACTATCTCTTAAAGATTGAACTTTCTTTTTTTATTTTTTATTTTTTTAACGTTTATTCATTTTTGAGAGACAGAGAGACAAAGCATGAGTGGGGAAGGGGTAGAGAGAGAGGGAGACACAGAATCTGAAGCAGGCTCCAGGCTCTGAGTTGTCAGCACAGAGCCCGACGTGGGGCTCAAACCTATGGACCACGAGATCATGACCTGAGCCAAAGTCGGACACTCAACCAACTGAGCCACCCAGGCACCCCTAAAGATTGAACTTTTTTTAGCAGACAATATCTAAGCACATAAAAATAGATTTTAAATGAAAAATATGAGATCATTTCCAGTTGTTTTTCTTAATAAATCCATACACATGACTAATTCTCCTGAATGCCATTTCATAGGTATAAAATAAGGAATCTGTGAGTACAGATGAGTGTAGATATGGAGAGTGAGTATGGATAGAGAAGACACTGAGGATTAAACTCTAAAGCACTCAAAAACTTACAGTTATGGGAAACCAGAGGGAAAGCCAGTCAAAAATTCAGGAGGAAATTCAACCACAACGAGATAAGAAAACCACGATGTTCCAGAAAATAAAGAAAGGATTTCAGAAAAGAGGGAGTGTTCAACTAGTATTCAAATAATGCAAGGACTTTGGATACTAACCCTTTATCGGATATGTCATTTATAAAATCTTCTCCCATTCAGGAGGTTTAGTTTTGTTGATTGTTTCTTTCACTGTGCAGAAATCTTTTATTTTGATGTAGTCCTAATAGTTTATTTTTGCTTCTATTTCCCTTGCTTTGGGACACACATCTAGAAAAATGTTGCTACGGCCAATGTCAGAAACATTACTGCCTGGTTCCCTTCTAGGATTTTTATGGTTTTAGGTTTCACTTGTAAGTCTTTAATCCATATTGTTTGTATGTATGGTATAAGAAAGTGGCCTAGTTTCATTTTTCTGCATGTAGCTGACTGCTTTCCCCAACACCATTTGTTGAAGAGACTTTTTCCCATTGTATATTCATTCCTCCCGTGTTGAAGATTCATTGACCATATGATTGTTGGTTTGTTTCTGGGTTTTCTATTCTATCTGTTGATCTATGTGTCTACTCTTGCACCAGGATCATACTGTTTTGATTACTATGGCTTTGTAATATAGCTTGAAGTCTGAAATTGTGATACTGACAACTTTGCATTTCTTTTTCAAGATTGCTTTGGCTATTTGTTGTCATTTGTAGTTCCACATACATTTTAAGACTCTTTGTTCTAGTTTTGTGAAAAATGTAATTGGTATTCTGATAGGGATTGCATTAAGAGGGGAAGTAGGTGGGGGGATGAGTGAAATAGAAGAAGCAGATTAAGGAATGCACTTGTCTTGATGAGCACTGGGTGATGTATGGAATTGTTGAATCACTATATTGTATACCTAAAACTAATATAACACTGTATGTTAACTATACTGGAATTGAAAAAAATAATATGAGGACTAAGGATTGACCACAAAATTTGCCAATCTGAGAATCACTGATAACCAGGACACATGACCTACCTCTCAGCCTCAACTACCTCATCTGCAAAACAGGATAATAACAGCACCCATTTCATGAAGCTGTGTGAAGGATTAAATAAGATAATACATGTAAGCACCTAGCATAATGCTAGAAACAGAGGAAGAGCTCAGTGATGGGCAACTATATTTTAATTAAGGAACACTGAACAGCTTTGATCATAGAACTTATGATATTTTATTGAGCACAGGATGCCTGACAACCCTGTGAGAGAGAATTTGGGTACAGAAGAGTCTGGTGTGAGTAGAAACATATAGAAAGGATTCCAGCTCAGGGGAAAAGCTAGAACAAGAGACAATGAAGAGAAAAATACCTTGGGTAGGGCAATTTCCATCCTTGTATAACACAATTGATATGACTCTGGATTTTATACTATTTCACAACTAGTAAGCATGTTCTTTTTAAACATTTGTTAAGGTTTGGAAACCATGTGAAAGAAAAACAATTTTCCATTAAGGACAAATGTTATATAAAGTTTAATTATCTGAATAAGCTTAACATCACAAGTTAAAATCACATTCGTATCTCTTAACCTAGGAGAACAGGTATTTCTTGTTTTTTATATATTGTGTTAACTCCACAACTTTACAATCAGCCTTTTCCAATTCTGTGTCTACACAAATAACAATAGACTTATTATACAATTTTTGTGGTCCATGATATATTTATATTTGTTCCATTTGGCTAATTTTGTAGTCAGTGACCTGATCTTATAGGACTTCCTCTAATTTTTTTTCCTCTCTTCACCAGATTTTAAATTACCTATGTAATTGGTTCATGGCAAATACCTTAAACAGTGGCATATCTTACAAAATAGCTAAAAGACGCTTGTTCTAATAGAAGTGTATATTGATAATTAAGTACTGGGTGGAGGTTTTCTAAGACATCATGATCATATTGTTGTTAGAGTCTGATGAAGTGTGATAAAAAAAACTTAGTGCTATAATAGGCTGGCTGAGAGTTTGTCCTTAAATAATGTATTAATATGAGTCATTTCTTTCTCTTTTAATTTTTAGAGTTTTTATGGACCCTCTATTCTCTTAAACTCTATGTTCATTTTTACTTACTACTCGTCTATTATTGAGATAAATCTTTTTCTTAAGTTTTCTACTTTTCAAATTAAAAAAAAATACTGATTTTTGGAAGCCTATCCCCATGCACGTTTTCATAGCACTCTTATACTCATTTTCTCTCCTAACATTTACACAGGAAATTTGGTTTGGGAAGCAAAACATAAATGTTTTCATTTATATAGGCCTGGAAACACTACCAAAGATTAAAAGTAATGGTTCACTTGCAAGAAACTGTGAGTTGTAGCAAAACTTATTTGCTCAAATATATAGCTTATGTCTTATCAATTTATTTTGGGGTATGGTTTTTATTCTAAAATAAATTCAGAACTGATAAAGTAATGGAAAACTCAGATAAATCAGGTTTTAAAACTGCAAAGCCAGCCAACTTACCTCCTCTAGATTTTCCCAACTACTCTTTATATTTTTTTGAAAAATTAAAAAACAGAACTGAAGGTACTGAGCTCAAAGAACAGAACTTAAATATCTAGTGAGCCCACACCTAACTCAATGAATCAATGAATCCCCATAGGATTACAGGAAATTGGCAATTCAAATGCCCTTACTCTATACATACTGTGCACTGAACATTCCAAATTACTGATTCTTCCGTTATAGCTGGCCATTTCTAAACGGGATTTCTAGGTTATGAACATCTTAAAAAGATGAAAACTCTCCTAATCTTCATAAAAGCCAGAAATCTAATGTGAAATGATTTACTACAAATTTCATTCACTCATTTTGCCAATCCACTGGGAAAATAAATACATTTTTTTCTTTTTCTTTTTCGATGTTTATTTATTATTGAGAGACAGAGAATGAGTGTTGGAGGGGCAGAGAGAGGAGGAGACACAGAACCCAAAGCAGGCTCCAGGCTCTGAGCTGTCAGCACAGAGGCCAACACAGGGCTCCAACTCAGGAGCTGTGAGGTCATGACCTGAGCCGAAGTCAGACACTCAGCTAACTGAGCCACCCAGGCTCCCCTGAACACATTTTTTAAATGACTTTTTTTTGAAGCTAAAAAGTAATACTCACTAATACCGAAAATGTGACAATCACATATTTGGTGGTATATTTTAGTTCTTTACCCCACAGATGGCAGAGGGAGGGAAGGAACAGTATTAACTAATGTTTTTCATCAGCATTTCCTCACTTTCCTGATGAGAACATTGTTAGTTGAAAACTCAAAGAGGGCCAAAATTTAGGTCAATTCAAGTATTTCCGAGTAGGAGTATACTGTAGTCTCCCAGAAGGAAACAGTGTTCTTTGGACATAAACTCTCTGGAGATAATGAGTATTTTATTATTAGTCAGATAACATTCATTTTGGTTGAAATTTCCTTAAAATCAGGCCATGTCTCCTAATGCCTGCCATTTAGGAGTTGTTTTCATTTAGTGGTCATTTAAACCATTCTTTGGCTCTCCAGCTAGAAGTATTAATACAGTACATGTTATGCCAGAGGAAAATTTTAACAGTTCTGTTTACTCTCCCACTTCCAAAAGCACAAAAACAACTTATAACTATTCCACACTTCCCATTGGGCACAGGGTTCTACCTGCAAGGATTCAGCTGGAACTTGAGTTCGGCTAATTTTCAACTCAGCACTTCCTTTATTCATCCTTTTCCTTCCCCTCCCACCTTTTTCACTTGCTCCTACTACAGTTGGCTGTTTACAGGCTCCAGACCTTGGGTAACTCAAAAACCATGGTGTATTAACCTTTATGTGTCGCAACCTTGAGGACAGCTCAAATATCTGCTAAAAATATGCCGAATTTGTCAACTTTTTATTTGTTTTTATTTTAAAAAAATGTTTATTTATTTATGAGAGAGAAAGAAGACAGAGCACGAGAAGGGGAGGGGCACAGAGAGAGGGAGACACAGAATCGGAAGCAGGTTCCAGGCTCTGAGCTGTCGGCACAGAGCCCAACGCAGAGCTCGAACCCACAGACGGTGAGATCATGACCTGAGCCGAAGTTGGACGCTTAACCGACTGAGCCACCCAGGTGCCCCAAATTTGTCAACTTTTTAAAAGAAGATCATAAGCTCCCTGTATCTTTCTTATTTCTCAGATTTAAAATCTCAGTGTTTCAATTCTGTGCATGTTTTCCACCATCTTTGCCTTTGGTGTCTGAAGACTGCTAAAACATTACTTTTCGTTATTCATAGGGAAACAGACTTACAGCTTCTCTGTTAGACCAAGAGAATACACCACAAGTAGAGAGATAGTGATCTTTCAAAGTGCAGAGGTGGTTACAAATCCAAACATTCTTAATGTCTACACCACATTGCATTAACAAAAATAAAAGAAGGAGATATAATACTATTGTCTAACGATCTAGATTTACCCTAGGAGCATGGTTTCTTTAATGCTTTTTCAGCCACTAACTGTCACATCAGATCAGAAGTGAGTCTTAACACCCAGCAGCAGCTGGTGAAGTGTTCTCTCTACACCTCCCAGAAACGATTGCTTCCCTCTGCCTTTTTCCGCTCTCACTCTAATTCTGGTACAGGGTTTGTTTTCTGCTCAATTCACACTACCTTGCCATTACTGCCTCCCTTGCTCTTTGCCTTAATGTCTCCTATGGGTGTTCTTGTCTGACAGAAATCTAGGAATTCCAGCAGCAAAGTGGACACTTGGGCATCAAATGGCCAAACAGAGTTAGTGAAATGCAAGATTTCTGGTCCCAGGTGCAGCCTTGGAAGGAGTAGAATATCTCATCTTTCAACCAAAGGTTTGTTTTTCTATGTGGTTATAGGCCCTTTCATCAGAATACAGAAGTTACATTTCTCCTATGTGGCACTCAGCAGTCATAGCCATATATATCCAGGACAGGCAGAAACCCCAGTGAGTACATGTTCTTTCAAACTATCTGAAACTATTTCTGATGTAGGAACTAACCCTCAGGAAAGGAGAGTCTGCCCCAGAAGATTCCTATTTCGAAAACAGTTTTAAGCCCAGACATTTATTTAGTCATTTTATAATATTGTTCTCATCTCATTAAGAATCTGAATGCAAAGCTCTTAAAGATACTATGTCTACATTGTCATCAGGCTAAAAGGAATTTTGAGGGGTCACTTTGTATATTCTTATCCCTTTGTTTAGACCCCATACATTATTTTCCCTAACAGCTATCACATTTTCAAAACAACAATAAATTCCTTCAGTGTAAAACTTTATAGGCTTTGAGATGTGCTGTCATCTCTATTGAGATCTACCCCCCCCACACACACACACCCCTCACCTGCCCTGCTCATATCCATATCACAGTTCTCAAAGTGCTACTACAATTGATTCTTATTTTAGGCATTGCTGAAGCTACAGAACAGTTGTAATCCTACCCTGGAAAATAGTTCTTTCTATTTATTCTAGTTTCTGTAACCTGTCCTCATATTCTCTTCATTTCTAAACTTCTTTGAACATGTAAGTTCATAACTAACAGTGGATACCTGTACTCTTAGATAGTACATGTGTCTGTCCTGTTGTTTAATAGTGCAAGAAATGATCTAGTAAAATTAATGACCCACTGGGAAGGCATAAGTAAAGTTACATAATGAGGAATTTGATACTCTACTCTACATATATAATAAGGTATTTTAATGAGTTAAGTGAGTTCGAATATTTAAACACTGAATAGCCCTTGCAAATTATTCTCTGAGTTTCAAGCAATATTCCATATGCAATTCAAAATATTAGAGGCTTATTTCCAATGGCTGCTTTCTGTCTGTGGAATATAAAAAGTGTTCTAACCAATCACTTCTAAAAGCATACATAGATAGAAGAGCTTTAATGCAGATATCAGAAGAAACATAAAAGAAGTATATGAAAGGATGACACTGTGATGATAAGAAATAGTTGGTTGCAAGACTTTTCAAGTAGATTATGCAGAAACTGACAGAGCTTCTGTTTATATTCCAAAAATGATCCACTAAGCAGATTTTTATCTTCCTGGTGAAAAAAATTGTTGAAAATGAGGTCAGTAGGTCTGAGCACAGGTAAATTATAGCATCCTCTGATTTTAATGTGATTTCAGAGAAAATATAGTTTTTTATCTACCACACTAGCATTGATGAAACTAATTACAAACAAAGAATTATAGACCCTTCTCAACTGACTGATAAACTGTCAACCGAGGAGAAGTGTCCTGATAACATCACTGACCTGGGATTTTTCCTAGCTTCTGCTTTCACCTTTTCTGCTGAAGTCAGACGCTTAACCGACTGCGCCACCCAGGCGCCCCTGGCTCCTGGGTTTTTTAACATCTTAACAAACAACTCAACGTTTAATAAACTTTAATTAATATTCTTCAGAGGTGGAACTCAGAAATAGACAAAAGAATCCATGTGAGGTCTGACCAGTGAAAAAGCAGTCAGAAATTATTAACTTGATATGGAATTCTACATGTAAATGGCATAGGATTTAGTCAAAGACTCTATTAGTTTTATTTTAGTAACTGTGAGATACCAGAAAATAAAAATAGGTCTCTACCTTAGGTTCCTGACACTGAGTTCCTAAATCCCCTGGAATTTCCTGGGTGATAGGAATATACATATTTTTTTTCTGATGAGGTGACCCTGAGTGGGTTTCTGGATGGGGGTTGGTCACCAGAAAAACCACCACATAATTAGAAGCTTGGAGTTTTCAGCCCCTCTCCCACTGTCCACTCTGGAATTTTCCAGAGAGGGGAGAGGGACTGGAAATAAGGTTAATAATTGATTGTCCCTGTGTGAAGAAGCCTCCATAAAAATGCCAAAAGTATGGGGTTTGGAGAGCTTCCAGGTTAACAAGGGGGTGGCACATCCCAACTATACAGGACAGAAGCTCCTGTGTTTCCAGACCCTACCAGACCTTGCCCTGCTTATCTCTCCATCTGACTGTTTATCTGTATCCTTTATCCTATCCTTTAACAAACTAGTAAACCTAAGTATTTCTGAGTTGTCTGAGCCACACTAGAGAATTCATTGAACCCGAGGAGGGGCTCGTGGGAACCTCCAATTTGAAGCCTTCTCGGACAGAAGTTATAGGTAACCTGAGGACCTACTACCTGCAATTAGCATCTTAAGTGGGGGGCAGTCTTGCGGGACTGAGCCCTTAACATGTGGGATCTGATTCTATCTCTGGGTAGATAGTGTCAGAATCGAGTTAAGTTGTAGAATGTCCAGTTGGTGTCAATAAATTGCTTGGTATGAGAAACACTCACATATCTAGTGTCAGTATTGTGAGTGTGGCAGCCATGTGAGAGTAAAGGAGAGACTCAGGAGGGGGTCTGGAGGTTTTTCCAAGTCAGTAACCTATGTGTAACTTGTTTTTTGAGGTTCTCTCCTAATAAGACACGTACATCGTTTTCATCTGACATTCTGTGAAATGGCATTCTAAAAACTTTTAACCTTTTTTTTTCCTATGAATTCTTCCCAATAGTTTAGGATTGTTGACTCCTTCCTTCCTGACTGTAATGGACATCTTCAGATCTTCACATACTGTTCCAGTATCTCTACTACTTGTGACAAGCAGTCCTCATTCCCTTCCCCAACAATCTTGGCTGTAGTTGGGGCAGCCAATGAACTGATTCATCCAAGAGATGGGCATGTGCTCCCAAATCCTAGACTTTTTAAATTGGAACAAAACAAAGAGATGATATTCTTATCAAGCGGTGAAACTCATGATTAAGTTGGACCTATGTGGTTAATCCAGAATAATCTCATCTCAAAGTCCTTAATTTTTAGCACATGTGCAAAGTCTCTTTTGCTATCTAATGCAACATATCCATAGGTTCTGGAGGCTTAGTCACGAACATCTTGGGAGGGCATCGGGGGGTAAGGGGGTTATTATGCCTCCTGCTAAAAATGAGACCAGCATCGCATCTCTCACATCATTCCATTCAGCAATAAAAATATATGAAACAGGAAAAGCCATATACTCTCCACATTAATAGCAGCCTGTTAATCAACATTATTTGGGAACAATGATTTAATTTAAAATGACTTTCAAGATTGTTTTTCTGGAAAGGAAATTTCTGCTGCTTTTATCTTTTTCTGAAGATGAGTTTGAAGATTCTTACTGGATTTATCCAGCATGTACTCAGAATGCAATCTTTGAAATGGAGAATTAAAAGTATTTTCATACCCACATACTTGAAGCCTGAGGCTGCTATCATTCCTGAGTGTAGAGAGTAAACACAGCATCTCTCTTTGTTTTACTAATTGCTTTGTTTCCCCAAGCTGCTAGCACAACATCTGCTAGGCCAGAA
The DNA here is from genome assembly GCF_014898765.1 of Herpailurus yagouaroundi. Lineage (NCBI taxonomy): Eukaryota > Metazoa > Chordata > Mammalia > Carnivora > Felidae > Herpailurus > Herpailurus yagouaroundi. The sequence goes on from NW_024412394.1 coordinate 84,069,924, forward strand.
CCGCTTCTTCCACACACCACAGAACCACTGCCGTCCAGATGAACGACCTGCGCTCCATGGGGTAAGGGCAAGTGCTTTCCAGGCACTCAGCAGGCAGTTTTCAAGAGGCAAAGACTTCAAGTAGAAATGAAGCTGAAACCCCACCCCTCCCCAAATCTTTACAATGGTTATGGAGTTGTTGATTCTGTAATGATCTCACACTGTCTGCAATTTTATTGATTTTGTTTTTCAATAGAACTGTTAAAGATTACAATCCTCAGATAGGCAGAATGTGGGCAGATGCTCATATGCTCACACACAGTTCTGCCAAGATATTTTTACATCTTTCTGCACATAAAACAAAATGAAGACATGTGTTATAGACCCATGCTACTGGTAACCCCCCCGAAGAAGGGAGTTTATGGTATGCTCATTTCCTGGATGAAGTATTAAAACAACTCTACCTAGAAAAAACGAACAGCACTTTCAAAATAAGAGATTTGCTTCTGAGGCACCTTATAAAACATTCCTAATTACCAAAACCCATTGAGACAGCAATTTGGGTCATCATATCCAAATGTCAACCCTGCTATTTCTAATTCAATATAAACTTCTTGTCACATCTACTGGTTAAGCATCAAAATACAAAATGCTGCAACAGCTTATGCTCTGTTGATGTTCATTCATCTACTGTGCACCAGAAAGGCTCATTTCAAATACGGCATGAAAGAAAGAAAAGTAAGCAAAAAACAAATTCAGAAATAAGACTTGAGATAAAGTGCCTCAAGAAAAATGCTAAAGAGGAAAAATCACAAAATCATAGCCTTACCTTGGGAGACTTAGGAAGACCTATGGCCCTGTCTTCTGCCAAGGTGAGCAGGGTTAACCTTGTTTCCTCCACTGCAGGATGTTTGGGAGGGCGAGGTGGGGGGTGGGAGAAAGAGCTTTCATATCTTCGCATCATGTAATATTGTTCTTCAGTGATCTCTTCAACCAGAGTCCTGACTAGAAATGATTTTGTGTCCTTAGAAAAACTATTAACTAACTGAACAGTCATATTTAAGCGGCTGACAGGAATTTCCCAGCACTCCTTGGGGTTGGCAAAGTCACTTATGAGTAGGTAAGAGTCTGTGATGGCTTCCTCCAACCGCAGTCCTGGTGTAGCAGCCAAAATGTCTTCGTCAATGGAAAGATCTCTCACAGATACCTTCACATTGAAAGGCAAGTGGAACTGCGAACAGAGCTCAGAAATCTGGTACTGTTTCTTGTCATGAATCAGCTCTACAAAACCTCCTTCCATGTATAAAGGGAGCAGTGCTGCCTCATAGGATTTTTTGAGGATTTTTTCACAGGCCAGAACATTCACCACTTTTTTGATTCCCTCACAAAGGACTTCAGTCGTCTGTGAGTGATGCACTAGAAACTGGTCCCCGACAGATACAGATGACAGCTCATCATGAGGGGGATGAAAGGCTTTGGTGGCCACCACATGGAGAGGCTCCTTTTCGCTCTTTGCTATCTCAAGGTCATAGGCAGTTGGGAACTCCCGAGGTCGCCGCTTGAATTTGCCTTTATAGCTAGTGGGGATCAAGAAGTGCCTTTTAGGAAAATTGCTTCGAATTTCTGAAGCTAAGATCCTCGATGCCTGATACTTTTTGTGGATCACAATGGTTTTCCCAGGCTGTAAAATGCTTCTGGGCAGCTGGTTTCCTTGAGGTGCCTCTATGACTTCAGCCACTATGGGAAACTCTTTACTGGTCATTTCAAAGAGCTCTTGTGTAGATAATAGCTGAAGAAACCAGTTGGCATCATAACTGTCAGTAATGTCTTTGACTTCAACATCTAAACTGGGGAGGATGCGGACTATGTCCTTTCGGACTGAAAAAAAAAAAAAAAGACTATGACATTTTGTCCATCAAAATGTTGCTCCGAGATACTATTAGAATCTCTCTTAGTGCCACAGATAAATTCGATTAAAAAAATCAGATACTCATGATATAACATTTCGTATGTGTGACTTCCTTTTTTCAAATTTTAAAATGAAGTAGATAATATGTAAAATTAACAGCCATAAGCCCACTGCTCAGCTTAAAACACAGGAATTAAGCTGTCCTTTAGAGCTCTGTGAAGCTCACCAAAATCTCATCCTCCTCACTACAACCTAAGGGTAAATCGTTCTCCTGATTCTAGTGTTAATTATTTCCCTGGTTTTATCATACATAACGTAAATACATAAATATATGCACACATCTGTAAATGTATACTTGGTACTCTGAATAACACCCTTCCTGTGGAAGGCCCAAGACATACATTCTTTACATAAAATTCAATCCTCTTGCAGGACAATACTGCAAGATCATGGGATATAAGGTACTTAAGATTAATATAGGGAAGTGGACAACAAGATGGAATCCTTTTCCAATGTGAAAGTTATCCTTCCTCTGCTGATGTTCCATTAACACCTGGATAGAGGAGTATCATAGGACGGGTCACAGTCAGAGGAGCCATTCAGGAGCCTTAGGTATGCTGGTGGCTGCTTACCACAGTATTCCTTGCCTAATGTGGAACTGCAGACTAAGAAATCTCTAATTCTTTCTCTAAGCATTCGCTATCCTATAAGTCTTTGTTTGAGACTACAGAGACACTTAAAATATTGTCCTAAAATTATTTACCTGTTGTCCATGTACTCTCCCACATAGATTGTTATAAATAGTCTTGAATTAGAAACAGTTACTATTAACAGGATTTTATAATGGCTCATATTTTCTTAAATTTTTTTAATGTTTATTCATTTTTGAGAGGCAGAGACAGAGTGTGAGTGGGGGAGGGGCAGAGAGAGAGGGAGACACAGAATCTGAAGCAGGCTCCAGGCTCTGAGCTGCTAGCACAGAGCCTGACGTGGGGTTTGAATCCACGAACCGTGATATCATGACCTGAGCCAAAGTCGGACCCTCAACCGACTGAGCCACCGAGGCACCCCTTTGGCTTATATTTTCTTGACAGTTTCCTACCACTTAATGTTTTGCAACATTTTCATGCTTCCCAATATCCCCAGCCACCCTCTGTCAATACACTTTCTTCCTTGCATGCTTTTGGAAAAAAATTAAGTTGGCAGATTTCAACGACAGAATTTCTTTTTATAAAGCATTACCTATGATACTACTTCTTATATTATTAACTTTATGCAACTTCTGGAAACTATAACTTTATAATTTATGTCATATTACTTGCACATGCTGTGTAACAGAATTGCTGAAGACACAACATAAAAAAGTATTATTTTTTTGAATAGAGAACAGAACAAAGAAAAAAATCAATGGTTATCAATAGGATAAAGGTCCGTAAAAACTGTAAAGATTCTTTATTTAAAAAAATAAAAAGGCAGCCAGAAGAACACTTCTTAACTTCATCAATTCATTGTATAACATTTAGCATACCCAAACTTTTAAGATAGTTGCCACAGGCTTCCCTGGACCCCAAGGTAATTTTAAAACACTAAAATCTCAGTAATTGGCTAGAAATTAATGAGGTTTAAAAATTGTAGAGCTATCACTAGATCAGCATCTTAGGCTCATGCCATTTCTCAAGTTGGAATAGTTAAGCATTGGTAGAACAGGTGTCATTAAGGACTTTCTGGGGGCTCTAAATTGATCCATCAGAACATAGGGACCTTAATGTAACTTAGATCCCAATCTATATTGGGGCACTATATGTACTGTGGACAAAAGGGTCTTTGATTATTTTGTTGACCAATATATCACAATGTATTAAATGGTGCCTGGTACATTGTAGGTACTCAACAAGTGAATTGAATAAATGAAAAACTATTGCCAGAATAATGTTTTTGATTGAGCATTAAAGGATGTGATCCAGTAAATAAGTAGGGTTCCACATAACATTTCATTGGGGAAAATAAATTTCTAGGACTGACATTCCTGCTATACATCATAGAAGGTATTGTACTTTCATTTAAAACATAATGGAACTGGAGGGTATCATGCTAAGTGAAAGAAGTCAGGCAGAGAAAGACAGATATCATAAAACCTCACATTAAAGGCCTATTTGCCTGAGTTTCTTTTATCTGACACACCACGTCTAGCTTTCAACAAAAAATTACAAGGTATATTAAAAGGCAAACAAACAGTGCAGTGTGAAGAGACATAGCCAAACCAGATATGCAGAGATTTTGGAATTTTCAGACTAGGAACTTAAAATATGATTAATATGCTAAGAGCTTTAGTGAAAGAAAATGGCAAAAAAGATGGGTAAGGTAAGCAGAGAGATGGAAACTTTTGGAAAGAATTAAAAGGATTTGCTAGGTATTGAAATCATAAAAACAGATATGAAGAATGACTTTGATGGGTTCATCAGAAGACTGGATATGGCTAAGGAAAGAATCAGTGAGCTTGAAGATATTCAAGATATATTAGTAGAAACTTCTCTGAAAAGCAAAAGAAAAAGAGTGAAAAAAATGGAATATAATATCTAAGCACCATGAGACAACTACAAAAGGTGTAACATGTGCACCATGGAGATGCCAAAAGGAAAACAGAGATAGGAACAGGAACAGTATCTGAAGTAATGTCTGACAATTTTCCAAAATGGAGGAGGCTTAGAGAACAGCAAGCATGATAAATGCCAAAAAATCTACACCTAAGCATATTATATTCAAATTGTAGAAAAATCAAAGAAAAAGAGAAAACCTGAAGGGGCCAGAAGGAAAAAAAAGTCTTACCTCTAAAGGAAGAAGTATAAAAATTAGATCATATTTCTCTTCAGAAACCATTCAAGCAAGAAGAGAGTAAGTGACACACTTAAAGTATTCAAAGAAAAAGCCCATGAACCTAGTATTGTCTCCAGCAAAATTATCCTTAAAATTCAAGGGTGGCAGAATATGCCACCTCAAAATATACCACTTTGGCAAAGATTATTTTGAGGTAAAGGGACTTGAAAAACAGCAGATATATGAAGGGTATTCTAACCTCTCCTTTTCTTCCTGAAAACAGGTGATAAAACCCCCATGTGAAAGATGCCTTCCCTATACTAGGAGAAAAGAATCATCCTTCTATAGGGAGTTAAAGCCAAGAGAAATCTGTCCAAACAGACCTTGTTAAAATAATTCTTATCTTCCTTTAGCCACTCCACATTCTTAGAGTAGCTACTCTTCCACAGTTGCCTCTCTTTGTTCAAACCGATATAAAAGTATTCAAGTTTTGCCATTTTGGGGTCTTCATTCCTTTATGAGGGCTGCCTAGTCACATAAAACATATAAATCTGTATACATTTCTCTACTTAATCTGTCTAATGTCAGTGTAATAGGCCCAGACAATAAACCCTAAGAAGTGATTGTTCCTACAAATTCTTTAATTTTTTATTTTTTATTTTTTTGTGACTTCCATTCTACAAAATTTTTAAAAAGTAAGTTCTGTCAATTCTAGCCCTGCAGTTTCAATCGCTAGTTCCTCCTATATTATTATCCAATAATAATAATAATTCATATACTTATTGGAAATTTTTATTTTTCTAAGTTTGATTTCTTTGCCATTTACTTTCCAAGATTATAATTATTTTTTTCTCAAAAGTGTTTTCACATTTGATGGCCCAGTGAGTTGTTTTGTTTATATTTTTGTATCACATTACACTCTTTGCTATATGGTGCTTATTAGATGCACAAATAATTTCCAAGATCTGCCTTATTCTAGACATTTTTAAGAAGTTTTTACTCTATCAGAGTTTTATTTATTTATTTATTTACTTATTTATTTATTTGACATCCAAGTTAATTAGCATATACTGCAATAATAATTTCAGGAGTAGAATCCAGTGACTTATCCCCTATGTATAATACCCAGTGCTCATCCCAACAAGTGTGTTTTTTAATGCCCCTTGCCCATTTAGCTATCTCCCCACCCACAAACCCCCAAAAACCCTTAGTTTTTTCTCTATATTTAAGAGTCTCTTATGTTGTGTCCCCCTCCCTGTTTTTACATTTTTGCTGCCCCTCCCCTATGTTCATCTGTTTTGTATCTTAAATTCCACATATGAGTAGTCATATATTTGTCTTTCTCTGACTAATTTCACTTAGCATAATACCCTCTAGTTCCATCCATATTGTTGCAAATGGCAAGATTTCATTCTTTTTGATTGCCAAGTAGTATTCCATTGTATATACACACCACATCTTCTTTATCCATCCATCTGTTGATGGACATTTGGATTCTTTTCATACTTTGGCTATTGTTGATTGCACTGCTATAAATATTGGAGTGCATGTGTCCCTTTGAAACAGCATACCTGTATCCTTTGGATAAATACATAGTAGTGCAATTGCTGGGTAGTTCTATTTTTAGTAGAACTAAAAGGTAGTTCTATTTTTAATTATTTGAGGAACCTCCATACTGTTTTCCACAGTGGTTGAACCAGTTTACATTCCCACCGGCAAAAGAGTTCCCCTTTCTCTGCATGATTGCCAGCATCTGTTGTTGCTGCTTGACTTGTTAATTTTAGCCATTCTGACTCATGTGAAGTGGTATCTCACTATGGTTTTGATTTGTATTCACCTGATGATGAGTGATGTTGAGCATTTTTTCACGGGTCTATTAGCCATCTAGATGTCTTCTTTGGAAAAGTGTCTATTCATGCCTTTTGCCCATTTCTTCACTGGATTCTTTGTTTTGGGTGTTGAGTTTGATAAGTTCTTTAAAAATTTTGAATACTAACCCTTTATCTGATATGTCATTTGCAAATACCTTCTCTAATTCTGTCAGTTACTTTTAGTTTTGCTGATTGTTTCCTTCACTGTGCAGCTTTTTACCTTGATGAAGTTCCAATAGTTCATTTTTGCTTTGGTTTCCCCTGACTCCAGAGACATGCTGAGTAAGAAGTTGATGCTGCCAAGGTCAATGAGGTTTTTTCCTGCTTTCTCCTCTAGAATTTTGATGGCTCTTGTATTATGTTTATTTTGAGTTTATTTTTGTTTATGGTGTAAGAAAGTGGTCCAGGTTCAGTCTTCAACACATTGCTGAAGCAACTGTCTTTTTTCCCTTGGATATTCTTTCTTGCTTTGTCACAGATTAATTGGCCACACATTTGTGGGTCCATTTCTGGACACTGATCTATGTGTCTGCTTTTGTGCCAGTACCATACTGTCTTGATGATTATAACTTTGCAATACATCTTGAAGTCCAGGATTATGATGCCTCCAGCTTTGGTTTTCTGTTTCAGGATTGCTCTGGCTATTTGGGGTCTTTTTTGGTTCCATACAAAAATTTTAGGATTGTTTGTCCTAGCTCTGTGAAGAACGCTGGTGATATTTTGATAGGGATTACACTAAACATGTAGATTGCTTTGGGTAGTATCGACATTTTAATAATATTTGTTCTTCCAATCCATGAGCATGGAATATTTTTCCATTTTTTGTGTGTGTCTTCAATTTCTTTCATAAGCTTTCTATAGTTTTCGGTGTATAGATTTTTCACCTCTTTGGTTAGGTTTATTCCTAGGTATCTTACAGGTTTTGGTGCAATTGTAAATCAGATCGATTCCTTGATTTCTCTTTCTGCTGCTTCATTATTGGTTTATAGAAATGTAACTGATTTCTGTGAATTGACTTTATACCCTGCAACTTTGCTAAATTCATGGATCAGTTCTAGCAGGTTTTGGGGGAAATCTTTTTGGTTTTCATATAGAGTATCATGTCATCTGTGAGGAGTGAAAATTTGACTTCTTGCTGATTTGGATGCCTGTTTACTCCTTTGTGATGTCTTATTGCTAATGTTAGAACTTCCAATAATATGGTGAATAACAGTGGCAAGAGTGGACATGCCAGTCATGTTCCTGACTTAAAGGGGAAAGCTCTGTTTTTCCCCATTGAAGATGATATTAACAGTTGGTCTCTTGTATATGGCTTTTATGATCTTGAGGTATGATCCTTCTATCCCTACTTTATTGAGTGTTTTTATCAAGAAAGGATGCTATATCTCATCAAATACTTTCTCTGCATCTAGTGAGAGGATCATGTGGTTCTTGTCCTTTATTAATGTGATGTATCAAAATGATTGATTTATGGATTTGAACCACCCTGAATCCCAGGTATAAATCCCACTTCATCATGGTAAATAATTCTTTTAATGTATTGTTGGTTCTGGTTGGCTAGTATCTTGTTGAGAATTTTTGCATCCATGTTCATCAGGGAAATTGGTCTGTAGTTCTCCATTTTAGTGGGGACTTTGTCTGGTTTTGGAATCAAGGTAATGGTGGCCTCATAGAATGAGTTTGGAAGTTTTCCTTCAATTTCTATTTTTTGGGACAGCTTCAAAATAATAGGTGTTAACACTTCTTTAAATGTTTTGTTGAATTCCCCTGGAAAGCAATCCAGCCCTGGACTTATTTTTTGGGAGATTTTTGATTGCTAATACAATTTATTTACTGGTTATGGGTCTGTTAAAATTTTATATTTCTTCCTGTTTCAGATTTGATAGTTTATATGTTTCTAGGAAATTTTCCATTTCTTCCAGATTGCCCAATTTATTGGCATACAACTGTGCATAGTATTCTCTTATTATTGTTTGTATTTCTGTAGTGTTGATTGTGAACTTCCCTCTTTCATTCTTGATTTTATTTTTGGGGGTCCTTTCCTTTTTCTTTCTTTAAAAATTTTTTAAAATATTTATTCATTTTTGAGAGACAGAGGGAGACAGAGTGTGAGTGAGAGAGGGGCAGAGAGAGAGAGAGAGAGACAGAATCCAAAGCAGGCTCCAGGCTGTGAGCTGTCCACACAGAGCCTGGCATGGAGCTCAAACTCATAAACAGCAAGATCACAACCTGAGCTGAAGTCGGAAGCTTAACTGACTGAGCCACTCAGGCACCCCTTACTTTTTCTTTATGATCAAACTGGCTAGGGGGGTATCAATTTTGTTAATTCTTTCAAATAAACAGCTCCTGGTTTCATTGATCTGTTCTACTGTTTTTTTGTTTTTGTTTTTCATTTCGACAGTATTGATTTCTGCTCTAATCTTTATTATTTCCCATCTTCTGCTGTTTTGGGGTTTTATTTATTGTTCTTTTCCAGCTTTTTAAGATGTATGGTTAGGTTATGTATCTGAGACCTTTCTTCTTTCTTTAGGAAAGCCTGGATTGCTTTATACTTCCCTCTTATGACTGTCTTTGCTGCATCCCAGAGGTTTTGGGCTGTGGTATTATCATTTTCATTGGCTTCCATGTACCTTTTAATTTCCTCTTTAACTTCTTGGTTAACCAATTCATTCTTCAGTAGGATGTTTTTGGTCTCAAGGTATTTTTTGTCTTTCCAAGTTTTTTCTCGTGGTTGATTTTGAGTTTCATAGCATTGTGGCCTGAAAATATGTATGGGAGGATCTTGATCTTTTTGTACTTGTTTAGGGCTAATTTGTGTCCTAGTATGTGATCTATTCTGGAGAATGTTCCATGTGCATTCGAGACGAATGTGTATTCCATTGCTTTAAGATGAAATGTTCTGAATATATCTGTTGAGTCCATCTGGTCCAGTGTATCATTAAAAGCCATTGTTTCCTTGGTGATTTTCTGCATAGATGATTTGTCCATTGTTGTAAGTGGGGTGTTGAAGTTCCCTACTATTATGGTATTTTTGTCAATGAGTTTCTTTCTGTCTGTGATTAATTGATTTATGTATTTGAGTTACTGTGGCGTTACCCAATGTGGATTGGGTGCATAAATGTTTACAATTGTTAGATCTTCTTGGTGGGAAGACCCCTTAATTATAATATAATGTCCTTCTTCTTCTCTTGTTACAGACTTTATTTCAAAATCTAGATTGTCTGATATAAGTATGTCTACTCTGACTTTCTTTTGGCAACCATTAGCATGAAAGATGGTTTGCCATCCCCTTACCTTCAATCTTTAGGTGTCTGTAGGTCTAACATGGGTCTCTTGTAAACAGCATATAGATGGATCTTGTTTTCTTATACATTCTGTTATCCCATGTCTTTTGATGTGAGAGTTTTGATGTGAGAGTCCACTGACATTTAGAATGAGTACCGAAAGGCATGAATTTATTGCTATTGTGTTACCTGTAGAGTTGGGAGTTTCTGGTGGTATTCTCTGGTCCTTTTTAGTGTTTGTTGCTTTTGGTCTTTTTTGTTTTGTTTCATCTTTTCTCCCCTCAGAGAGTCCCCTTTAAAATTTCTTGCAGGGATGGTTTAGTGGTTACAAACTCCTTTAGTTTTTGTTTGTCTGGGAAACTTGTTATCTCTCCTTCTATTTTGAATGACAGCCTTGCTGGATAAATATGACTGCATATTTTCCCAATTCAGCACATTAAATATATCCTGCCATTCCTTTCTGGCCTGCTAGGATTCTGTGGATAGGTCTGCTATGAACCTAATTTGTCTTCCCTTATAGTTTAAGGAATCTTTTTCCCTTGATGTTTTCATAATTCTTTCTTTTGATATTATATGCCTTGTTGATGGAGAATTTGACTATTATATGCCTTGCTGATGGTCATTTTTTGTTGAATCTAATGGGGGTTCTCTGTGCTTCCTGGATTTTGATGTCTGTGTCTTTTCCAAGGTTAGGAAAGTTTTCTGCTATGATTTGCTCACGTAAACCTACCCCCTTTTCTCTCTTCGTCTTCTAGGATCCCTATGATTCAGATGTTATTCATTTTTAATGAGTCACTGAGTTCTCTAATTCTTATATCGTGCTCTTTTGCCTTAATATGCCTGTTTTTATCTTCATTATTTTCCATAAGTTTATCTTCTGTATAGCTGATTTGCTGCTGTACTTCATCCACCCTTGCCACCATGGCATTAATTTGAGATTGCATCTCAGTTATAGCATTTCTAATTTCATCCTAACTAGATTTTACTTCTTTTATCTACACAGAAAGAGATTCTATGCTTTTTTCAACTCCAGCTAGTATTATTATCATGATTCTAAATTCTGGTTCAAACATCTTGTTTATATCTGTGTTGATTAAGTCCCTGGCCATCATTTCTTCTTGTTCTTTCTTCCAGGGTGAATTCCTTCATTGTGTCATTTTGGAGGAAGAAAAAGAATAAAATAAAAAATTAAATTAAAAAAATTAAAAACACCAAAAATATCAAGTAAAGGAAGCTAGATTTTCAGGTGTGTTTTGGTCTGGTTGTTGAAAGAAGCTTGATCAAATAGCGAAAAAAGGGAAAGAAAAGGAAAAAAAGGAAAAAAGTTAGGAAAACGTTTAAAATTTTAAAAAGATGTATACAATAAAGTAGAATAAAATGAAATGAAGTAAAATGGACTAAAAATTACAAAAAATAAAAATATAGTAGAAAAAATTTTAAGAAAAATCTTTTTTATCAAAACAAAATAAAATTTTCTCTTTCTGTACTCAATAAAGAAAAAAATGAATACATGGATCAGCGAACAGAATGAAATCAGAATGAAATTACATCCAGTTTCCCCTAGAGGCACTAAGAAGTTCTTCCCCTATGAAGCACTTCATAGTCCCTAAACTAAGCAGGCAGAGAGACTTGTATTCTTCTAGGGCTTGGTTGGTGCAGCTGGATAGAGGTTGGTGTAATAGCTCCATTCTCCACTGGGTGGTGCTGCTTAGCTCACTGGGGTGGATAGGTGTGGTGCTCCTATGCATGTATGCACATGCGTGGGAGAGGTGAAATGGTGTCACCCAGCTTCCCAGTCTCTTGCATCAGAACTCTGCTCTCACCAACTGGCAATCAAACACCCCTCCTTTGTCTCTGGCTTCCATCCACTCCTTGCTTCTACATTGTCCGTGACAAAGCCGTCAGCCTGCCAAGTGACACCTCTCTTTTGAATTTTATCTCAGATGGGGCTATGTTTCCAAACTTAATTTCTTAGAGCCCTCTGGCTTGACCCCACTCCGACCCTCTGGGGGAGGATCTTGGGGAGCAATGGCCAGGTTTTGGTCTGCCCCCAGGAACATTTACATGACCATGCCACTGCAGAGGCCCTTAGACTGCAGCCAGGTGCCAGCCAACCCTAGAAAAATTTCACATGATCGTGTAGTAGCAGTGGTTCAGGGACTATAGTAATTCACAACATGAATCTGGCCAGGCTTCACAACACCCTAGCAATCTTGTTCCAATACCAGAAAATGTGGCTGTAATCTTGGGTCTTCTGGGACCTTTGTGGGGAGGCTGCATGGCCTCTACTGAATGCCCTCCCGGTAGGGGAATCACCTCTCCCATGTGGCCCTCAGACCCCTTGGACCCCACTGTCTTCTCCTGGGAATTTGCCCTTTACACCAGAGCACTGCCAGTGATTGAGCTGTGGAGTTTCCGACTCTGCACTCCCCTGTTTATAGTCTTTATGGTATTGAAACCCTCTCCTTTCTCCCTTTCTTGTTCAGTTTCTTATGGGTGTGTCCCTTCTTTCTCTTTCTCTCCAGCTGCTTTTGAGGGGAGTGTTTTTCCTGTACTCTTCCCTCTGTCTCCACCTTCTCTCTGGAAACCACAGCTCCCTAACCTCCACGGCTTCTCTTTTTAGATTTTTGTAGATTTTTTAGATTTTGTAGATTTTGTAGATTTTTGTGTTAGTCCTCAGATCAATTTTCTAGGTGTGCAAAATGGTTTGGTGCTGACCTAGCTGCATTTCAAGGATGAGAGAAGCAGCAAACTGCCATCCTTATTCTAAACTTTTAAATTAAAATTTTCTTCATAGTTCATCCATTTGGTTTCAGTTTCCTTTATGAATATTCTGTGAATTATATATTTTTTCCATTTACTTAGCTTCATTTCAATTTAAGAGCAACTATACTGTGAATTTCCATTTGGTTAGATAGTTCTTCCCCATTTCTACTGCTATTTGTATTTATGAATAGAGAAAGTGCCTTTTGGGGTGCTGATCATGACCTTCACTGAGAAATCAAGGGTCATTTTAAATGAATATACTTAGGGGCACCTGGGTGGCTCAGTGGATTGAGCATCCGACTCTTGATTTCTATTCAGGTCATGATCCCAGGGTCGTGGGATCAAGGCCCATGTCAGGCTATGTGCTGAGTGTGAAGCCTGCTTAAGATTCTTTCTCTCCCTCTGCCCATCTCCCTTGCTCACACACACTCTCTCTCTCTCTCGAAAATAAAAATAAATAGGGCTCAGTCAGTTAAGCATCCGACTTCAGCTCAGGTCATGATCTTGTGGTTCGTGAGTTGCAGCCCCGTGTACCGCTCTGTGCTGACAGCTCAGAGCCTGAAGCCTGCTTTGGATTCTGTGTCTCCCTCTCTCTCTCTGCCACTTCCCAACTTGTGCTCTCTCTCTCTCTCTCTCAAAAATAAACATTAATAAAATAAAATAATAAAATGAATATACTTATATTTAATATGGGTTTATTTATGATACTTTTCTTTTTACATTTTTATATAATGTATAAAAGTTAGGAGAAGTGAATAGCCATTTTCTTATATTGGATGATACATGTCAACCTGTGTTCTCCATTGATGTTTGTGATGGTTATTTCTATGTATCAACTTGACTGGGCTACAGTACACAGTTACTTAATCAAACACTACTCTACACCTTTCTGTGAAGGTATTTTGCAGATGTGGGTAACATCTTAATCAGTTGACTTAGGATAAAGGATGTTATCCTCAATAAGGTAGGGGAGACTCACCTGATTAGCTGAAAGCTTTGAGAGCAAAAACTGGAGTTTTTCAGAGAAGAAAAAACACTGCCTCAAACTACAGCATCAACTTCTGCCTGATTTTCCAGCCTGCCAATCTGTCTTATGAATGCAGAACTTATAACTCCCATAATTACATAAGCCAAGTCCTTAAAATTAATTAATTGATTAATATGTAGTCTTGTATATATTAAACAATATAATTATATATGACATTATAAATACCTTCTGTTTCTCTGGAGAACCCTGACTAGTAAAATATTTATAGTTGGTAGTAAAAGAATAAATATACACAGTGAAAGCTGTACTTTCTTCTTCTTGCTGTTTGATATTTCTATTAGCAGTAAGATTACTTGCCTAAAGGACGAAAATGAAATGGAAGCTGACTAGGGTATTCACTGGTTCTAAATATCATGTTAAGTCACAATATTTTTATAGGCACCTTCGGAAAAGCATCACTAATAAAAATTGAATTGTTATACAAATATAAATGGTATCAACTTTGGTGCCCTGAAGTGAATATTCATTCTCCTTAGGTGTTAAATTCATAAGTATGTTATCATAATAAATCAAATCTGGATATGGTGAGCGAGAAAAATCTCTTGTTACCTAAATAGGAACTCTGTACTATGCAATAAACACATGCACATGCACACACACACACACACACACACACACACACAGAGAAACAAATGTTTAAGCTTCTTCATTAATTCATATATTCAATTTGTTCAATGTTGAATATTTACTTTATCTCATCATTGAGAAGATAAAAATACATAAGATCTTGACTCTGATATGTTTATAAATTACTGAAGATTACATTTTATTAGAAATATTGTTTATAAATTTTACTTACTTTTTAGCAATATTAGCAACCAGTTCTTTCAGGATAAAACTAGCTCCAGGAAAAGCTCTGGGCTATGACTAGTTTAAGTAAGTAGTGAGGTTTATAAGCAAAATATATTGCTTCCCAACCCTTTTTCTCTCTCAAATTTACCACGAAGATAAAAAGAAGAAAGACAAAGGGAAAAAAAGAATAAGATCCCATGAATCTAAAAGGCATCTACAATCCTTACAGTGAATGAAAACAGAACTCAGATGGAAGAATAGTCAAAATTTTGGCAGAATAGAACAAGGAAAGGTCACATGCCTAAGGAGCCACAGTCCAATGAAAAGTTGTTCTTTATCGCCCCATGGGATCTCAAAAAGGCTCATAAATTGGAAGTGTAAGTCCCCTGTGACCAGTGAGTAAGAAGCTAGAGGGCAAAGGGGGTTATCTGGATGTCTGAAGAGTGGTTAACCCATTCTTCAACTCTATGTTGGGGAAGGCGGCCACCCCTTCCACCACTCTGTGCCGTTAACAGTAAATACAGAGGCCAGGCATTGGTGAGCAGGGAAGAAACACAGGTTAAAAACAAAGAAGGTAAGTCTAAACCTGTAGGGAATAGTGAAACCCTCAGCAAGTTTCCCATCAGCTACAATAGTTTCAGAATCCCTGGAAGGTATCAGAAAGATTCTTCTCAGGTGAAACTGTACAAGTCCTAGAGGAAAGGCTCACAAGAGGCTGAATTTGGGGTATGCTCCGATGAAAAAGCTGAAAAAATGAAACCTAAAATTCATAAACAAAAAACTTGTATGTAAATAGTGCTTCACTTGTAAATTTAAAAAAAAAAAGTGTCTCACATGTAAATGTGAAAAAATGGCGAATAATCACCAGGCATTCAAGGAAAACAGTCAATGAGAATGACAGATCCAAACTTTCTTTTAAAAAGCCTGAAAGAGGCAGGTAAAACGTAAGGAACACAGAAAACTTTCAGGAATTGTAAAATATTCTCAGATAAGATACTGCATTCTTAAAACAAGAACACAGTAACATTTAAAAAATGATGTGAGAAATAACTCTTGGAAATTAAAAATATGATAGCTGAAATTAAAAATTCATTAAAACAGCTGGAAATGCAGTTAAGGGATTTTCCCTAAAGGTAAACTGAAGACAAGAAAAATAGAGAAGAAAATAGTCCTAGATCAGTATGGGATCTTCAACATAAGATTAGATGTTACAGAAAGAGGAAAGGGAAAAAAAGTAGTTGAAAGGAAACTGTCAAAGAAATTATCTCAGAAATGAAATATCTGCATTTCCAGACTAAAAACTGCCATGGTAATGAAAGAACAGACCTACCCAGATGGTTTTAAATGAAGTCCCAGGACAGCACTATTTTGGACTGTCTTCCTCCTCCAGGATTTACATGTTGAAACCCTACTCCAATACCACAATACCAATAGGTGCTGGTATTAAGAGACGGAGCCTTTGGGAGGTTACTAGAATTTGATGAGGTCATGAGGGTGGAGCCCTCATGAATGGGATTAGTGTCCTTCCATCCTGTATAAAGTCATTGACCTGATAAAATAGGCAGTTTCTTTAGTTATTTGGAAATTTAAATGCAAATACAAGAAAGCAAGGACAAAATATTTAAAGTAGTTACCTCCAAGTAGCAAAATGTGGGGAAAATTTGGGAATGGTCAAGGGCATAAAGTGTGCTAATCACACTAATAAGTCCTTTGACCACTATTTGACTTTTTGACTTTGATAAAGATTGAGATTATTTTTTAAAAATAAAATGAAAGAAAAAGGAAGTCTCAGAATACTAAAAGATCAATGTATTTTTTTTTTGCTATTGAGTTATCACCTATTATACAATATTCAGACACTGCTTTTCTGATACCATCTTTCTGCTCATGTGATGTCAGCCCTCTCCTTATAAATGAGTTAATATATCATATATCTCAGCAAAACCTGTACCCTCACATTTTGGAAGGCATTGAGGTTTCTTTCTTAAAATGAAAGGCAGCTTTTCAACTCAGAATTTTCATTAGGGGAGAAATAATTATCAATCTACAAATCAAAACACAGCACAACTAACAAGTTTTAACTTGCAAGACTTCTGAGTTTTAGAGGCAACTCAAAAGAGCTGGCTCAATTTTTCATTTGTAAATATTATGCATTTGCCACACTAATATGAGTTTTATCTTCCTATGAAAGGCCAAACAGATCTTACTATTACTTATATAAGACTAGTAGTTAAAGGTCTTGGGTGGTTATTTGTATCTATTTTTCAAAGAGGCAGAAATTTTTACAAATCATGAAATGTATAGCGAGAATCAGAGGGGCTTCAGGCCTGCAATGGGGATTATGACCAAGAGTTTCCAGGAACTAATATTTCATTTAAACACGCCCTGCTACTTGTTTACGATGCCTGAATCTTCACATCAATAACATATTAAAAACCTAGCACCAGGAATAAAATATGTTATATTGTTTCTTTTCTCTATTCACTATGTTCTCTTTTAGCAAATCAATATTTCAAAACTTCCTATAGTTCTCGATCTTTTTCATCTTGCTTTTATCCCTAAGGTTTCTCTAAAATTTTCTATCCCTGACACAGACCTATTCTTTTTCTTGTCACTTTAGAAAGGAAGGACTTGAGACAGGAGGGTATTCAAATGTGCCTGACACTCAAGGCCATTGAAAAGTAACTTAGCAAGCAATATACTGTTGTATTCAAGGCAAGTTTGAATCTTCAATATAAGAAAGAATAACTTAAAACAAGACCACAATTGATTTTAAAAAATAGTCTACATTTTATATTTAGAAGAAAAAATGTCTACAACAATTTTTAAAACTGGGCTTTTTGTGTTGGACAACCATCCTCTATTTCTAGGAAATATTCTGCAGTCAGTATACATGCAAAGCAGTCCCATACAGCATCTGTCCTGAAATTGCCTTACAAAAAGAACTAATGTTTAAAATAACCCCTAAGAAGTTAAAGATACAAAATAATTTAAATCAAAATTCAATTTCAATACCATTAAATAATGGAAATTGGACCAAAAAACTTTGGAAAAGTCTTTATTTTAACCAAAGGCTTTCTTCTGGGACCTGGGTTAGCATGAAACAATATATAAGTCCATCTAAACAATTCTGTTAATAATGCCCTGCTCATCTGTCAATGTTTATATTTAGTAAATTGCATCACCAGCCAACCAGTAGATCCAGTCAGATGCCTGGGAATCAGATTGATTTCTTTCCTCCTTCCAAAAGACCTCCAAATCTTGGTGGTTGTACTTCTTAAATACCCAGTAGGAGCAAGTGTCCCACTGATATCACTATTGTACTAAGCCCCCAATACCCTACTGCATATCCAATAGCCTTACTACATGACTCTGCCCCTGTCCTTTTCACTGAAACCCTTTTAATTTGTCCTGTGGAAAGACGTTAACTCCTTAACATATATTTCAAGACTCTCCATGACTGATTCCACGACCCCATTGTATGTTTTGATATTTGTCTCAATCTGCCCTCTCTTTTCTCATATCAGCTGCACTGGAGCTCCAATATCTTGCTTATTTGCCTTCCTGGAGACTGTTACCACTTCCTCCAATGCTGTTCCCTCTTTCTTTGCCTCATCAGCTCCTATTCGTCATTCAGGTGTTAGTTTAAATGCCATTTCCTCACAGAAGCCTTGCTGACCCCTGACCTAAATTCACTGAACTCAGTAACCACCTTGTTCACATGCTTACGTTGTGGGTTAGTCTACATTTGCAGCTGTGTGATAGGAGATGTCGGTGGTTTTTAAAAACTAACAAATTTAAAAATGAGAAAATGCTATATTCATTATTTATGAAAACTGAGGAAAACTCAATTATCAATTTCAATTATACATTTGGGGACAGCTAACAAAACACTAATGTGAGATCTAAAATTTGCTGCGACTTCCATTTTTTGTCATATTAAAAAATGATCATGCTGTTGTCTCAATTTTTTGTAGTATTAAAATATAATCACTACTTGAGTGAAATTCCTTACCTGTACCTTTAATTCAGATGAATTAATCAATTTCTAGTTAAATACTTAACATGCTACAAAATTTAACACGTGGTTCTAAAACACATAAGTTTTTTCATATTTATATAAGTGACCAACAATATGTATAGGAATAGAGATAAATAGAATTTGAGATGTTCATGGGACAACCTTTGACCAAACATTTTTACATACTTTTTTTTCTCAAGTGTATTGTATATAGTACCTTAATACCATCTTATTTCATTCTCAAAACAACTCTAAGAGGTAGGCAAAAGAGGTATCATTATCCCCTTTGCAAAGACACAGCTTAAATGGTTTACCCAAAGTTACCACCTACCAAAGTTAATGACCCAACGTTAGAATCCAGGACTTTGATTGCAAATACAGAACTCTTTGCTCCATGTGCTATAATCTTGAAAACTCCACGTGCAATACCTTGAAAACTCAAGGTATTAATTCCTTTAGGGTAACAATGCTCTCTCGAGCTTTTCCTATTTTTAAATGCAAATAATCCTATCTAAATTACATATTAAAACATACTTATGTGTGAATTATTTTGCCACATCATTTCCCTTAAGTCAGAAGGACTTTCAGCTAATAGGATTTATGACCAGTGATGGGTAGTTGAGAAAAAAAAAAAAGAAAAAAAGAAAAAAAGAAAAGGCATCACAAAAATACTAGTAAGGAATACATTAAAGGAACTTTGTATCTTTGCCACTTTGTAGGCCACGTCCGTACAAGAAAGCCCCTTTCAAACAAATTAAACTCTATCCTAAAAAGTAGCTCTTTTCTGACCATGTTTAACTGACAGAGATAGAAATGAATTAGTAGGTTAATCTGTCTGCATCTGACAATTGCAGCAATTTACATTTGGATAGCACCACACAATTTACAATATATATTTATATATATTATTCAATTTGATCCTTGTACCAACTAAGTGGTTTACTTATTTATAGATGAGAATCTGTCAGCAGGTTCAAAAGACAAGTCAGGACAGTGTCCCATTCTTCAAACTTTAAAGAGCCTCTTTCCCAAACCCCACAATGCTCATACTTATAGAGCATCATTCTGTTTTTTAAATTTTATTTATTTTGAGAGGGGGAGAGGGAACCCCAAGCAGGCTCTGCGATGTCAGTGTGAAGCCGGATGTGGGGCTCCATGAAGGGGCTTGATCTCATGAACTGTGAGATCATGACCTAAACCGAAACCAAGACTGTCACTAAATGACAGAGCCACCCAGGTGCCCCCATAGAGCATCATTCTTAGTGAATACTTACATTTCATCACAGCTTGAATTTCATAAACAGGCTTGAGAATCAGAGCACCGTAAAAGCCTTTAGGAAATGGATTTGTTAAATCCCACTTATTTGAAAAACCTGTAAGTTTCACAGTTCGTGTTCGGTTCTTGGGTATCTTCCATTCGACAATCTCCTTTAGGGTATAAATATGTTCATCTTCACACTCATAGAATTCTCCTTCTTGTGACAAAGGCAAGGTAAATGAGTGATTTTGATGATTCCTTACCACTCCACAGTTCACCAATATTTCTCCATTGATCTCTTCAACTGAGTTGAGCATGATTTGCTCACCGTGCTTTATCATGAGATTTTCTAGTTTTACATCCTTCTGATGATAGAAGGAAGGATGCCCTAGTCTACTTGATCCAATATGAATGGTCCTCGTAATTTCTTCCATAGTAAGGTATGGGGTTTTATCAGCCACAATCTTAAAAAGACCTAAGAACAGAAGAATTATGCAAATTAAAGAGAGTTCCTACAAGGCAAGTTCTCATAAGAAAATCACAGTGAGAGAGTTACAAAACAAGTGCAGTGTCCTTTATTAAAAAGTGATGTATCTGTTTTAATCCTGAATACTCTAGGTAAAATTGTAACGTATCGTCTGTAGATTACTGGATTGTCAGATCCAGGCAACATAAGTAAAAACAAGGGAAAATATCTTGAAATAGAAAAGCCTTTGTTCTTAGAAATGGGAAATAGGAATGAGATATTGACTGGCTGTATACCAACTACGTGTGTGATCTTGAGGAAGGCATTTAATCTCTCAAGATCACACTTTCTGTTTTTAAGTTTTAAATTGGGAGGATTGGATTAGGTTGGTGTTTCCATAAATACATTTCCTGGACATAACAAAATTAAAAGATATTCAGGAGAAAACTGTTTCATGGTCAAATTAACAATTACAAAGTTATATACCTGGAACTAGACAGTGGTGATGGTTATATACCATCGTGAATGTACTTAATGACACTGAATTGTACATTCTTAAATGGTAAATTTTATGTTGTGTATTTTACCACAATAAAAAGTACCTACATATTTCCAATTAAAGACTTCTCAGAAACTTTAGATGCATTGTAACTCACAAGAAGAGACTGTAACATGCAGGATTTTGCATTTTCTTTTATTATAAAACTCTTGGGGAAATATTCATAATAAATTATAACATATTATATCATGATATATTGGTGCACCATATAACTCTCCTTGGAAAATGCCTGGTTAGGTAGTTGTTCTGGATTGATACTCTTGGTTATAGATCATTCTTCTCATTACTTCTGTAATTTTGCCATTGTTTCACTATTAAAAATTTCTTCCTCTAATACTATTAGGACAGTCACTAATATGATGAAATTTTTACTGTTTAAGGTATAACTTTTTAAGCTTGCATGTTTAATTCTCCTCTTTGAATTACTTTTATTTTATGGGCACATCTGCTTTGTAGCACTTATGGAAATGTATTTACTGAAAAGATTACAAAAAATTCCAGAGAAATATGAGCAAAGCAAAAATTAGGTAACTGCTTTCTTAACACGAAACTAATGATAATATGATACACTAGCACAAACTAAGAAGATAGTGAGATTATCTTAGTAGATACTCATTAGACAATTAGACAATCTTACTAGAATTCAATATAGTTTGAAAAAATAGTTTAAGAGTTTACTCAATAAATATGTTCTAATTAAATTCATCTATATATCAAATCATTATTAACCAGACTATAATGTCTCATGTCTATTCTGGGTTATTACACAAAGATTTATGATCAGTTATATTTGTAGCTGATCTTTGCTCAAACAAAAACAGGATTTGGGTTATATTTAGAAATAAACTCCCAAACAAGTGTGTGTGATGCATCCTGGCAGTAAGTAAGGTAGCATGTGCAATCTGTCCTGCAAAGCTTCAGAAATTGACTAGGGTTCATTCACTGTATGCTGTGCTTGGAGACAGTAAGGCAAAGAAACATTTACTTTGAAGGAACTTCTTATTTTATTATATCTTGTATCACAGAAAATCCAATAAAAGAATATTCTTGAATTCTGCACAATAAATGAATTTTCATGTATGCATGTGTGTGCACGTGCACACATATGTTTAATCTTACTTGGCTATACATGAAGATTTCTGAGTCTACAATCATTATAACGGTATAGAAAATTCAGCTATTTTTGTGAAATGTTAAAAAAATAGCTACGAGAATCTCATAAATGGTAGAGACACATAGTTTTATTTCTATCCTAGATATATTGATGACATAAGTCACAGAAGAATTAATTCAGCATCTTCTTTCTTGGGGAATTGGGTTCACCTAAGGTAATAACAGACCTAAAATGTTATGAAGTAGAAAAAGCCTGGAACCCTAAGGGCCACCATTATTTCAAGTTAATCACATACTTCAGAGCTGTCTTGTTGAATGTCTCTACTGCAAGAAAAATCTATCTATGAATCTCTGTGTGTTTCCCTTACATGATGATTAAGTACACAGTTTAGCATACTAAGTGGTAGATACAGGAAAATAACTTCGATTAATTTATTTCTTCATCTACTATTGTAGCCAATCCAAAGAGTCCTTCCTTATAAATAGCACTTAATACCATATATATATATATATATGTATATATATATATATATATATTTCACAGTAAACTGAAGCACCATAAGCTTTAAATTTCATCAATTTTCTTACATATTATTCACAAAGAGTACAAAAGTTTTACACTGGACAAAATATAATTTGCTTCCTAGAAAACAAAAACAAAAACTAAAAACCCCACCACAACAACAACAACAAAAAAAAACAACACACATTTCAGAAGCTGAATGATCATTAGGGTAATTATAAAATAAGCCAGTGTGTAACCTTCATAAAGTAAGCTAGGAAGCAGAAAGACAATATATTTCAATTTCCAAATTTGATTGCCATCTATTAAAATGTATATTATTATTTTTAAATTAAGAAAAATTATCCATAAAGAGCATGCACTTGAGAAACAAAAATTATAAGGAAGTACAATTAATTGATCTATTGAAAGTCGGCTTTAAGTGAATTTAGTCTTTTTTTTTATGTTTTTATTTATTTTTAAGAGAGAGAGAGAGAGAGCATGAGCAGGGGAAGGGCAGAGAGAGACACAGAATCTGAAGCAGGCTCCAGGCTCTGAGCTGTCAGCACAGAGCCCAACGCTGGGCTGGAACTCACAGACTGCAAGATCATGACCTGAGCAGAAGTCGCTCAACCGACTCAGCCACCCAGGCACCCCAAGTGAATTTAGTCCTTAAGATCTTTTCTCTGAGTCTTAAGTTTTTGGAGAGTTTATAATTTTAACCAGTTCTTAATGATCCACAAGTATTATTAATAGTAACCGTAATTACTGAAATTTGTTTAGAAATGTACAAGTTTGAATGATTTAAAAAAAATTTTTTTTAACGTTTATTCATCTTTGAGAGAGAGAGACAGAGCATGAGCGGGGAAGTGGCAGAGAATTGGGGTCACAGAATCCGAAGCAGGCTCCAGGCTCCTAGGTGCCAGCACAGAGCCCAACACGGGCCTCGAACTCACGAACTGTGAGATCATGACCTGAGCCAAAGTTGGATGCTCAATTGACTGAGCCACCCAGGTGCCCCTTGAATGATTTTTTTTTATGAATCATTTATCCTGACAAAAATACTTTAAGGACAATAAAACAAACATTATTATTGAAAGATACAAAAATAGTCATGATTTTCATAGTCATGGCTCTAGAATCTCAAATCAGACCTTTGACATCCAAGTCTTATGCTTTTGCCACCACACAAGGCTGCCTCCCTGTCTTGCATATAACGTACAAGGACATTGCTAAGAAAAACACGTTTATTCAAGTTGGCAGACTATTTATATGGGTCTTGTGAGCCAGTCTTCCCTTTCTAGACCCTTTAGCGTAAGAAGAGCAAGAATAACTTCCTGGTTCACTGTGTACAATTTATGCTTATCAGATGGTTTTCTACTTTTTTTATCATCAATAAATGGGTGTAATTTTAAAAATTAAAATTTCCGGGGCGCCTGGGTGGCGCAGTCGGTTAAGCGTCCGACTTCAGCCAGGTCACGATCTCGCGGTCCGTGAGTTCGAGCCCCGCGTCAGGCTCTGGGCTGATGGCTCAGAGCCTGGAGCCTGTTTCCGATTCTGTGTCTTCCTCTCTCTCTGCCCCTCCCCTGTTCATGCTCTGTCTCTCTCTGTCCCAAAAATAAATAAACGTTGAAAAAAAAATTAAAAAAAAAATTAAAATTTCCAACTATATATAACAATATTTTTTAATATACACGAAATCATTATAAAGATTTCACAATCTTTTTAAAAGACTAACCTCTAGCTTGCTTTCCAAGTTCGAACCAAATGTATTCCCTCCATCCCTAAGATAAGGAATCTTACAGTGAACTTTGCCTACTAATTCTCTGAAAGTAATGGCCCAACATAGTGTAAATAATCAGATAGTCTGTTCTTCTGTAAAAGCTTGGATGTATTCTAGTCGTTAATTGCCACATCCCCAATTCCACATCCTATGGTTCCCTCTTCCCTGTATTATCTAAGAGATTAAAAATTAACATTTGGTAACCATTGTAAAAATTTTTTTCCCACTCACTCAAACACACTATTTATTTTGTTAAGGTCAAGCAGGATGATCTGTTGAGAGGTTAGTGGGAAGTGTCCAGCATGAAATATATATGCATTTTCCACAGTGGACTACAGGACAAAAGCCACAGGCAATACCCCTGACTGAAATTTCGCTCTATAGAGCTAAGCTATGACGGGGGGGGGGGGGGGGGGGAGAATCAGCCACCATCTAAGAATGCCAAGGGCAAAATATTAGCACCAGATTGTTGTTGTATGTGGTAATATAGCTATGTTATGCACAAAGTTATGGACATTGACTCACTGGAATCTTTGGTTCCCCACTAACCAGTCATTTAACAGGCAAACAGGGGAATGCACAGGATAGTAGTGATTACATGTGCTTTGCTGAAAGGATAAAGGGCACTATATGTTGCTATATATAAAAGAAAGTCCTCAAAAGACCTCAAAAGACTAGATATAGACACATACATTCTATTATTCATATTTTACATATTTACCATGGAAATGATCACAATACTGTATTTGAGGGGAAAGAAACTTACCCAGAGATGTGAAAGACCTATACGTGAAACTATAAAAGAGCAATGAAAAAAATTTCAAGACATCACAAAGAAATAGAAAGACATTCCATGTTCATAATTTGGAAGAACAAATATGTTGTTAAAATGTGTATACTACCCAAAGCAATCTACAGATTTAATGCAATCTCTATTAAAATACCCAACATCATTTTTCTCAGAACTAAAACAAACAATCCTGAAATTTCTATGGAACCACAAAAGACCTCAAATAGCCAAAGCAATCTTTAAAAAGAAAAGCAAAACTGGAGGTATCACAATTTCAGACTTCATTTTCTATTATAAAGAAGTAGTAGTTGAAACAGTGTGGCATAAAAATAGACACATAGATCAATGGAACAGAATAGAAAACCCAGAAATAAACCCACAATTATATGATCAATTAATCTTCAACAAGGGAGGAATGAATGTTCAATGGGAAAAAGACAGTCTCTTCAACAAACGGTGTTGGGAGAACTGGACAGCTGCATGCAAAAAGAATGAAATGAGACCACTTTCTTTCACCATACACAATGATAAACTCTAAATGGATTAAAGACCTAAAAGTGAGACCTGAAACAATAAAAACCCTTCATGAGAACATAGGCAGTAATGCCTCTGACATTGGCCATACTAAGATTTTTCTAGATATGTCCCCTGAAGCAAGAGAAGTAAAAGTAAAAATAAACTACTGGGACTACATCAAAATAAAAAGTTTCTGCATAGAGAAGGAAACAATTGACAAAACTAAAAGGCAACCTATGGAATAGGAGAAGATGTTTGCAAATGACATTTCTTATAAAGGGTTAGAATCTAAAATATATAAAGAACTTATACAACTGAACACCCCCAAACCAAATAATCAATTAAAACTGGGCAGAAAACATGAACAGACATTTCTCCAAAGAAGACATACAAATGCCTAACACACATGTAAAGATGCTCAACATTGCTCATCATCAGGGAAATACAAGTCAAAACTACAATGAGATATCACTTCCCTCCTGTCAGAATGGCTAATATCAAAAACACAAGAAACAGAAGTGCTGGGAGGAAATGGAGAAAGGGGAACTCTCTTGTATTGTTGGTGGAAATGCAAACTGGTGCAGCCACTGTGGAAGACAGTATGGAGGTTCCTCAAAAAGTTAAAAATAGAACTACCATATGATCCAGGAATTGCACTACTGGATACTTACTCCCAAAATATAAAAATACTAATTCAAAGGGATACATGCACCCCTATGTTTATAGCAGCACTATTTACAATAGCCAAATTATGGAAGCAGCCCAAGTGTCCAAAAATAAATGAATGGATAAAGAAGGTGTGGTGTATATGTGTGTGTGTGTGTGTGTGTGTGTGTGTGTGTGTGTGTATTATTCAGCCACGAAAAAGAGTGAAATCTTGCCATTTGCAACAAGAATAGAGCTAGAGAGTATAAGGCTAAATCAAATAAGCCAGTCAGAGAAAGACAAATATCATTATGATTTCATTCATATGTGGAATTTAAGAAAGAAAACAAACAGACAAAAGAAAAATAGAAAGAGAAAAACCACAAAACAGACTCTTATCTATGGAGAACAAATTGATGGTTACCAGAGGGGAGGTGAGTGGCGGATGGGGGAAATATGTGCTTGGGATTAAGAGTACACTTATCATGAAGAAAAAAAAGTAAACAAAATAATGAAAAAACAAACAACCACCCCAAAATAAGATTATTGAAATATGCAGCTTAGAATGTGCTAGAAATGTACACGTATATTTAATTTGCACAATTGCAATATGAGGTAGCTACAAATAAAACACCAACACTTCACAGATAAAAAAGGACATGAAAGTTTGAAAAAGATACCATAAGTCCTCTATCATCACATAGCTCACATGATACACAGTAGGTTTTTGTGTCTCCAAAGGTCAAGGGCTTAATCACAGAGTTACACATTTCAATCTTTCATTATTATTGTAAATGATAAATTGTTTGTCCAGCCTTTCGTTAGCTAACAGGGAAGGTTTCAAAGGTGGATGTCCACCCTCCTTCTGGGTACAGAAAATCTTAGCACTTTTAAAATCAAGCAACATAAGAAAGTGAACTTCACTGGTATTTAAGATGTTGATTGGCACTAGTCTCATCTGTCCATGTTTCAGATGGCCAGGTGCTTGTAGGTGTAGGTGAGGCCTCTGGGGGAGGCCCAGGGATTATGCAAAGCGAAGGGATTGACAGTGCTGCCCACACAAATTCACGTACTCCCAGGGTGCTGCAGGTCACCCAGACATATATAAGTGGATGTTCAGAATATATTATTGTAGTTTCTAAAGAAAGTAATCCTCACAAAACGGGTAAATGCCTTCAAACATTTCCTGCAAAGAAACTATGTATTGAAAACAAACTAATACAAACACAGGTGAACAACGAAGAAATGATGGATTTGACATTTCTACTCCCACTTAAGCGTTTTCTGCAGCCACGTTATGAGCTAAAACAATGATAGACTAGTTTAATGAAATATGAAAAGTAGCTGAAACTCCTTTAACATCTCAAAGTTACTAAAATGTGGACTCACGTCCACTATCATTACAAAGAAATTTGCCTTTGAAATACAGGTAAGGATATGTCAAATACACACACACAATTTGAATAAATAGGTATTTAAGATGTATGTTCAAAACTTTCTAATAAACTGAGCTATGTGAAGATCTGCTGTATATTTTGGAAGCAGACTGCTGTATATTTTGATTATGGGTCTTATCTCTGTGCCAATAATGCAAAGTGTGTCTCATTTATTTTTGTGGGTATGTGCTTCCACCTCTTTAAGAATTTTAACAAAAAAAAAAAAAAAAAAGAATTTTAACTGCACTCTGTTCTGCGGTCAAATTCCTAAGCATCCCTGTTATTTTATACTTTCCTGAGTAGATTTCCCTTTTTACATGCTTCCTGTGGCTTTTCTATCATTTTGTTATATTTCCAAGATAATTTTTAGGTCAGCATATCCTACAAAAACTATCTTTCTCAAGACTATCCCAAATCCAGAAAAAACTTTAGATTTTTATCTAAAAATTTATCTAGATGTTTATCTCTTTGATTCAAATTTTGCATTAAAAAAAAAAAACCCAAAAGCAAACAAGCAAAAAACTTACTTTCCCAGGAACACTTAAACTCCTTGAAAGAGTGACTATGTTTAATATTTAATACATTTTGGGTGTTTAACAGATAATTTACATTAATGTTAGGTCTTGAAATCAAATGATGTAACTTGACATCTATGCCAAAACTCTGTTATCATCTTAGCTTAACAATGTGTCATACATACTTGTTCATGCTAAAGTTTTCTCTCTCCCAAGCAGTGAGGAAGAGCAACAAAGAGGAGAGAGAATATGAGAACTTCTCACAAACCTTGGCAAGAGCACAGCTCCCTGGACCCTTTAGTTCTTCAGAGCATGCCCCTTGCGTTACAGGAACATACACAGAGGCATCAGGACTGGAAAGAACCCCCCTAGACCTCAGGCACCCCAAAATCTCTCACTAGCCTTTTTAGGAGGTTCTTCAAAAATACTACACATTTATTATTCCTGGCCTTGGGTGATGATTTTAGGCAACAGAATTTTCAGGGTCAGCAATACACAACTATCCCAATAGTAAAGTGGAGTGGTTTAAAAAATATTAATTGTTAATTTCAACAGCCTGGGTTGAATTCTGGCTTCAGGCCTCTCATCCCTGTGTAAACCTGAGAACTTACACTCTCAGGACTACAGTTAATTTCCTTTTCTATATAACAGAGAAAAATTATATCATCTATCACATGCTTAGAGATTCCTTCACACATAGCAAGCCCCCAAAAGGCAAAATAATGATGATGATGACAATAATAATAATAATAATAATAGTTATTCTTCCTACTCATTTTCTTTAACTCTGGAATTCTAAACCTTTGTGGAATGATTATAAGGTCAGAGAGATTAGGCTTTACATGGTCAAAGAGGACAAGATAAATATTCCAGTCTGTATCACATTAGATGGGACAAAATATATGGAATCTACAATGTAGCATCTGAAAGAGACTGAGCAAAAAATCACAGCCAAAATCATGTCTACAGATTTGGCCAGGGTGTTAGAATATGGAAATGAGCCTTAGGTGACCTCTTGAGGTGGACTGCCTTTGGGGAAATATTTCCAGGCTGCTTTGAGGAGTCCGTCTGACCCCATGCTTTGATAAATTGCTTAGAATTTAACTACCATAATTTTAAGCCCATAATGAGCAGATTACAGGGAGATGTAAGCAAATTTTAAATGCAAATATTGTGCTGCTTGTAGTTATTCACGAGGTATACATTATACACAGTTGCTGAAGTTCCCTTGAACAAAAGGAACAGCAAAATGCCAATGCATTTTTGAAAATGTGTTTTATTCATGGCCCTGAAAGGTGGTTGAAGCCAACTGACTGAGGAGTATACCCTCCCTCTATTTTAATGATCTTAATTTTGCTAATGGACTGTTAGTGGAAGGAGTTGGGGAGCCATGTGGCGCTGATTGCGTTTTTCAGTATTGCTGTTGCCTGCAAATTAAATGTACCTAAGTAGCCACCTGTTTATGCTTACGATTATGTAAAGCCCCATATGTTTCCCTCTCTACACATGGGAGGTAAATATTGAAAAAATTATTCTGGTGTGAAGGGTGAAAACAGCAGCAATCCTTCTATAACTGTCAACATATGCTGTAGTATTTCCTTTAATGTTGTGCTTTGTCTGACATATTTGCTGATTTTTACCATGCAGTGTTCAAAAATATCTGTTACCCATGGTTATACAAAACAATTAAAAATCAGTTTACATTAAATTCAGATTAGGAAGAGACATAATTTCCTGATGCAACCATAAGTTTTAAATGGATTTCAGAGCTTATGATTTAAATAGATTTTGATTTGCACGATAAAGAAAACTGAACTTTTTTTCCCTAAATTCGCCAGCATATAAAAAGGAACATTTTCTTCCTAGGCACATCCTCTTGATTCCATATTACTAAGCAACAAAAAACTAACCTGAATAATATGAATTTGAAAATGGGCAATGGATCTTCCACTGGCTAGTCCACCACGAGGCCCACTGGATTGGCTCTGGAAAGCAGCTTCTCGGATCCCATACAGAAGATCAGACCTGATACCTAGTCAGCAAGAGTTCTGAGAAGTTCCTAGATGAGTTTCTTTAGAGTATTGGGAGATCTGGTGCAGGAAATGCCTGTGGAGCTGCCTCAGGCTATTCAGAGATTGGCCCAGACTGTAGCTTGCTGGAAAGACCAGAGAGACTGGACTTGCTCTTGTTGATCGTTTTAGACACTGAAGACAAATGAATTAGAGTTTTATACGGTTTTTATGTGATCAAGAGGAATTTAAATATCAACTGTCTAGCAGGCTGGACATGAAAGTCCCTGGCTTCTCTTTCTTTTGCAAAGAGACACAGAATATGACAGAAAAAGATGAAAACTTACAATACCATCAAAAACTAAGAATAATAGATTAACTGCCCCCAAAGCCAGGGAGTTACTTTCATACTAAGGAAAACAGAACTGAAATGAGAACCCCACACTGGGTCTCATGCCACAGAGGAGCCCCTCTAAATTTTCTAAGATAGCAAGATTAATAACAATAAGAATTAAAATCATTGAGTAGTTTCTATAGACCAATGTTTGTAGTATGCACTTAATGATCATTTCATTTTTTTCTTCTTGGAAGAATTTTACGACATAAAGAGTATTCATATTTCCTAACTTTATAAATAAGGAAATTAGTAAACTGATGAACTAAAACACACCAAGGAGATCATCCAGTCTTAAAATTTTGGTATTTTTTTAAATCTTGACGTACATATCAATAGATATAGAAATGCTTTAACAACATTGAAACTATATCATATACATTCATTTGGATTCCACTTGCTTCGTTAAACATTGAACCATGATTAAACCTCACGTTTTAAAATATTTTTCACAAGTAAGATTTCTAATGGCTGTAATAGTATGTTATAAGGAATGTATACTTGTCTTTTTCTGCACTATTGGGCATTTAAATTGATTCCATTATTTTGCTATTACAAATAATTCTAAGATGATTATTCCCTTAGAGTTTACTCTAATAAGTGCAATCACTGAGTCAAGGGCTCTTTTGCAGGCAGACAACTAGTTCCAGCAGACTGGGACCAAGACATAAGTGTATCTCTGCCATCAATCACTATTTCTATACATGTACAAAAGAAACATTTGCCAATTGAGTGGCAGATGGCTCTTTAAACAGAGTATCAAACTTATGTTGAGGAAGGTTATAACATTCTATACACCCTTCAGTTGGGTTTGAGAGTAACCATTTGATAATATCTTTCTCAATTTTATTATCCTAATTATAAAACTTAGTAAATATGTGGAAATGTTGTCGTTATTGTTTTAATTTACATTGTGTCCAAACTAATTTGTATGGGTGGTTCCCAGTAGTGTCTACTAGACTAATTGGTTTTTTGTTTACATTTTAGTGATATCTAGTTTTCTTGCAATTGTGGCAGTTTGTTATTAACTGTTTTTTTTTTACCCTTTACTTTTCTGACATGCAGAAATTCCATTTTATGTAATAAAATACATTGTTTCTTTATGGTTTTCATTATATTTATAATCTGAAACTTGTATCAAATAAAATAGTTTTACTTAAAATGTAACTTTTTCATCTACTTCAAATTTCCTTTGCTGTGTGGTATTAAGGTGATGATCCAATTTCATTTGTTGTTTCCTAGATTGATAGCCATACTACAATAATTTGCTAAATAACTTTCCTTAACCCCAGGCAGGTAGTACCAACTTCATCAAATAGAAAGTAATACTCTATATGAAGGTCTATTTTAGAGCTATAAATGAATATTAAATTCAGAGTCACTAGAGTCAAATTCAAAGCATTGCTTTGATGCTTCTATAATTAGTATCACTGTTATTAATGCATTAATTCAGCTTTTTATTTTCTATAAATAACATTCAGCAAAATTTACTATAACTTTGTAATAGGCTTTAGTATTAGCAGGACAAATATTCCCTTATTGGTTTCTTTTTAATATTTTCTTGAATATTTTCACATGCTTATTCTCCCACATGAACCTTGGAATTACTTTCTTATTATGATATAATAATTATGATTACAATATGGGAATTATGTTTACCATTGTGTTAATCTCACAAATTAATTCATGTGTAATTGATACATATATATACATATATGCACAATATTCCGTTTTCTGATTCAAGCACTTAAAATGTTTTTTGTTTTTATTTTTTCTTTTTTGTTTTTAATGAATAAGTAAGCTTTTACAATATTGTAAGTACATAAGTAAATAATAAGTTCAAGCCTTATAATATTTCTTATACTAGGTTGTAAAGATATTAAGTCTAGTTGTTCTATGCTTTTACCTTGCTGTTTTAAATAGATTATCCTTACATATTCCAAAGGATTATAATTGAGAAGTTATGACTGTGTTTATATATTCTTCTATATATAAATATATATTTATGTACATATTTTATATGTATTTGCTTTCTATACATTTTTTATCTTGTTATCCTGGTAAACTCACTTGCACATCTTTTTTTTTTTTTTTTTTTTTTTTTTTTACTTATTTAAAGTTTATTTATTTTGAGAAAGACAGAGACAGCATAGCATGAGCAGGGGAGGGGTAGAGAGAGAGAGAATCCCAAGGAGGCTCCGCACTGTCAGCAAAGAGTCTTATGCGGGTCTCAAATTCATGAAACCATGAGAACATGACCTGAACCATAAACCAAGAGTCAGACACTTAACTTACTGAGCCACCCAGGGTCCCTGTCCACTTGCACTTCTGGCAGTGTAACCTTCTACCACCCTGTGTCAGGCCCTCCATTTTCTAGGATTTTAAAGGTTTTTAAAACTCATGTTGCTAAAAGAGAAACAAAAACGACACAAAACAAAACCTGAGACAGGGTCACTAAAAGCTACTGAATTGTATACTTTAAACAGCTGAATTTTATGCTACATAAATTATAACTCAATAAAGTCATTATTTTTTAAAAACTGGAGGGCGAAAGGATAAACAGTTAAGTCGTAGATTCAAAAAAGCAGTTAAATTGGTCCTTTCATTAGTTCCTGGTAGAAAGTACACTGGCAGATTGTTTATCAAATATGATTTTGCAATACACATCAAAATCTTTAAAAATGGGATGCATAGGTGACTCAGTCTTCTATGTGTCTTACTCTCGATTTTGGCTCAGGTAGTGATCTCGGTTCATGGGTTCAAGCCCGGAGTTGGGCTCTAGGCTGGCAGTGCTGAGCCTGATTCGAATTCTCTCCTTCTCTCTCTGTGCCTCCCCTGCTCCTGCATGCACACACGTGCTCTCTCTGTCTCTCTCAAAATAAATGCATAAACTTAAAAAAAAAACCTACAAAACATTTTTATTTCTGAAGTCATAATTTCATATACATGAAATTATTATAATAAACAGAAGTGCAGACGAAACTTGAGTTAAAAAGCTGCTTGTAATAGCATAGATGGATTTAATTACAGTATATGTATATGAAAAACTATTACATAGAATGTATTTCCTATTATATAGAAAATAAAAATCATGTTCTAAAGAGTATTTAATCACATGGGCAAAGCCTCAGAAACAAGCTTGTTCAGGGGTGTCTAGGTGGCTCAGTTGGTGAAGCATCCGACTTCCACTCAGGTCATGATCTTGGAGTTTCTGAATTTGAGTCCTGCATAGGGCTCTGTGCTGACAGCTCAGAGCCTGGAGCCTACTCCAGATTCTGTGTCTCCCTCTCTCTCTGCCCTCTACCCTGCTCACACTCTGTCTCTCTTAAAAATAAATAAAGATTTAAAAATTTTTTTAAAAGAAACAGGCCTGTTTCCCATTATATGAAAACATATGTCTATATGTATGTGCATGTACAATATACTGGAAAACAATGGAAGGAAATGTATCAAACTGATTCACGCAAGATAGCTTTGGTGATGAGATTATAGGGAACTTTAATTTACTTCACTGCATTTTCTTCTATTTTCTAATGTTCTACAAGATATATGTGGTATTTGTAAAATTGAAAAAAATCAATACATTTTATTACTTTAAAAAGTTGTGCTCCTTATGTCCATACTAAAACTTGCACATGGATGTTTATAGCAGCTTTATTCAATTGCCAAAACTTAGAAATAACCAAGATGTCCTTCAGTAGGTGAATGGATAAATAAACTGTAGTACATCCATACAATGCAATATTAGTGAGCACTACAAAGAAATGAGCTACCAAGCCATGAAAAGACATGGGGGACACTTGGAACGCTATTACTAAGTTTAAGAAGCCAACCTGTAAAAGGCTACGTATGCCATGATCCCAATTGTATGACATTCTGGAAAAAGACAAAACTGGAAACTGTAAAAAGATCAGTGATTGCCAGGAGTTGTAAGGGAGGAAGTATGAACAGGAGGAGCACAGAGGGTTGCTAAGACAGTGAAAATAGTCTGTAAATACCATAGTGATGGAGACATGTCACTGTATTTGTGTAAACCCATGTACTACTCCAAGAGTGAACCGTAATGTAAACTTTGAACTTTGGGTGTTTATGATGCATCCAGGTAGTTTCCTCAATTATAACAAGAGTTCTACTCTGTCAGAGGACATTGATAATGGAGGAGGCTATATATATGTGGGGGTAGTGGGCATATGGGAAATCTGTGTACCTTCTGTTTAATTTTCTGTGAACCTAAAGCTGTTCTTCACAATAAAGTCTATTTTTAAAAAGCTTTTGTTCCAATGGCAGAACCTCTAAATCACCAGCACGTAATTATGAAAAAATATAGTAGTGTGCTTTATCAATGTTCAGTTAAGAGAGTCAAGGAACTGAAGACCTGAGTAGACAATGTTTTAAGGACAATCTGATTCTTCTCATGAGAGTCTCTCTATGGTGATAACATTGAAATAACACCAGAAAAAGATTTAGAGTAATTATGCATGTAGAAAAGAGGATGGTAAGAGCAAAATGTGATGAGACAGATTTTTAGAAGATGTACATAAGATAGCAATACTATGAAAACTTATGGAAAAATGCCAGTTGTAAAAAAGCCTATTTTAAAATAATCTTTCTGACAGACTTCTGGGCTGATGATAAAATGTATACAGGTGAGTGAAAAGAACATTTTAACCTAGAATTGCAAAGTCTCTTATCTTCCAGATAATATACATTTTAGTTATCCAAAGATCAAGGATTTAGAGAAGTAATTTGATTGCATACTAAAGAATAGAAGAAAAAGAGCCC
The DNA here is from genome assembly GCF_014898765.1 of Herpailurus yagouaroundi. Lineage (NCBI taxonomy): Eukaryota > Metazoa > Chordata > Mammalia > Carnivora > Felidae > Herpailurus > Herpailurus yagouaroundi. Next base: position 84,105,176 of record NW_024412394.1, read on the forward strand.
CCCCCCCAAAGGAACTGAAATTAATGTAAAAACCTGCATTTCTTGTGCATTTAGATTGCTTCAGATTTTCTTGTACAGTATATGCAGAATACTCCTTTTTTGTTTAGGAAAATATTTTGTATAGTAGACATAACTCAATTTATTTTGCCTAAGTGAGCACAGTGGGAAGAGAAGCCTTAAGAGAGGCTGACCCAGAAAATTTGGAAGAATATCCCATGATCCCTTGAATAGCAAATTATCCAAAAGGCAAGAAGGCCTATTTAGGGCTTTTCTGAATCCTATGTGATCATAACATCCAGATGGGAAAATGGGAGCAATTTCTGCACTATATCTTGCTTCTTTTAACAGAAATCCTTCAAAAAAAAAAAAGATAAAAAGGTTATTCAACTATAAATCTAGTAAATATATTTTAAATATTTTTTGCATAACAATTTTCCTATTAGGTCCTTTTAGAAACTGATATTTTAGTCAAACAGATACCTACAATCATAAAATGGCTAAACATGAAAGATCTAGTCATTTCAATGGTACATAAAACATATAACAAATGGCCATTGAATGTAATATTATATGTTGTCTACAATTAAGCACATAGTTTTCCAAATGAAACAAAGGGAAAATTCATTTTGAAAAAGTGAACATACTATTTTTGATAAGGCATAAAAGAAACAGTTTCATAAATTTTAGTCATTTAATCTGAATTTTTTGAAGATATAATTCTATTATTAATCCAACTTTTGCCACTGATTATTCTTAGTACTTTTCTGTACTTTTCACATTTATAATTAAAATGATTTTGAAAAGAATCTTACTGTTCAGAAGAGAGAGAGATTTTGGAAGATAATTCTCCATGGCACGTCTACATGCTTCAGAAGCTGGAGGTTTTATTTCCTGACCAGCAGAAAAGTGAGAGAATATCTCCCTCCCGAGAGACATTCTAGGATAGCAAAGTTGTCTTCCTCCTCCCTAAAGAGTTTCTTACATTCCAGGATAATAAAAACAATGTTTTCCTAGAGGGCAAAGATTGGCCAGTTTGCCAGAAGCAGCTTCCATGTCTGGGATTTCCTAAACTTACTGTTCCTCTGCTGTGCATTTAGCACCCACCTGACCCTATTCTATTATCACCACCCCCCCCCCCCAACACACACACACACGGGGCTGAGGGGACACTAAGCATGAAGATAATGCTGTCTGTTGTGCCATGAGAAATAAACTGCTGCTTTCATTTGGACTCACTGCTTCATTACTGACTGCATTTATGAAAGTGTGGCAATTGAACTTGGCAGCTGCATGGCACTTAGGAATGGACTGCCCACCTGACAGATAAAATCCGTTTATCCATTTGCCTGTAGAAATTCTTTTTAAGAAGCACTGCCTGAAGCTTATCTTTAAGATATGATTTAAATCCATTAAACATATGAAGGAAATTTTATAGTTAGTGAACTTTCTAAGTCATCTAAAAATTCCTATTTCATGTTATTTTAGGACAGGGATCGATTTAGTTCATTTTACTATTACAATGCTTACTGCATATGACAGAAAAATTAGGAAGGATGCCACATATCCAAGGCATCTTTGGATCTTCATCATAACCCTGATGCTGGCTGACAAAAAAATCATTTCACTTTTTTTCTCTATGATTAAGCAAGAAGTGCTTCAAAGCACAGACTCTGGAATTATACTGTTTACATCCGTATTGGTGCTTCTCCAATACAGTACTACTGTTAGAGGCACTGTTCGGAGCATTTGAAATATGGCTACTTGAAACTAGCGTAGCCTGAATCGAGAGGTACTAGGAGTTAGAAAACACATCTGGATTTGAAGACTTGGCATGAGAAGAATGTGAACTATCTCAATAGTTTTTATATTGATTAGATGTTAAAAGCATAATATTTAGATACATATTTTCAATAAGATATTTTATTAAAATTAATTTCACAACTCTCTCTCCTTTTGTTTTGGTTTGCTTTTTTTATTTATTTAAATGTCTGTGCCAGGTAGCCTTCAAGAGAGGCCCCAGGGACTCCTGCCTCCTCCACCCTTGTGCAGTCTCCCCCTAGCATGTACCAGCATTTGTGTGATCAAAAGAAAACAGCAGAAGTGAAAGACTATGATTTCTGTCTTGCAATTTCTCTAATTCTCAGATCATTCACTCAAAAGGAGCTTTCTAGAGTGGGCATGTATCAAAGAACTGAAGCCTCCTGGAACAGCCCTATAAATGAACTTGAAGGAACATGAATGGAGAGTCTTATATTATATTTTATATTATATCAGAGAGTGCTAACATAGATTCAATGGAACCGCTTAACAACTATTTGGCCTTGGGCAAGTTCCTTATTTTCTCATATGTAAATGTTAATTCAATTAGTTATATAGATAAACGTATACACACATACATATGGATACATATACATATGGATAATACATATGGATACATATGGATAATATACACATACATAAAAGTACTTAGAACAGTGCTCAGCACATCATCAGGATTCTAATTTAAGTGTGTGTAGGGTAGTAGAGAATGTTCTATCTCTAAGCTTTACTATCACATTTCTTACATGCCTCCACCTTCCAGCAAAATCATTCCACACAGTGATAAAATTCATGGAGTATGACCTATAAATTCAAACAGAAAACTTCAACCTGGCTATATAACTTTAACAGTGGTTTTACAGATGCTACCACAACCGTTCTTGGACATGGTTTAGAGACACTTGTGTAAACCTGCTGTTGGGGGTGGCAGGACTCTGATTACCAAAAAAATGTATTTCTTCTTTGTAACACTTCCTCCCAGGAAATTTCTTATGTCTAAAGAGAAGGCATTTAGTATTGATGCTTTATAACATTAGAAAGAAAGATCTTTCCAGGAAGTAATCTGAAATTTGAAACTTCACTATAACCCAAACATTATATGATTTATCAATCTATGGGGATAATGTAATCCACTACCAAATATCAGGATATATATTTTTGTTGTGCTTGGCAAGAATGGCATGTTTTCTAGCTCAGAAAAAGGGTCTTAGTCAAGATGGCTGTCTTCTAAAAGAACAAATTAGGGCACCTGGTGGCTCAGTGCGTTGAGTGTCCAACTCTTGATTTCAGCTGAGGTCATAATCTCACATTTGTGGGTTCAACCCCCACATTGGGTGCTGTGTTGTCAGCTTAGGATTCTCTCCCCTTCTCTCTCTGTCCCTCCCCCACTTGCTCTCTTTCTCTCTCTCTCAAAATGAATAAACAAACATTAAAAAAAGAAAAATTATACTTCTAAAGCAGTATGTTTATTTCTATAAAGGGCTTAAATAATTGCTCTTTATTGTTTTAATATACTGAACAGTTTTTGAAGTGACAAAATAGACATATGGAAAAGTAACACTAACATAGAATGCAACCAGCAATATATATCGCAAGTTTAGCTCCCCATTCACACTTAGCAAAAATCAACTCCAGTTTGTCCCCTGGAAGCATCTCACCAAATCCCTACAAAGCTTTCCTTTCTGGACAGTTGCTTGAGCTTCCTTCCACTTACTGGAGCATCTACAAAGCCATATTTACTGGTCAAAGAGTGGGTAACTTTTTTCAGTAGAGCATCTTTATTTTTTTTAATTTTTTAAATGTTTAGTTGTTTTTGAGAGAGAGGGAGAGAGAGAGAGAGAGAGAGAGAGAGAGAGAGAGAGAGAAACAGAGTGTGAGTGGGGGAGGGGCAGAGAGAGAGGGAGACACAGAATCTGAAACAGGCTCCAGACTCAGCTGCCCACACAGAGCCTGACGCGGGCTCAAACTCACAAATTGTGAAATCAAGACCTGAGCTGAAGTTGGACGATTAACCGACTGAGCCACCCAGGCACCCCGAGTAGAGCATCTTTATTAACAAAGAAATACTCTTCATGGGCACCCTTGCCAAGGGTATGATCATCCTCACCAAAACTTTTAAATGACAATGAGAAATTAAGGATCTGTGTTAACATACTTTATCATACTAGGTAGATGATGGCAGCAAGTATGATAGAATAAGGACCTCTGAAAATTATCTCCTCCTTTATAAAAGCAATGGAGTAACTGGGTAAAAAAACAAATGGTCAGAATTAATTTTTTCAAAAACTTTGTAAATTTGCCAAAGGATTACAGCAATCTGGGGAGCATGTATTGAAGAAAAAAATGGCTGAATCTTGGTTAAAAACAGCAAACTTTGTGACAATTTAACTTGCAGTATTCCACCCTCCCCATCCCTTTCAACTTCATAGTGAAACTAACAGCTTGCAATCATAGCAAAACCCCCAGTGCAGCAGTCACAAGAGGGGGCAGAAAGGAGCTGGAAATCTTTCAGAGTTCATTCTCAGGGAATTGTTATTTTTTGACATGTCTGGTGACTACCTGGAAGATTCTACTTGCAACATTGTCTTTATTTGATCTCATTTTGAGCTCACTAAGTGGGAAAAGACTTTTCCTAGGGATCATGTGTCAAAAACAATAAGAGATAATTATTTAATTTTTGTGACTGCCTGCGGTGATGTGTAACACTTGGGGAAAAAATAGGCTAACCAAAAAAGTTTAAAGGGAAAAGCTGAGAAATAAGATGTCAAAAAAGTGTTGAAAAGTTCTAATACATTCCTCGTAATCTAGAAAACCACATACATGTGTAGGACTGTATGTATGTTTAAGAAAGACCTGAGAAAGTCCTCAGCTATCAAACCCAGCTGACTTTGAGGCTCTACATGAGCAAACAAACAAGAGTTTTTACCTGCCTGATTGAGTGTAGAAGGCAGGCCCCCAAATGAACACTGATCCCCTCAAAAAGGACTGGGAGAACTCCTGTTTCCAGTTGTTTAAGGAAATCTCTGTCCAGGCATTAGTTGCCCACCAAGCTAACTGAGCAGAGACTCAGTGGCTCCACATGACAAAGAACACAGACTTCACATATACAGTTCAAAAAAATCACTCAACAACCAGCAATAACAAAACACCCAAGGAGGGGAGAAAATTCAATTTCTAGAGTTGCCAAATTATATTGTTTAAAATATCCAACTTTCAAAAACAAACTATGAAACAGGCAAAGGAACAAGAAAGTGTGACCCATCCACTAGGGGAAAAAAGCAATCAATAAAAACTATTCTTGAGGAAGCCCGGACATTAGGTTTCCTAGAGAAAGATTCTAAATAAGCTATTTTAAATGCCTTCAAAAAATAAAGAAAACTATGTCTAAAGAACTAAAAAGGAAGTATTAAAATGAAGTCTTACCAAATAGGGAATATAAATCAAAATTTAAGATGGTCAGTTGAGATTATTCATTCTGAGAAACAAAAATAAAAAAGTACAAAAAGATATTAACAGAGTCTCAAAGACATAGGGACAGCATCAAGCATATAAATATGTGAATAATGTGTGTTCCAGAAGAAGAGAAAGACATCAAAAGACTATTTAAAGAAATAATGACCAAAACCTCCAAAATTTGATGAAAAACATTAATCTACACATTCAAAAACTCAACACATTCCAAATAGGATAAACTTGAAGCTTCATGTCATTATGATCAAGCTATTGAAAACCAAAGACAAATAGAGAATTTTGGAAACAGCAGAAGAGAAAAGACTCATCAAGTATATGGATTTTTTTCAATAAAATTAAAAGTTAATTTCTACTCTGAAACCATGAAGGCCAGAAATCATTGGGATGACATATTTAAAGTATTGAAAAAAAAAAGAACTGTGAACCAATTCTGTATACAGAAAACTTATCCTTTAAAAATGAAAGTTACTCGGGGCGCCTGGGTGGCGCAGTCGGTTAAGCGTCCGACTTCAGCCAGGTCACGATCTCGCGGTCCAGGAGTTCCAGCCCCGCGTCAGGCTCTGGGCTGATGGCTTGGAGCCTGGAGCCTGTTTCCGATTCTGTGTCTCCCTCTCTCTCTGCCCCTCCCCCATTCATGCTCTGTCTCTCTCTGTCCCCAAAATAAACGTTGAAAAAAAAAATTAAAAAAAAAAAATGAAAGTTACTCAAAAAATTACAAATAGAAATACCATATGAGCCAACAATTCCACTAGTATTTACCCAAAGAAAATTAAAAACACTAATTTGAAAAGCTATGTGCAGCCTATGTTTATTGCAGTATCATTGACAATAGCCAAGATATGGAAGCAACCTAAGAGTTCATCAACAGATGAATGGACAAAGCAGATGTCTCTCTCTGTGTGTGTGTGTGTGTGTGTGTGTGTGTGTGTGTGTGTGTGTGTATGAATATTATGCAGCCATAAAGAGAATGAAATTGTGCCATTTGCACAACATGATGTATGGGCCTAGAGGATATTATGCCAAGTGAAATAAATCAGATTGAGAAAGACAGATACTATATGAGGTAACTCATATGTGGAATCTAAAAAACAAACAAACAAAAAGCAGAATCAGGCCCATAAATACAGAGAACAAACTGATGGTTGCCAGCGCGGACGCGTGTGAGGAGATGGGTAAAATGGGTGAAGCAGAGTGGGAGATACAGGTTTCCAGATATGGAATAAATACATCACAGGAATAAAAGGCACAGCATAAGGAACATAATCAGTGATATTGTAATAGTGTTGTATGACAACAAATGGTACCTACACTTGTGGTGAGCATAGCATAATGTATGAAATTGTGGAGTCACACTACACTGTGCACCAGGAAGTGATGTCACATTGTGTGCTAACTACACTTAAATAAAGAAATAAATAAATAGGAAATTAGGACATCTCCAGATAACAAAAACTGAGAGAATTTATTACTATCAAAACTGCCACACAAGAAATCTTAAAGGGAATCCTTCAGGCTGGAAGGTATAAGACAGTAACTTTATTCTGGGTCAAGAAATAAAAAGTACTAGTAAAAGTAGCTATCAATGTAAAAATAAAATAAAGTTTAAGTGTATTTATTTTCAAATATTTTTCCTATCTAATTTAAAAGGCAATTGCATAAAGAATAATCATAAATCTATGTTGGTGGGCACATAATGTATAAACACATAATTTTCATGATAATAGCAATTAGAAAGATAGGGTAGGGAATAGAACTACAAAGGAGTCCAATTTTACATATTATTGAAATTAAATTAGTTAATTCAAACTATATTGTTATAAATTAAGACATTAATTGTAATCCCTAAGCAACCACTAAAAAAATAACTAAAAAAAAAAAAACAAACCAAAACAACAACAACAACAAAAATATATATATAGGAAAAAAACATTGGGCTTCTGGTTTCTGGCCTTGGATATAAAAAGTTTTCAAGCTGCCACTCTGCCCAGCAAAAAAAGCCAAACAAACTGAAAAATCAGCAACTTTCTTGGATTCATTAGAGAAGTGAGGTCAGAGGATAAATCAATGCCTCCAGAATTGAAGAGACAGATAGTCAAGTACAGAGAACCAAACTTACCAGAGAAGAAACCTCGATATGAACCAATACCAGACTAGAAAAATATGAAGTATAATTGCTAGAAGCTCTGAATGGACAAGTCTGAGAGAAAAAGCTCCAGGGTCCCAATCATGGGGAAGCTCTCATAATTTTGTAAGTTCTACCTCTAGGAACTTGACCAGGCTTTCACAGTGAATATCAGAGAAAAATCTCCTAATGCTTCTGGCAGGGGGAGAGGAAAAAAAAATTCAAAATAGTCAGAACATTCTGTTCTTCTTAATAAGGCTTGCCCTTAAGAGACACGATTGGTGTTTTATTAGGACTAACTGACCTGGGGGGAAGGAAAATATACAACTAACACCCCCTCTAGCCTTCCACTTAGAGAAAATATGCAACTAAAACCCACTCCAGTCTTTCTATTTGAGGAAATGGAAATACCCAGATCTAGCCTGTTCTAGGCTTCCACATGTGAGAAGGGCAATACCCAACTCTACTGTAGCCACCCTTTCCCACATAAAGAGTGGGTAACAAGATTGAGAAGCACTTGTGCAGTTCATAGTTCATAGGCACAGGTCTATAAAAATACTGAGACCTAATCATAGGACCATAGAATGCTTCCCGTCCTACCACACCTTACTGTTACATTACTAAAGTCCTATTAACTATGGTTTCTTTCTATCCAGTACATCATGTCTGGCTATCAATAAAAAATTATAAAGCATACTAAAAGGCAAAAAAGACAATTGAAGAGACACAGCAAGCTGCAGAGTCAGACTCAGATATGGCAGGGATGTTGGTATAATCAGACCAGGAATTTAAAACAATTATGATTAATATGCTAGGGCCTAAATAGATAATGTAGAAAAGGTGGGCAATGTAAGTAGAAACAGAGAAGCCTAAGAAAGAACCAAAAATAAGTGCTAAAGTTCAAAATCACTATAACAGAAATAAAGAATGTCTTTGATGGGCTCATTAGTAGACTGGACATAGCTGAAGAAAGAATCTCTCAGCTTGAGAATATATTAATACAAACTTCCAAAACATAAAAGCAAAGCAAAAACAAAAACACATAACAGAATATCTAAGTACTGTGGAACAACAAAAGGTGTACCATCTATATAACGGGAATACCAGAAGGAAAAGAAAGAGAAATAAGAACAGAAGAAATATTTGAAGCAATGCCTGAGAATTTCACCAAATTAATGTCACACAACAAACCACAGATCCAGGAAGCTTGGGAAAAATGAAACTGGATAAATGAAAACAAGGAAACAAACAACCCCAACTACATAGGAATATTATATTTAAATTGCAGAAAATCAAAGATAAAGAAAACATCATGAAAGAAACCACAGGAATGAAAGTCCTTACGTACAGATGAACAAAGAATTACATCCAAATACTCAGACATCATGCAAGCAAAAGAGTAGAGTGAAATATTTAAAGTGCTAAGAAAGAAAAAATCAACCTAGAATTCTGTACCCTGACAAATTATCCTTCAAATGTGAAGGAGAATTAAGGACTTTCTCAGACAAACGACAACTGGGAATTTGTTGCCAGTAGACCTGCTTTGCAAGAAATGTAAAAAGAAGTTCTTCAGAGAAAAGAAAAATTGTACAGGTCAGAAACTTGGATCTCCATAAAGAAAAGAAGAATATCAGAGAAGGAATAAATGAGGGTAAAATAAAAACTTTTATTTTCTCATTATTAATTGATCTAACAGATAAAAAGCTTATAATAATAATATCAGCAGTGTATTTAATTATGTATGCTTAGGTATAAGTATATGCTTATGTATGCTTATGTATAAGTGAAATGAGGGGCGCCTGGGTGGCGCAGTCGGTTAAGCGTCCGACTTCAACCAGGTCACGATCTCGCGGTCCGTGAGTTCGAGCCCCGCGTCGGGCTCTGGGCTGATGGCTCAGAGCCTGGAGCCTGTTTCCGATTCTGTGTCTCCCTCTCTCTCTGCCCCTCGCCCGTTCATGCTCTGTCTCTCTCTGTCCCAAAAATAAATAAATGTTGAAAAAAAAATTAAAAAAAAAATAAGTGAAATGAATCACAGCAATGATACGAGGGACGAGAGGAATGAATTAGGAATATTTTGTTATGATAAAGTATTTACACTACATGTGAAGGAATATGGTGTTATTTGAAAGTAGACTTGGATTAGTTGTAAATTTATATTGCAAATCATACAGCAAACACTAATAAAAGTTTTAAGTATAATAAGTATAATGGATATGCTAAGAAAGGAGAGAAAATGGAATCATACAAAATGCTCAATTAAACCACATAAAGCAGAGAATATATGGAAGACAAAAATAGGAAAAAAGAACAAAGGCAACAAAAAGAAAACAGTAACAAATACTGTAGACATTAATGCAACTATAGTTGACCCTTGAACAATATGGGTTTGAAATGTGCAGGTCCATTTATACACAGATTTTTTTTTTAAGTACAGTACTAAAATATACATTATTTTCCTTGTGATTTTCTTAATAGCAATTTATTTTGTCTAGCTTACTTTACTGTAAGAATACAGTATATAATACATATAACCTACAAAATATGTGTTAGTAAACTATGTTCTTGGTAAGGGTTCCAGCCAACTGTAGGCTATTAGTAGTTAAGTTCTGGGGGAGCCAAAAGTTATATGCAGATTTTCAGCTGTGTGGGGGAATTTTGCTCCTAACCTCTACATTGTTCAAGGGTCACCTGGATACCAATAATCATTTTTAATGTCAATGGTCTAAATACATCAACTAAGAGACAGAGATTATCAGAGTCAATCAAATGACAAGACCCAACTATATATTTTCTATATGAAATCCATTTTGGGGGCACCTGGGTGGCTCAGTCGGTTGAGTGTCTGATTTCGGCCAGGTCATGATCTCATGGTTCATGAGTTCAAGCCCCGCATTGCACTCTGTGCTGACAACTCAGAGCCTGGAGCCTGCTTCAGATTCTGTGTCTCCCTCTCTCTGCTCCTCCCCAACTTGTGCTCTGTCTCTCTCTCTCTCTCTCAAAAAATGAATAAACATTAAAAAAAATTAAAAAAAAAGAAATCCATTTTAAATATAAAGACACATATAGATCAAAGTAAAGATATTATACATGGAAAATCCGATAGACTCCACCAAAAGTCTGCTAGAACTGATACATGAATTCAGCAAAGTTGCAGGATACAAAATCAATGTACAGAAATCAGTTGCATTCTTATACACTAACAATGAAGCAACAGAAAGACAAATAAAGAAACTGATCCCATTCACAATTGCACCAAGAAGCATAAAATACCTAGGAATAAATCTAACCAAAGATGTAAAGGATCTGTATGCTGAAAACTATAGAAAGCTTATGAAGGTAATTGAAGAAGATTTAAAGAAATGGAAAGACATTCCCTGCTCATGGATTGGAAGAATAAATATTGTCAAAATGTCAATACTACCCAAAGCTATCTACACATTCAATGCAATCCCAATCAAAATTGCACCAGCATTCTTCTCGAAACTAGAACAAGAAATCCTAAAATTCATATGCAACCACAAAAGACCCCGAATAGCCAAAGTAATTTTGAAGAAGAAGACCAAAGCGGGAAGCATCACAATCCCAGACTTTAGCCTCTACTACAAAGCTGTCATCATCAAGACAGCATGGTATTGGCACAAAAACAGACACATAGACCAATGGAATAGAATAGAAACCCCAGAACTAGACCCACAAACGTATGGCCAACTCATCTTTGACAAAGCAGGAAAGAACATCCAATGGAAACAAGACAGTCTCTTTCACAAATGGTGCTGGGAGAACTGGACAGCAACATGCAGAAGGTTGAAACTAGACCACTTTCTCACACCATTCACAAAAATAAACTCCAAATGGATAAAGGACCTGAATGTGAGACAGGAAACCATCAAAACCTTAGAGGAGAAAGCAGGAAAAGACCTCTCTGACCTCAGCCGTAGCAATCTCTTACTCGACACATCCCCAAAGGCAAGGGAATTAAAAGCAAAAGTGAATTACTGGGACCTTATGAAGATAAAAAGCTTCTGCACAGCAAAGGAAACAACCAACAAAACTAAAAGGCAACCAACGGAATGGGAAAAGATATTTGCAAATGACATATAAGACAAAGGGCTAGTATCCAAAATCTATAAAGAGCTCACCAAACTCCACACCCGAAAAGCAAATAACCCAGTGAAGAAATGGGCAGAAAACATGAATAGACACTTCTCTAAAGAAGACATCCGGATGGCCAACAGGCACATGAAAAGATGTTCAGCGTCGCTCCTTATCAGGGAAATACAAATCAAAACCACACTCAGGTATCACCTCACGCCAGTCAGAGTGGCCAAAATGAACAAATCACGAGACTATAGATGCTGGCGAGGATGTGGAGAAACGGGAACCCTCTTGCACAGTTGGTGGGAATGCAAATTGGTGCAGTCGCTCTGGAAAGCAGTGTGGAGTTTCCTCAGAAAATTAAAAATAGACCTACCCTATGACCCAGCAATAGCACTGCTAGGAATTTATCCAGGGGATACAGGAGTACTGATGCATAGGGGCACTTGTACCCCAATGTTCATGGCAGCACTCTCAACAATAGCCAAATTATGGAAAGAGCCTAAATGTCCATCAACTGATGAATGGATAAAGAAATTGTGGTTTATATACACAATGGAGTACTACGTGTCAATGAGAAAAAATGAAATATGGCCTTTTGTAGCAACGTGGATGGAACTGGAGAGTGTGATGCTAAGTGAAATAAGCCATACAGAGAAAGACAGATACCATATGGTTTCACTCTTAGGTGGATCCTGAGAAACTTAACAGGAACCCATGGGGGAGGGGAAGGGAAAAAAAAAAAAAGAGGTTAGAGTGGGAGAGAGCCAAAGCATAAGAGACTGTTGAGAACTGAGAACAAACTAAGGGTTGATGGGGGGTGGGAGGGAGGAGAGGGTGGGTGATGGGTATTGAGGAGGGCATCTTTTGGGATGAGCACTGGGTGTTGTATGGAAACCAATTTGACAATAAATTTCATATATAAAAAAAAAAGTAAAGAGACAAAGATATACCATGGTAACACTAATCCAAAGAAAGCTGGAGTACCTATATTAATTTCAGACAGAGCAGACTTCAGAGCAAGAAAAGTTATCAGGAATAAAGAGGGGCATTATATAATGATAAAAAGTCACTACTCCAAGAAGACATAACAATCCTTAATGTGTATATGCCTGTGCAAAAAAAGTGTCAAAATATGTGAAGCAAAAACTAGGAAAACTACATGCAAAAATAGATTAATCTAATTCATAGTTGGCAACTTTAACACCCTTATATTAGAAATGGATAAATCCAACAGGTAGAAAAAAGTAAGGACACAGTTGAGCTCAACAGCACCATCAATCAGTGGATACAACTGTCATCTATAGGCACTTATCCAACAGCAAATTACACATTCCTTTCCATCTCACATGAAACATTCACAAATATAGACCACATTCTGGGCAATAAAACATCTTGACAAATTTCTAAAAATAGAATCATACAATAGATGCTTTGAAACCAAAGTGGATTAAAATAGAATCAATAACAGAAAGATAACTATGCCCACCCCCGTAATAAATAACACTTGGCAGGGGGCGCCTGGGTGGCTCAGTCGGTTAAGCGTCCAACTTCAGCTCAGGTCATGATCTCAGGGTCCGTGAGTTCGAGCCCCACGTCGGGCTCTGTGCTGACAGCTCAGAGCCTGGAGCCTGTTTCAGATTCTGTGTCTCTCTCGCTCTCTGCCCCTCCCCTGTTCATGCTCTGTCTCTCTCTGTCTCAAAAATAAATAAACGTTAAAAAAAATTTTTTTTTAAAATAACACTTGGAGTCAAAGAAAACAATTCTCAAGAGAAATTTTAAAATATTTTTAACTAAATAAAAATGAAAATAACAACTTACCAACTTTGACATGAAGTGAAAGTACTGCTTAGAGGAAGACTGAATTAAATGAATATACTAGAAAAGAGGAAAGATCTAAAAATCAGTCTCTAAGCTTCCACCTTAGAAAACTGGAAGAAAGAAAAACAAATTAAACCCAATTAAGCAGGAGAAAAGAAATAATAAAAGTTATAGGAAAAATCAATTAAGATGGAAAAGAAGAAATCAATAGGAAAAAAATCAACAAAAATACAAGCTTTTTCTTTGGAAATGTCAATAAAATAGATAAGTCTCTAGCCAGGTTAAAAAAAGAAAGAAAGAAAAGATACAAATTACTAAAGTCAGAAATGAAAGAGAAGACATCATGGACATTAAAAGGATAATAAAATAATATTATGATCAACAACTCCATGCCCCAAATTTGATAACCTACATGAAATGGACCAATTCCTTGAAAGACACAATCAACCAAAACTCACACAAGAAGAAACAGACAATTTAAATGGCCTATGTCTATTAGTGAAAGTGAATCAATAATTAATAACCTCCCCAAACAGAAAGCACCAGGACTAAACAGGTTCAATGGTGAATTCTACCAAACATTTAAAGAAAGAAGTCATAACAATTCTTCACAACATCTTTAGAAGACAGAAGTAAAGGGAATACTCCCTACTTCATTCTTTGAAACCAGCACTACTCTAGTATCAAAACCGGGAGAAGATATAAGAAAAAAACTACATATCAATATTTCTCATAAATATAGATGCAAAATCTTCAACAAAATATTAGAAAATCAAACCCAACAATTTATAAAAAGAATTATACACCACAATCAAGTGGGATTTATCCTTTTATGCAAAGATGGTTCAACAGCTGAGAGACAATTAATGTAATCCATTACATTATTAGGCTAAGAAGAATATCATATGATCATATCAATAGATGCCAAAAGAAAGTGACAAAAGCCAACATCCATTCAATGTAAAAAGAAAAAACAACAACAACAACAAAAACTCTAAGTAAATTAGAAATGGAGCAAAACTCCCTCAACTCAATAAAGAAAATCTAAAAAAAGCCCAAACCTACTGCTAACATAATACTTAAGAAACTAGCTTTCCCACTAAGATCAGGAACAAGGCTAGGATGTCCCTTCTCTCCACTCCTTTTCAACATTGTACCAGAAGTCCTAGCTAATGCAATAAGACAAGGGAAGGAAATAAAAGGTGTATTGATTGGGAAGAACAAAAAAAACGATGTTCACAGATAATATGATTGTCTATATATAAAATCTGAAAGAAAAGACCAAATTAATAACTGAGTATAGCAAGATTGTAGGATAACAAGTTAATATGCAAAAACCAATCACTTTCTTATATACTAGTAATGAACAAGTGGATTTTAAAATAAAAACAGTTAGGGGCGCCTGGGTGGCTCGGTCGGTTAAGCGTCCGACTTCGGCTCAGGTCATGATCTCACGGTTCGTGGGTTCGAGCCCCGCGTCGGGCTCTGTGCTGACAGCTCAGAGCCTGGAGCCTGTTTCAGATTCTGTGTCTCCCTCTTTCTCTGCCCCTCCCCTGCTCATGCTCCATCTCTCTCTGTCTCAAAAATAAATAAACATTAAAAAAAAAAACAAAACAGTTAGAGGCCCCAGGGTGGCTCAGTTGGTTAAGCATCTGTCTATTGACTCCAGTTCAGGTCATGATCTCACAGTTTGTGAGTTTGAGCCCTGTGTCTGCGCTGTCAACACAGAGCCTTCTTGATATTCTCTGTCTCCCTATTTCTCCCTGCCCCTCCCCTGTTCATTCTCTCTCTCTCTCCTCTCTCTCTCTCTCTCTCTCTCTCTCTCTCTCCCTCTCTCTCTCAAAAATAAATAAACATTAAACAATAAATATAAAATTAAATTAAATAAGTAAAATAAAATAAATACACTCAAACAATGCTTGACAAAGGAGTAAAAGCAGTACAATGCAGTAAAGAAATGTTTTTTGTTAAATGGTGCTGGAACAACTGGACATCCCAATGGAAAAAAAAAATCTGGACACAGATCTTACACCATTCACACACAAAAAAATTCAACATGGATCATAAACCTAAACGTAAAATGCAAATCTATAAAACTTTGAGGAAATCAGGGCACCTGGGTGGATCAATTGGTTAAGCATTTGACTCTTGATATCAGCTCAGGTCATGATCTCATGGTTCATGGGTATGAGCCCAGCATCAGGCTCTGTACTGACAGTGTGGAACCTGCTTGGGATTCTCTCCCTCTCGCTGTCTCTCTGCCCTTCCCCTGCTCTCTCTCTCTCTGTCTCTGTCTCTCTCTCTCAAAATAAATGAACTTTGAAAAATTTTTAAAAAAAACAAAACTTTGAGAAAATCTAGGTGACCTTGAATTTGATGATGACTTTTTAGTTATGACACCAAAGACAATCTAGCAAAGAAATAACTAGCAAGCCAGGCTCCTGTTTTTTTTAAAAACAGTTCTTCTCTGTAATTGATGCTGCCAAAAGAATGAGAAGACAAGCCACAAAATGGAAGAAAATATCTGAAAAAGGACTTGTATCCAAAAACTCTTAAAACTCAACAATAAGGAAACAAAAAGCCTGATTTAAAAAGTGGGCAAAACTCTGAACAGACATTTCACACAAGAATATATACAGATGGCAAATAAGCATGTGAAAAGATGCTCCACATCATATGTCATTAAGGAATTGAGAATTAAAACAATGATGAGATATCAAAGGTATACACACACACACACACACACACACACACACACACACACACACACACACCAGAATAGCCAAAATTCAAAACATTGACCACACAAAATACTGATGAGGATGTGCAACACCAGAAACTCCCATTCACTGCTGGTGGAAATGCAAGATGGTATAGCCATTTCAGAAGACAGTTGGCAGGTTTTTTTTTTAAACTAAATATATTCTTACCATATGGTCCAGCAATTATGTTTCTAGGTACTTAACCAAACAAGCTGAAAACTTATCCATGCAATCACCTCCGCATGAATGTTATAGCAGCCTTATTTATAATTGCCAAAACTAAAAACAACCAAGTTGTTCTTCAGTAGGTAAATAGCTAAATAAATTGTGGCACATCTAGACAATGAAATATTCAGCATTAAAAAGAAATGAGCTATAAATCACAAAAATATTTTATGGTATTTTGATATTGGGGAAGCCATGCGTATTTGGAGGCAGCTGTCATATGAAAAATCTCTGTACTTTCTGCTCAGTTTTGCTATGAACCTAAAACTCCTGTATAAAATAGAGTTTTAATTAAAAAAAAAAGGGTGGGGGAGATAAAATGGTGCACTAAAGGGATGCCTGTTTGGCTTAGTTGCTAGAGTGTGTGACTCTTCATCTCAGGGTTGTGGGTTCAAGCCCCACATTAAGTGTAGAGGTGACTTAAAAAACTAAAATCTTAAAAAAAAGTTACATTAGAAAACATCTATTTAACAAAAAACACAAAAAGCCTCAGACATATGGAAAACAAATAGCAAAATGGTAGATGTAAGTCCTACTTTATCAGTAATTACATTAAGTATAAATGGATTTAACATTCCAATTAAAAGGCAGAGATTGGCAGAACAGATTAAAAACATCATCTAACTGTTTGCTGCCCATAAGAAACATACTTTAAATTCAGAGACACAAATGGTCTGAAAGTTAAGGAATATAATATAGATCATATAAATAGTAACCAAAAGAGAACTGTAGTAACCACATTAACATCAGATAAAAACAAACTTTGGAACAAAAATTTTACTAGAGACAAAGAAGAATACTATATAATAATAAGTGTCACTTCATCAAGAAGAATAACAATTATAAGCACATATACACCTAACATCATAGCCCCAGAATACATGAAGCAAAAGTTGACAGTAATAGTTGAAAACTTCAAGAGTAGTTGGAACTTTCAATAATAGAAACATCTAGGCAGAAGATTCTTAAGGAAATAGAAGACTTGAACAGCACTACAGACCAACAGTCATCTGTAGAGCACTCCACTGAACAGCAAAATACTCCTTCTCAAGTGCACATGCAACCTTCTCCAGGGTAGGCCATGTGTTAAGCCATAAAACAAGCCTCAAAAAATTTAAGAGGATTGAAACCACAGAAAGTATGTCTTCTGACCACAATAGAATGCAATTAGAAATCAATAACAAAAGGAAATTTAGGAAATTGCCAAATAAGAAAGGATGTTTAAAATATATATTAAAATACTTTCTGAGTTTAATTTCTGAGAGTTTAAATTGAGTTTTAAATAGAGTACAAACAAAGAGATGTTTCTATTGAAATTAATTTAAAAAATATTAGTGGCCTTAATTTCTCTTTCTCCATAGAGCTGATATACCAAAAATACTCCTATATCTGTGATCCCTTTCATCATCAGCTAGGAGTCCTCTTTAAAAGAAAGTATATCATCACCAATCACTTTACCTTTCCATTTTAGCCCTGATTGTTACATTAAAGCTAGTTTTTTAAATAAATATTTTTTTAGAAACTTAAAAAAAAATTTAACATTTATTTTTGAGAGAGACAGACAGACAGAGAGTGAGTGGGGGAGGGGCAAAAGAGAGGGAGACACAATTTGAAGCAGGTTGCAGGCTCCGAGCTGTTAGTACATGGGCACAACGTGGGGCTTGAACCCATGAACCATGAGATCATGACCTGAGCTGAAGTCTGATGCTTAACTGACTGAGCTACCCCTGCGCCCCTGTAGGTAAATATTTTTAATTGTTGCTCAGTTGATGCAAGCCTATCATATAAACTGAAAACTCAAAAAGATATTCTAAATAGCAACTCCCCAAATTAAACTCTTAATCAAAAGGTAAGTGATTTTGTGGGAAATCAGCTCTGTAGATATTGGATTTGCCAATCTCTATAATCATGTAAGCTAATTACCTATCATAAATATTACATTTAAATATAATAAATAATAATATATAAAATATATATATTCCCAAAAATTAGGTGTTTTCATTACTCTAATAAGAAACAATCTTTCTACTAGAAAGTCACTATAACTTACTAAATATTTATTATATACATCTTCTCCTAAACACTGTGGGGATTATACCAAGAAAGAGATTCAGATTCTGTTGTCAGCAATGTTGTAATCTACGAAGCAGTTGGTTCTCATAAGACAAGCACACAAATAATTTCAATTACATTCAAAATGTGATAAATGCAATGATTAAGGCACGAAAGAGTAAAGTGATTCAAAAAGGAAATTATTACATCCAATTAGAATACTTAGGAAAAACTTCTTATAAAGCAATGGTTGGCAACCTTAACTGCTCATTATTATCACCCTGGTAGCTTTAGGAAACTCTGGTAACCAGACTTCACTACAGACTATCAGAATATCTCAGGGAAGTGGCCTGAGCATCAGAATATTTTAAATCTCCCTAGGTGATTGCAATGTGCAGCCAAGTTAGAGGACCATTGTTATAAAGGATGGGGGTAGGAAGGAGTAAATAGAACTGAACGATGGGTAAGATTTCAGTTGAAAGGAAGAAGATACTGGAGAACGCGGAAGAATCTTCTCCCCATATGGCTGATTATTTTCAGTTTTCAAATCAGAGCCCAAGTATAATATTCTTTCAAATGCTCTGAAAAACTTCACTGATGATAGTAATAATAATGGTAATAAAAGCTGACACATTTTTATAGCCCTTGCTATATGACAAGTATCATTCTAAGCACTTTAAATATATTTCAAAATTTAATCTTCCCTCAAACACTAGGAGATAGAATTGTTATTCCCATTTTTCATGAGAGGAGGGTAAATAACTTGGCAAGGTTGTACAGCTAACAAGTGGCAGAACTAGAATTCAGATATAATGACTTCAAAATCCATGTTGAAACATGGCTAACAGGAGCTAGATGTTCCTTATCAAGACTCTCATGGAATCCAGGCATATTTCAATCACACCATGAATCACATCATATTGCAAATGTTTACTAGATTTCTCTCCTCAGCTCATCATTTATTCATTCATGCATGCATTCAATAAACAACTACTGGAAATGTGCTTGGTACTAGATATACAAAGTCATATATGTGATATTTTATCTGTCCTGAAGTTTTAGTCTAGAGGAGCATTCAGCAAACTACAGTTCACAGGCCAAACTCTGCTGGACATCTGTTTTTATAAATATTTTTTTATTGAACCACAGCATGTCCATTGGTTTATATATCACCTATAGCTTCTTTCATGTTACAGGATCAGAGTGCAATAGTTTTGAGGGAGACCATCTGGTGGCAAAGTCTAAAATATTTACTATCTGTTTTCTTATAAAAAAAAAAAAAACTTTTGCCAACCCCTGGTCTAGAGAATAAGGCAAATAAGAAAATCATCAACAGGGGCACCTGGGTGGCTTAGCTGGTTGAGCATCCGACTCTTGATTTCAGCTCAGATCATGATACCAGGGATGTAGGACTGAGCCCCAAGTCGAGCTCCATGCTAAGCATGGAGCCTGCTTAAGATTCTCTCTCTCTCTCCCCCTCGCCCCTTCCTCTCTCTTTCTCTAAAATAATGAAAAAAAAATTTAAGAAAATCATCAATGACTATCCAATAAGGTACATGTTATTGGTGACCAAGATATTATGGGAATATAAAATATATCTAGAGTAAGTTACATATATAATAGAATATTATTCATTATTATGAATATTGGAATAATGGAATAATATTATGGATGAATATTTTCAGCCCTAATAAAGGATGAAATCTTACCATTTGCAACAACATGGATGGATCTAGAGAGTATAATGCTAAGTGAAATAAGTCAAAGAAAGACAAATACCATGACTTCACTCATACATGGAATTTCAAAAACAAAACAAATGAAACAAAGAAAAAAGACACAAATTAAAAAAAAAAAGACTCATTACAGAGAATAACCGATGGTTACCATAGGGGAGGTGGGTGGGAGACTGGATTAAACAGAAGGGGATTAAGAGCACACTTATCAAGATGAGCCCTGAGTAATGTATGGAACTGCTGAGTCACTATATTGTACATCTGAAACTCATATAACACTGTATGGAAAAAAAAATAATTCTAATTTTTTCACCCACTTCCCTAGAGTGAAAAAAAAACAAAAGCTACCACTTTGTATTGTTTTCAATTGTATAGATGTATTCATCTATTAACAATAGTTTTACAAATATGAAATCATTGCAATTTACTGTACCTGGAAAATTCATAGGCAGCTCAAATGGTTGCGGACGTTCACAACCCTCAATGTGCTCACAAATTTCAGCTATGATCTTCTTAATTTTGAGACCAATAATTTTAATTACTTCTCCTGTTGATAAACAGCATTCATTTCCAAACATTTCATAAATGGAACCTAAAAAAAAGGAAGAGTTGAAACAGCTTTAAAAAAAAAGAAATAAGGAAGAACAAAGCAAGAGTCTAAAGCCTCATCTAAAGTGTTTTTATTCAGTTCCTCTCCTAGCTACCTACTTACTAAATAGGAATTTAATCAAGCTTGGCAAAATGTACAGCATGTACCAAGAAAAATATTAGATTTTCACTTCATGCACTGGGCAAAATATAAACAACCTTATTTTTGTTATTATTGTAAATTAGATTTATGGTTTCCTCAGCACCTTTAGCTCATCATTCCAAGGTCAAACTACAAACATGTCTTCCCTCTCTGGGATTTATGATCTATTTTTGCTGGGTCACAGAATTAAGCTCCTGTGAGTCAACAATGATCTAAGTATGTATTACAAACAAGGTTGTATTACAATCCAAGATCCAAAGATAGAAGGTCTGCACAACAGGGCCTTATATTAACAGCATCCTATCTACTTATTAAACCTGTTTCTCTTCATCCTTGTGAATATAAGATTTTTTGTCCATCTAATCTCTTGATTTTTGACAAGCTGGAAACATCTCTTGATATCTTAATGGCAATAGGGGGCAGACCAGCCCAGATAAACTGAAAAGCTTCACTGTAGGTCAGAATTTCAGTCTCTTTCCTAATAAACCTTTTATCATAGATACTAAAGTTAAGCTTTCCATCCATTTATTTTCCTTTTATCTCCTGATGGAAGGAGAGCGAGCAGTGAAATAACCAGAACATGAACGACAGGAAAGAGAAGAGGCAAAAATGTCTGGATAATCTACCCCAAGTAAAAAGGGAAACAACTCGAAAACTACATCTCTGAGGTATTATTACTTTACACCTGAACAGTAAATGAAAGGCTGATGTAAAAAAAAATTACAGAACTGTGGGGATTTAAACATATCAATTTTTCCCTACCTCCAATATGATTTATATCCTCTTTACCATACTAAAATGTGAACAATATGAGTACAAGATTTCAGGTTGGTTGGTTTGCTTTCTGAATTCTTCTTTATTGAATCCCGTCCTCATAGAATCTTACTGATATATAGCAGGCACCGAAAACATTTTTGTAGTATCATTGGTTATCCTAAAAGTTATTAAGAGTGGCTTCCAATCTAGCATTAAACAACTCTGCCACTGTAACAGAATGTCAACAGGGAGCAGGGGGGCACACGCGAATTAGAATAATTTAAGGAGATTTTAACAAAGGGGCAATTTACACAGAGGCACAGACAGTTCTGGGCAACGCAAGAAAATAAATATCCTGACCTCACTCTTCTCCCTCCGTCTGATCCTCTGCCAGGGTACCCTTCTTTGGCCAAAGTCAGCCAGAAGCCAGAGGACAAGGAAGCTGCTGATGCCGCCACAGAAGTCAGCCTCCAAGGTAGAAAGTGGAAATGCAAGTCCAGCACACCATTCTTACTGTTCAGTATTTAATGAGGACCATTTTTGCAAATATGCTAGTATATCTGCTCAAGTCCTGAGTATGTACTTTCATAACTCCCCTTTTTTCTCATACTATTCCCTTACTATGTATGTGTTCACAACGTTCATTAACTCCCAAACATAGTTTGTTAGCTGTCTCAAATCTTTTGTGGAACAATTGGAATATTTTAAAAAAATAATACCAAATATATAGTGGCATCTTCCTCCAATGAACTCAGAACAGCTATTTTTTTATGATCCACATTTGGCACTTAATCATATACTAACATGTTATATCTTCAGTATTTCTCATTCTGTACTTACCTTTTTATGACTTTAGTTTGTATTACTCTCCATTCAAACCTCATGAAAGAAAATGTTGCATTATATTATTGCATAACTACAACACATCCACCACTCTTCCTCATTCATTCAGTAAACTTTAATGAAAACCTACTATGCGTCAGGCATTGTGATTAGTGGTAGGTATCAGAGATAAAATGCATAACCTCTTCCTCCCAAAAAGCACTGCCTTGAAGCAAACAGACAAATAAGCACACACTACAACATATTATCAGAAAGTTTTAACATAGAAAATACAGCACATTGTGGGAGAATATTGGAAGCATTTAATTAAGCAATTACAAGGTAAAGCGATTAGGGAAGGATTCCTGGAGGAGACAACAGCTAAGCTGAGCTTTAAAGGAAACAACAGAAGATGTTGGAGAGACAGTATTTGAAAAGGCACTGAGATGTGAAAGAGTTTGATACATTCTGGAAATTGTAAGTAGTTTGTTAATGTCTCAAATCTAAAGTAAGGAAGGGTAAGAAAGAAGACTAGAAAAGAAAAGGAAGTCCAGATCATGCAGCATCTTTATGAAATTACCAATAAACAAAGAAGTCAAAGTCTAATGCAACCTCAAAGTCAGAGAATCTTAATTTTCAGTTATCTGGGTCCAGGATCTGATATCAATTTGATGAGAGGTCATATGTATCTAGGGGCTTGCTATCCAAAGTGTGGTCTACTGTATCACCTGGGAGCTTGTTAGATTCTTGGCCTGACCCCAGAACTGCTGAATCAGAATCTGCATCTTTAACAAGATCTCCAGATGACACATAAATACATTAATGTTTGGGAAGCTGTGATCTAGGCCACAAATGTATAACTATAAAAAAAAGTTCTGTTCTGAGACTGTTCCAAATTAACCAGAAAGGGAAGGACATGCCATACAAAAGCATTCAGTGACACTGAGCTGGAGGACATTGTAAATGGGGACAGGGAAAAAGAAAGATTTTTAGTCAGGAAGTGACATGGTAAGATTTTTCTTTGTCACATGAAATAGAACATGAGCTGAAGTCCGTTAGGCTTAATATCGATGCGATGAGTGTCTAATTGTAGATGTAATGTATATCAGACTGCCTTCTCAAAGGTTCCACTGGAATTCAAAATTAAAAGATGAATTTATGCGAGATTATATATCAATTCACAGGACTAGAAGCTAGAGAATTCTACGAGGAGAAAATTCTAAGAGTATTAGTCACCACACAAAAAGGTTTTGACTCTTCAGGTCTCTTTCCAAGAATCTCTCCTTTTGAAAAAAAAAAAGTCACTTCTTTCAGTCATACGAGGAAAAGAGCTTCATGCAAATACTAATCTTTTATATTTACCTTTAAATATTTGTGACTTTCAATTTTCTCTAACCAAGAATGCCGTTAATTCATTTTTAATAAAGAAAGTGGTTGCTGACACAAAACACTAAAAAGTTATGTCCATGAAAGGTAGCAAGAACGTATGGCAAATCACAAATCCCTGAAACTTGAAGGGTTCCCGTACTCTATTACCATCAACATAATGTCTCCTAAAATATATTTTTCCTCAGTGAAAATGTAAAATGGTTAATTTTTAAAATAGCCAACTTTCATAATCTCAGAATGAGCACATATAACATATGTAATTGCCTTTTAAAAATTTGCTGAGATATGCCTGAACTATGTGTTTATGTATAATACAGATGTAGATATTAAAATAGTTTTCATTTCATTTTAACCATGACATATATTTTGAATATGCAAATCTCAAATCTATTAAATCTTTATAGACTGATTCTTTCCAAGTCAGAGCATATGTATTCAGGATAATGCCAAACATCAGAGGAAGCTGGAACAAAGCAGCCTATTTTCAGTGATCAAACATTGCCCCTGAAGGCTGTAATGAAAGAGCCATGTGCCTTTGAAATCACCTTCTCTGTAATGCTACTTTGCTCAATAAAAATGACACATTAATATCCTTTTATGAGCTCATCCCTTATTTGACAATCCATATAAGCAATGCTATGATCACATTGGAATAGCCAAAACAATTGGTTCAATAGATTTTCTTCCATTTCGTATACAAAGTTAAAAGCATGTGGCAATCAGGGAGAAGGAAACTTACATTGTTTAGAGGCTATTTTCCCTTTACTCAAGAGGTACCCATTCTCTCCATTCCCTAATTCCTTCCCCTGCCCTACCAGGTCACTCACTCACCCCTTTATCTCATCAGCCTTTCAAAATTCAACAAAACCTAAAGATTCAGCTCATATTCATCATCTTCTTCAAAGTCTTTCTTGATTCTTACACCTAGGTGAGAATTATTCTCTCCTCTGTGCTCTAAAGCAGTTTGCATGTATCTCCATTATAGCCCTTATGTGATTATTATCACAGCCCTTATGCGATTATTATCACAGTCTGCTATTGGGATATTATCTTCTACCCACTGATATTATGTATGTTTTAGAATTTATCATGAGTTCCTAGAGAAGTGATAACTCTTAACTATATTTATACCTACCCTCACATTAAACACAACTAGTAACACAGTTTTTGACACTTAGTAGATCCTTGGTGAATATTAAATTATATATAACTTAGCTTTACTGTAAAATGACAATAAATTATTGTGAATATAGTAGAAAGAATGATTAACCAGCATATCATTTGACATATTTAATATCAAATGTACAAGCATATGTGAGATTAACCAGACAAGGCATAGATGGGTAATTCTACAATATGAATCTCTTACTCGTTAAGTTTCCTATTTTACCATTAAGTTTACCATCTTTATATTGCTGAACCTGAGGGTGGTGCTCATGAAACAATATGAGACAAGTGTAGAGTTAAAAAATTACATCTGCAAAGTTTGATTGGTATTGTATGACAGTGTATATAGAGCCTTGTCAGATTGGGATTGCCAGTGAAGATGTGTTTTTACTCGTCATAAACAGGTGTGAATATTTTTTCTTTGCTTAAGAATAGTGCAAATTACCAAGAAGAAGCTTTCCCACAAAGGAAACATGTAAGTATGAAAAAAATTTATTAGCAATGCCGTACTTGGTGGTTAAGGCATTCATTGTAGTGATAAATTCAATTTTCTAAATGAAACTCTACATAGTGTACCATAGGCTTAAAGCTTGAAGTGGCCTATGGCTGTAACAGACATTTACATGGCCAGTCTTCCGTAAAAAGACCATCTCCATCCCCTGTAAAGCAGAGACAAAGTTATTCCCACTATATGAAGAATATGCCTAAAAATAGATAGATGAACATCATATTGGAACGCAGCGTGGAAATAAGTAGGCATGAAACAACAAGCTTGCAGCTTTACTAGGGTTGGATACTACCAGTTGACACTGGATATACCACAGAAATGTATATAAATTTGAACACTGATAGGAAATGATCTCGAAAGGTCATACAGACTCTCTTACCCTACTGCCAAAATATCAACATAAAGAGGGCAAAACTTTGGCATCAGGTAGTAAGAAAAATGATGGCCACACTAAGAAAAATTAAGGTATAATGTCTCATCTCTATAAATATGGGGTTCTTGTGAGACCGGCATGTAAGTGTTATCCAGGAAGTTCAAGGTTAATGACAGGAATATGCTAGAAACTGTAGTGAATATTGGTGAGTCTCTAGAAGTATAAACAGGGAGCCAAACTACAGAAGGAGCCCAAGTGTCCATTGATTGATGAATGGATAAAGAAGATGTGGTATACATTAAAATGGAATATTACCCAGCCATCAAAAAGAATGAAATCTTGCCGTTTGCAACAGTGTGTATGGAGCTAAAGTGTATTATGCTAAGTGAAATAAGTCAGCTGGAGAATGAAAAATACCATAGGATTTCACTCATATGTGTAATTTGGGAAACAAAACAGATGAACGTATGGGAACAAAAAAAAAAAAAGAGAGAGAGAAAACATAAGAGGCTTTTAATGATATAGAATAAACTGAAGGTTGATGGAGGGAGGTGGGTGGGGTATGGGCTAAATGGGTGATGGGTATTATGGAGGGCAGTTGTTATGATAAGCACTGGGTGTTATAAGTAAGTGATGAATTACTAAATGCTACTCCCGAAACCAATATTGCACTATATGTTAACTAACTAGAACTTAAAAATTTGGCTGAAAGAAAAAGAGAAAGAAAAAGTATTAACACAGAAAAGCAATGAAGGCCACAATAGGTTGGAAAGGTTGAAGTCTGAGAACCAATATAGCAGATTAAAATAGTAGTGAGGCCAGAAACCAGAAAACGCCCACTTTTTAACCACTCTCTGTGATGTGTGTAACATTTAAATAACTAAGTTTTAGTGGCTAAAGAACAAAAATTCATAGTTTTCTATGTTAGCTAAAAACTTGATGTTTCATGGCAGAACCAATTAAATAGGTTCAATAAATCTATAATGAGTCTGCAAATTGGTATTAAGTCATCATTGTGGTTCTTTGTGTTCACAATTATCAGAGCAAAAGGATTTGGGATGTGTATGTATGAAATGAATATCCATCTCTCCTACACATCTATGAAACATTTTCCTATGATGATGGAACAAGTCAGTGGTTCTATATCTTCTGACACTACTACTGATCAAATATTCCCCACATTTTACCCAAGTTTTAACCCTCAAAATAATATCATAAATAGTATTATAATTTTTTATATGAACAATGTTGCACTGGAAATTGGTTTATTATTGTAGGAAGACCTTGGTTTCAAGTACATTTTACATACTTTAATATAATTGCCTATGTTTTCTACCCTAAATATTAAATAAAGGTACTATAGACTTCTAAGCCATTTAAAATAATAAACCTGTTCTCTTCATCTCATTTAATGAATATAAATATGCTGATTGAATAGATTATACATGGGCTCCAATGCACTGTAATGTGTTCATTCAATGCATAAAAATTAAGCTCTACTGTATTATAAATTTTCCTTAAGTTCATTAGCATTGAACACTTCATTAAGTATTCTGCCTATGAAATATGGTTGAGAAATTGAGAATAAAGTTTTAGA
Organism: Herpailurus yagouaroundi; assembly: GCF_014898765.1. NCBI lineage: Eukaryota > Metazoa > Chordata > Mammalia > Carnivora > Felidae > Herpailurus > Herpailurus yagouaroundi. The sequence goes on from NW_024412394.1 coordinate 84,132,641, forward strand.
AACTTTTGTAAGAATTTTGAAGCTATTTTGTGCTCACCAAATTAAATAATAAAAGATATGCCTGTATTTTGTATGTCTTTGTTTTTTAATTTTATTTTTATAATAATTCATTTATATTGCATTTTATTGTAATAAGTACCAGCCCATAATGGACTGGGAAAACAAGAGAAATTGGTCCTTCACCACAGCCAGTTGATTCTAAACCATTAAGTACACATGTATGACCAAAGTCAATGAAGGGAACCAGGATACAGTCTCAGGAAGTTAGAAAGAGTGAAATCTGAACACACTGGGAAAAGGAAAGTTTTAAACGAATACACTAAGTCTTAGCCGGTATTATTAACTCATCTATCTCAATGTCACCAGCAGCCTGAGTGCCCTGGCTAAAAAACACAGGAATTTTAATCAACTTGACAGTAATAGTTCTAATTGAAAATTATTACATTGGCATTCTAATTTGTACATTATACTCCTCTGATTGTACAAGGCAATGCTTGAACCTAATTGACCCTGGATTCTTTGAGTTTTTGGACCTACACAGCTAAGATCCAAAGCCATGAGCAGGTGAAGTCCCCTAGGAGATGAATTCCATGAGTTCTAACTAGAGTGCCAAGTATTCTGCATGAGAGAGATGACAAATATCTAGACTATATTCTACCATTTTCCTCTCCCAGCACTAATCCCAATGGCACATGTCCAGCTGAATCCCAACCAGGCCTAATAATCAACTTCAACATGAAGTTCCAGGTGACCATCCATCAACTGAAGGTGGCATAACAGGTATGAAATATTTCCAGCCCAGTCCTGCACTATGACTTATCCTGTTTTAAGCCCCCTTGGCTGATATTTATTTATTTATTTATTTATTTATTTATTTATTTATTTATATTTTTAAACATTTTTAATCCTCATATTGAGCTAATTTACTCCCAAAGGCTTAGTTATAAGAAATCTGGCAGAAGAATATAGACTCCCAGAATCTACCATTTTTTTCCAGGCCATCTCTCTGAATTGAGGCATAAAACACTTAACTTGATAACAATCACAACTTCATATAGCTGGATGGCAGCCATAGGATGAGTTTCAATTTCATTTACATCTCTAAGCACAGTGCTGTTAATTCTAACGATCTCTTGAATCATTAGGTTTCTGTGTCAAACAGGAGCTTAAATACCATCTAATCCTACCTACATTACTACAATGACTGAGTCTCTATACAGCATATCTACCAAGCAGTTGTCCAAACTATATTTGAACACTTTCAGTGATTGATTCCAATTATTTCATAATTTTTTTTTAACGTTTATTTATTTTGGGGACAGAGAGAGACAGAGCATGAATGGGGGAGGGGCAGAGAGAGAGGGACACACAGAATCGGAAACAGGCTCCAGGCTCCGAGCCATCAGCCCAGAGCCTGACGCGGGGCTCGAACTCACGGACCGCGAGATCGTGACCTGGCTGAAGTCGGACGCTTAACCGACTGCGCCACCCAGGCGCCCCGATTCCAATTATTTCAAAGTAAATTACTCCACTTTTGAGCAATTCTCACTGTTAAGAACCTCCACATTTTATTAAGTGCAATATGTGTTCCTATAGGATATACACATTAGAACTATTTTTAGCCACTGGAATCATACAGAAAACAACCATTTAATTCTTCTTGATGGCAGCCTTAAAATGTTTGAAGATAGCTGTCACAGTTACCCTTTCTAACAAATCAATCCGTCAAACAACTGAAATATGTTCAGGGCCACTCCTTACAGCATAGGTTGCCCCATTATAAAACTATTTATAGTGCAACTTACATGAATGTGAATGGCATTCTCTGAGTTGTATAACATGGTATCATGCTTCTCAAAAAGTGTGCCCTTGAGTGTTTCAGGGAGGGTTAATAGTGCCTACTGAGGAGGGCTTTCTTCTTCTTCTTCTTCTTTTTCTTCTTCTTCTTCTTCTTTTTCTTCTTCTTCTTCTTCTTCTACTACTACTACTACTACTACTACTTCTACTTCTTTTTAAGTTTATTTATTGAGAGAGAGAGAGAGAGAGGGCATGAGCGAGCATGAGTGGGGGAGGGGCAGAGAGAAAGAGAATCCCAAGCAGGCTCTGAACTCAGCACAGAGTCCAGCACGGGGCTAGAACTCATGAACTGAGAGATCATGACCTGAGCCGAAATCTAGGTGGACGTTTAACCAACTAAGCCACCTGGGTGCCCCTCAAAGGTTTCTTGCCATGAAACTAAAAATCTTTGAATGAGGAATAAGGCAGCCATTTCACACTAGCAATATTTGGCTCTGCCATCCAGTGAGTCAGTAATTTTTATAGAAGATAAAGTAAAAATGTCCTAAGGCTAAGTAGTAAGTTTAAGGAAATAATATGCCATCAGTAACTGGATTCTTCTTCTGCATTTCTCCCACCATTAAAGCCAAGACATGAAGTTTATTTTCCCAGTCAAGGAGAGAGCTTTAGTCATTATTTAGTTCTGAGATTCAAAGAATTTGTCAATACTTGGGGAAATAATAATCCTGAAAAAATAGACTTTATTAGAAGGGGAAACTGTTTTTTTCACAACTGCCAAAATCTTTTTATGTGAATGTAAGAATCTAATAATGGAATATTATCATATAGTAGATTGTAGATGGGCAGGGGGCACTCAGTGCATGACATAAAGGAATTGCCTGTCCACTTGCAAAAGAATTAGTATTTTTTGTATTTGCAAAGATGAAAAAAAACAATATGTTATTTTTTACTCCCAAAATTTGTTCTTTGTGCCATGCCAGGAAAAAATTAGTTTTGTAAATCAAAGCTTTTGATTTATAAGAGCTGTTTCTTACTGAGAGAAGTAAAAGCCAGGTCCTAAAGAGGAAGGTCATAGAATTTATACTCCAAAGTTAGTTTGTAAAGAGAATAGAGGAATCCCAGACTATCTTTTGGGAGGCCAGCTGGGAAGGAGAGAGGTGAGCTCAATGGAGAGTCATCTTGAAGAAGATTAGTAGGGGAGAGGCACAGAGGCTGCCATAAGTAGCCCTCCCATTGTCCTCCATGATCAACTCCAGGAATCTGTGACTACGGTCTGGGACAAATGACCATTCTAATAAACACTAAATTAACATGAAAAAACAAGCTTAGTTTCTCAGCTCCTCACTTCTGTCTTTTAAAGGCTTCCTTCAATAGCTGCCTGAATGTCCACCCTCAGGTTTGATGATTTACCAGAAGGACTCACAGAATTCAGAAGAGCTGTTATACTTACACTCATAGCTTATTATGAAGAAATGATACAGACCAGCAGGAGACAAGGTTCCAGTTGTCCTTTCCCACTGAAGTCACATGAACAGAATGTAATTCTACCAGCAATGGTGGATGACAACATATATAAATTATTGTCAACCAGGGAAGTTCACTTGAGCCTTGGTGTCCAGGGATTACATTAGAGGTGAGTTACATAGGTGTGGAGTGCCCATATGACTGACCTTAATTACTCAATGTTTAGCAACCCCCTCAGAGGTCAAACTAATACAGCATGGCCCAGAACCCCAGACATAGAAGAACTGACGTTTACCATAAGTCACATCATGAACATAAGCTATCTAGAGTGGCCCAAGTTCCAAAGTATACACTCGTATCAGGCAAGATATTCAAAAGGAGTCAGTCAAAGGCCAATCCTTCCTTTAGATTGTGCAGAGTTTGAACATCCAAAGTCTGCTGAGTTAACCCTTTAGTATACACCATGTGTCAAGATTTTGTTGAAGCTTGTCAGAAGTTGTCCAAGACTTGTAAAGAGCAAAAACAAATAACAGCTGTCTTTTTAGTGGAGAGCCGAATATCATCTAGCAGACTCTTTAGAAACTGTCTGATTCTACAGAGATATGCAGCTTTGAATATGATTACATTGACTTACAGAAAATTGATAGAGATATAAATGATACTTAGCAATGCAAGTGATTATTTACCATTGAAATAAAAATAGATTTTTCCATTATACATACAATTGACCTATGCCTTGTACAAAAGATAACCCTAAACATTGCATATTCAAGGATGATAATTAGGTTTGAATACTGGAAAATTTATTTCAGCATTTCTGACTGTATTTTTGCATGCATGTATGTGCATGCTTGACATGGGTTTAATCTCTCACTGGTTCTCTGATTTAGTGAGTTTAATAAAATCTTTCATGTGTTCATTTTATGTTTATATGGGAGTGATGCTTTTATCTTTGTGAAAAATTTTATTCTATCAGGCTTACATTAGTTGCACAGGGTTTGCATTCTCTTTTCAATATGTCTACTTGTTTGTAACAGAGTGGGACCCTTGATTCCCAAAAGTGCATTGACAATGTGATAAACAGAATACTCAATGTCTACATTTGGGTGGAAATGTAAAATGTTGAAACTCACTACCCTTATATTTGTAAAGTGTTGTATAGGATTTATACTGCAGATTTCCTTTTCTGTTTTTGTCTGTTTCTTTGTTTGCCTGTTTTCCCTTCCCTGTTTTCTGATTTACTGAAGAATTTAAAAAAAAAATAATTGGGGGCGCCTGGGTGGCGCAGTCGGTTAAGCGACCGACTTCAGCCAGGTCACGATCTCGCGGTCCGTGAGTTCGAGCCCCGCGTCAGGCTCTGGGCTGATGGCTCGGAGCCTGGAGCCTGTTTCCGATTCTGTGTCTCCCTCTCTCTCTGCCCCTCCCCCATTCATGCTCTGTCTCTCTCTGTCCCAAAAATAAATAAAAACGTTGAAAAAAAAATTAAAAAAAAAATAATTGATACGTAAAGAGAAGATTAAAGATTTGTATTGTCCTCAAAATATATTAAATGTACTCACGTTCTTCTATCATGTGTAATATTTATTATAAGGCACCTATGCAAAATGTCTATAGTTTATAGTTTTATTCAGTGAATAATTTTTTTAATTTTTATTTTAATTCCAGTTAGTTAATCTACAGCATTATATTAGTTTCACAAGTACAATGTAGTAGTTCAATACTTCCATACATCACCCGGTGCTCATCTTGACAAGTGCACTCCTTAATTTCCATCAACCTATTTGACCCATTCCCCCCACCCTCCTCCCCTCTGCTAACCATCAGTTTGTTCTATATAGTTAAGAGTCTGTGTCTTGATTTGTTTCTCTATTCTTCCCCTTTGCTTATTTGTAAATATTTTAAAATAAACACTGATTAAAATCATTATATAGTTATGTGACTTAATAATATAATTTACTTTTGCAGATCAAGTAATTTTTCTTATAAACTTTTTCCCATTAAAACAAGTCTGCAACAGATAAAATTTCAATACTATTTTTAAGAATGATAAATGTTTTTTAATTTTATGTTCAAAAGAGATTGAGAAATTATAAAACATAATAAAATTCTAAAGTTCATTCTACATGTTAAATCACCCAGTTTAAAGAGCTCACCGTCCTCATAATTCTATGAAGTTTTGAAAACAGTGAAAGTTTCATATCTAATTGAGCTGACAGGTATAATATTTAAAGAATTTCCAGTACTCAATCTTATAATCACTAAATATCATCGACCGAGATCCTACACAATTCAGAACACAATACCAGAAACTAAAAATACAAAAATTCAACCAACCCAGCCAAACAAAAACAAAAGATTATTTTTCTTTGGGAAGTTTACATTTTAGGTAACTGGAAATTGAAGGCACACACAAATGGTAAAGAAAGAAAACAAGTAAACTAGTAGACACTTAGCATTGGCTAAGCCTAATAAAGTTTTTTGATATTTAATAGAACTGATCGTAGCCAAGAAAAAAGGGGATGAGGGTTACTATACTGTAGAAAAGAAAATTTGACTACTTTTTTCAGAAGATGTTCCTTTCTTTTGGGCAGAAAAAACACGAAGAGCTCCTTTAGTTATATAAACCGTTGTTGTTCTGGGAAAATCTCTGAGTCAACCACTGACTTGAAGGCAGCTGTGTTTAGCCAAATGATTTCTCTGTAATATTAATTGATATCTTTGAGCCAAAACTCTTTCTCTACACTGAGAAACAAAATAATGAATGGTTGTGAACCCAACCCAAGAAGCTCAATTCAGCTGCTGAAACAAATCGTAAAACAACAGTTGTTTAACAAACAAACACATATCTATTTCTTTCTTAAGTAACAATTTACTGGTAACTTGTCAGGGTTTATATGATATCTGTATTGGTTCCAGCTTTTTTTGTAACCTCTCATTTCCTCAACATGAGACTTTGTGTTATGTTCTAAGATGTCTGCTCCTGCTCCTATGATCATGTCCAAATTTCAGTTAGTGACAAAGATGAGAAAGAGAGATGGAGAAGAGGAGGAAACATTTCTTTTGTTTTAGTGGCATACAAAAGAAATTTCACACATCAAATACGTTCACAACACACTGGCCAAAACTTAATCAAGCCGCCCAGATAAGCTTCAGGCGAGCTGTGTAGTATCATTTTTAGCTGGGTAGCTGTGGTAACAGCTGAAACCATTACTACAAAAGAAAGAGAGAATAGATATAGTTAGGAGGACAATTAACAGACTCTCATCCAAAAGGTGAGGGAAAGGTATGTATATTTCATGATTTAAATTAAGCTGCACTGTGTCTGTAAATCTTACATTGCAGGGGTGGGGGACATATAGTTTTCTTTGAAATGCCAAAGCCAGGAGGTCTGTTGTTGAGGTAAGACTGCAGGATGGAATTTCAGGGCTGATCTTTATCTCTGCCGAAGAGATACAATTATCAAACCCACACACACACAGGCACCAATGCATGCATAAAATTCCTCTATCCATTCATTCTTAGGCATTTAACTAGGTAAAAATCAAAGATAAGAGTGCCACTCTAGGGTCAGGTTCAAATCCAGGATCTGAATTTAATAGATGTATGACTCAGGCAATATCGTCATCTGTAAAATGGAGATAGTACCTCAGTTTCCTTAACTTTAAAATGAGAATATTAATATTACTTTAAATAGTTACTTTGAGGATCAAAGAAGATAATTTTTAATGTTTTTTTAATTTTTTCTTTTTTTATTTTTGAGACAGAGAGAGACAGAGCATGAGCAGGGGAGGGGCAGAGAGAGAGGGAGATACAGAATCTGAAGCAGGCTCCAGGCTCTGAGCTGTCAGCCCAGAGCCTGACGCGGTGCTCGAACTCACAGACTGCAAGATCATGACCTGAGCTGAAGTCGGATGCTTAACTGACTGAGCCACCCAGACATCCCAAAGAAGATAATTTTTAAAAGCATATGGACCAGCACCCGGTATCTATTTAGCACTTAATAAATATTAGCCATCATTGATGTCATCATTATTACTGCATATGATGGTAAGACCAAATAAATTAGTATAATGTTATAGTATTGTAAGCTAGTGTGATTTTCTTGGTCAAGATGATAGATAAGTGGGCTCTTATGGATGAGGGTGGGGTTTTCCCTGAATGAAGAAGAAGAAGAAGAAGAAGAAGAAGAAGAAGAAATTTTCTTTGTCAATCACCCTAAGAAAGACAAGTTTATGGAAAACAGAAACTTGAGAATGGCAATGAACTTTATTCCCAACCTGTACCAATGAAACCTGGTATGCCATAAATAGGTTACAAGGGTACCGACATACTGGACTCCCTATTCCTTGAAGTAACCACCTGAGGTGGTTATGGAATGACTGGTGGTTTTGGCTGCTAGCCTCTGGCTGTAGGTTGCCTTATCTATGTACCCCATGTGCCAAATAAGTATTCCTATTATGTATATGTGTCTGACATAATTAAAAGAGTTGGGAGGAATGGTCTAGGAACACTCCTAGTGAAAAAAATACGTGCTTTCTTTCATATGGAAGTTGGCTGAGAAGTAACTGTTATACCAGTCAAGGTTACAGCCCTATAGCCATTCCGAAAGGCACCCTGAATGACGCTTTGCATGCTTATCAAATTATTCTTTTTTTTTCATATTTTAATCTATTCAACAAATTAACTGAATGCATGCAATGTGCCAAACAAAAGAACTATGTTAAGTACTACTGATATAATGGTGAGCAAATGGCATATGGGCTCAACTTCATGAAGACTTAAATATATTGAAATAAAAGATGTTAATCAAATAATCATAAAAATATATAATTACAAAATGATAATTACTATGAAAGAAAATTGCATGATACTAGGAGAAAGGGACTGGGCTGCTGGGCTCTATGAATAGTACATCCATACTATATTTACTTATTAAACCATTCAATAAACATTTATTAAGTATCAGGCATACTAATCTCAAGGTTACAGTGAGGACTTATTAAAAACTTTCAGCTGGGACTTCTGCTTCTGGGAAGATGAATTAGACATAAATGTTCCTAACTTCATATATCCTAGTCTTGAAGGTGAAGAAGCTGGCAGCCTAGAAATGCCAATGGGTACAAAAAAACAAAACCGCCAACAAATCCTGTTCTCTCTAGCTAAAGAGTAAGGAAAGGAACAGCCTAGTAAGAAAACCTTTTAACATTACCACTTTATCACATAAAGGAATTTGGTTCCATAGCAGGAAAGGATGAGTGGAGACTTTAGAATCCCACCGTTGATGAGTGTAATTAGACACTCATCCACCCATTACTGGGGTGGTATCAAAAAAGGCAGAGTTGCGATGGCACTTAACACCCTAACCCTAACTTAACACCTTTGTGAGCTGGTAATAAGCTCCCACCCCCTGTCAGGGAAACCAGGTAGAAAGAGTCTGGACTTTCACCCTCACCCAGGAATACTGAGGTGCCCTATCCCCTCCCCATCTGATGTCAGATGTCTAGTGAAAAATCACAACTTTCACCACTGTCCAATGTAATGAGGTACCTCCCCACCATAAGGCCATGTGAGTAATAGTAATGAGGCACTACCATGCCTCCCATCAAGGGTGGTGTTGGTGAAGTCTCAATGAGGAGCCAGTTCTCCCACTCTGGCAAGCAATAAGGAGGATCCTTTCCCCTGCAAGTGTCAACAGAGGATAAAGGGGAAGCCTGAATTTATAACCCCACCGGGCAATAATAAAGCAGGGCACACCATTCACTGCTGGAGAAACACAAATCAGAAACCAAACAGAAAACTAAAGATATAATGGTAGACTTGAACCTTGATATATCCAGAGTTACATAAAATGTAAATGGTCTAAATATATCAATAAAAAGACACTGACAGAGTAGATTTAGAAACATGATCTGATTATACACTATCTACAAGAGATTCACTTCAAATACAACAATACAGGCAGGTTGAAGAAAATGAATGAAAAAGATCGATCATGCAAAACGTTTATCAAAGGAAAACAGAAGTAGCTATCTTAACAAAAGGTATGGTAAACCTCAGAGCAAAGAAAATTACTAGGTATAGAGAGAGACATTACATAATGATACAAGGGATCTAACAGGAAGATAGAGCAGTCCTAAATGTGTATATGACAAATAACAGTTACAAATGTAAAGCAAAAACTGATATACTGAAAGGAGACATAGACAAATCACAATTATGGTTGGAGACTTTAAATTCATTCCTCAACAACTGATAGACATACTAGACAGATTATTGCTAAGGATATAGAAAAACAACCATGTGATCAAACAACAGGATCTAATAATCTACATTTATGGAACGCTATACCTAACAACAGCAAATACACACTGTTTTCAAGTGCCCACCAGAACACATACCAAGATATCTTGTGCCATAAAACAAACCCCAATGTATTTAAAGAATTGAATCATAGTATTCTCTGACCACAATGGATTAAATTAAAAATCAGTAACAGAAAGATAACAGGAAATTCTCCAAACACTTGAAAACTAAATGCCATTCCTCCAAATAATCTGTGGACCAAAAAAAAAAAAATTTTATAAAAATGTTTAACAGATTAATGGTTGAAAGGGGTTAAGGACGTCACTGGGAAAGTGGGAAGGAAGTAGGAGTAGCTTTTATAAAAGGGCAACATGAGGGGTGCCCGAGTGGCTCAGTTGGTTAAGCGTCTGTCTTGGGGTCTGGTCACGATCTCACAGTTTGTGAGTTTGAGCCCCACAGGGGGCTTTCTGCTGTCAGCGCAGAGCCCACTTCAGATGCTCTGCATCCCTCTCTCTCTGCCCCTCCCTGGCTTGTACACACACTCTCTCTAAAAAATAAAATAAATATTTAAAAAAGGGGGAAACATTAGTGATGACATGATAGAAATGTTCTGTATACTGAATAGATCATTATCAATATCCTTGCTGTGATCACGTACAATCATTTGGTAAAGATGTCACAATTGAGGGAAACTGTGAAGGACACATGGGATCTCTGTATTACTACTTATAGTTGTGTCTGAATCCTCAATAACCTCAAAATACAGAGTTTAACTTAACTCAGTGTGTGTGTCTGCAATCTTCTCAAAATAGTTCAATTTAAGTGTGTTTGTGTGTGTGTGTGCGTGTGTGTATGCGTGCACTATGCATGTGCTGCAGTGCAACTTTCCACATCAGTGACAGACTGAGAAAGCCTCAAACACAGAAACACATTCAGACAAGACGAAGTAGTAGAAGCAGCCCGAAGAAAATTTCAAACCACAAAACTGCAGCCAGTCCTCAGGAGAGTCATGATAGCAGAGGCAGAGGCCGTGGGTTATATTAATATTGGAGAAGATGTGGGCCTCTTTCCCCTTTGGGGCTCCCTCAGAAACTCCAGAGCAGAACTCTCCAACAGAACTTTCTACAATGATGGACATAGTATAATTTGAGCTGTCCAACACTGCAGCTAATAGCCACACAAAGCTCAAATGAAACTAATGTAACTGAGGAACTCCATTTTTAAATGTACTTACTATAATTATTTTGAATTTAAATAGCCACATATAGCTAGTGACTACTATACTAAACAGAACTTCCCTTTTCTGCTAAAAAAAATGGGGGGCGGGGAGACTTAGATGAGAGTCTAGATTTTGTTACTGATGAAGTGCTTCAGAGCTTTGGTAATTTCGGCACCCGTGCAGCACCTGGATTGTCCTCTCGTTAATGATGTCAGCAACAAAGTACAATCTCTTATATATGTAGTAGTGAATACGTGCTTATGGCCAAAAGGAGTTGATGTGGATGGCTGGTTATTAATGATGATGGAAAGGGCATTCCAGAAAGTAAAAATATCACTTTTCAGATTTAAATTAACATGTGTTAGAAGATTATCTGACATCAAGTATCTTTCCAAAATGATCTGATTACAAAATAAAAACTCCATGGTTGGAGAAAACTTAACAGTAGATTTGAAAGACTTGAACTGCAGGCAATATAGTACTCTTGCTCTAAGAAAGTTCTCACAAGAGCTGTTTGCGGGGTCACAAGACAGGGGCTGCTGGATGAGAGCCTAAAGTAGAATGGCAGCTGCAAACCTGAAATGGGCCTCCATGAACTGGTAAAAGAAAAGAAAAATGAGACCAGAATGACTTCCAGACCACGAAGCCGGGGCACTGAGAGAATGACGGATACTGACAAAAAGACAAAAATGGGAAAGGAATAAGGAGCTCAGTTCTGGATACACTGATGCTATTGTCCAATGATTATCTTCTGGTAAAGATGGTCCTATCTAGTTCCTCTTAAACAACAGTTTGCCAATGGGCTGCACAAAAATTAATTGGGAAGAATTTTAAAATCCAGATTCATGGGCTATATTCCAGAAATTCTAAATTGGATTCCCCAGGGTGGAACCCAGGAATATGTAATTAATTTAAAATTCTCTAGTAGATTCCAAAGTTTACTTAGGTTTGAGAAATACTGTTATAAATCACTAACTAGTTATAGGGAAATCAGGACTACATATGTCAGCCTGGGAAATCATACACATTTAGGACTTACATAAAACTATAAGAACAAAAACAAAACAAAAGAAACTCTAAGGATAGATCTCCACTGAGAGCTAGAAGAAGAGAGCATCTGGGGCATGTGTGAAGATAAATGTTTAGTATTACTATCATGTGCATGTAATTTATTTCAAACTTCAGCATAGACAGTGAGATACATATGTGTGTGCTCATTAGTTTTAACCTACAGACCCCCTGGGGAAGAGATGAGGAAAACGTTAACATTTTAAGTACAATAACCAGAAAAACAAACCCAAGATGACTAGTTAATATACAAAAGATTAATCAGAAGTCCATATTCTTTAAACAACTGCCACAAGTCTTACTACATTTAAATCCTATTAACACAGAACTTTCTTAATTAGCATAATGAATAGTATTAGTAAGACTGATTCATTGGTGAAATGATGTTCAAAATGTGTTCATTAATTCCAGAGGTAACATAGGCATGTCTGTTCTTGCAAAGGGGTATTAGAATCTAATAAGTTCAGGGGCGCCTGGGTGGCGCAGTCGGTTAAGCGTCCGACTTCAGCCAGGTCACGATCTCGCGGTCCGTGAGTTCGAGCCCCGCGTCAGGCTCTGGGCTGATGGCTTGGAGCCTGGAGCCTGTTTCTGATTCTGTGTCTCCCTCTCTCTCTGCCCCTCCCCCGTTCATGCTCTGTCTCTCTCTGTCCCAAAAATAAACAAAAACGTTGAAAAAAAAATTAAAAAAAAAAAAAAGAATCTAATAAGTTCAATATAAGTCTTATGTTGCACAGCCCTTGGTTGAGCGGCTGATTCAAAGCAGTTTTGACATTAACTAGAAAGGTAGCTGTATTCTACTTCTGGAATATTGAAGTCTCTAATGAACCTTTTCTGCAAAGTGCTATCAGAGCTTATAAAAAAGACAAACAGCTGGGATTACATCACGTTCTCTGGTCATATAACTGTTTTTATGCCTAATTGCAAATAAGTGTTTCACATTTGGCAACATTTGATCTAGGGTTTTCTTTTATTGTTGTGTTTCCAAGGATTGAAGGCAATCCACATCTATCAAAAATAACCTAATAATGGTGAATGACCAAATCAATTCTGGTCAGTTTGCAACAAAAGTCATATTCTCCAGCAAGTCTGACATGATTTTTTTTTTTTAATTCTCATTATATAGGATGAAATTAATGTTCATGAACGGGTTACTTCAATAATAGGAGCTGCTTTTAACAGCAGTGAGCCTGTGGTTTTTTAAAAAAAACACATGATGTTTTCTTAATAATTCTCTTTTTTTTCCCCAAAGGAATATAAATTAGAAAAGCAACCAGCATGAAACCCAACAGTAAAAAATACAATGCTACAGGTCACTTGTTAGATGAATGGCAACTATCAGTAGTTAATTTCACTGTCAAATTTTTAATGAGAATTTGCAAATGAATGGCTTAGTATTCCAAGTTAAGAAGAAAATGTTCTTAATAGCAGAAATTAAAATTCCCATTCTTACTTCTATCTTTAGTGGTTACTTCTATCACTCATTTAAGCTTAAAGGACGTGTTACAATAACAAGTAGTTTATTAAATGTCAGCTTAAAAAAAAAAGTCTACTTCAAGATAATGTTATTTAGATACCAGAAAAAAAAATTCTCTTAGATATATTATCTGAAAATTCAGATGGTCTAACAGTTGACAGAAACTGTATCAATTCAGAAGTGACTGCATATGATGAGCACAACCTGATGAGCATATGTTACTATAGAGCATGTCAAGACATTTAATTGCACAAAAACGTAACCTTGAACAGGTCTTTGCCTCTATAAATTAAGGTTAGTTTTGTTGCTCTAGGATGCTGTCTCATTCTAAAAACAGTAGGTTTACTAGAAGTGTAGAAAATTACTTTTTAAAAAATGGACACATTATTCGGGGGTAAGATAAAATGGATTCTTAGGGCTGTTAGGGAGGGAGGGTGGATAAACTGTTTCCGCCGTGGCTGCCCTGCTGCACCGGGAGAGGCCCGGCGGCGGGAGAGCTGCGACAGGGGTGAGGGCAGAGGCGTCACGTCCCCACAGCTCCGGGCGGTATTTCAGGAGCTGGAGCTGCCGCTCCGTTTCCGACCTGACCTGTCTCGCTGAGCTGGTCTTCCAGGATTTACAATCCGCCCTCCCCAGAGGCTGGTGCCCCGTTTCACATTTTCCCGATGGGGCCGCCTGCAGGAACCCTCCCTGTGCTGCTGGGATCTAGAATCCACGCGCGAACCCGGAGCCCACTCCAGTCCCAACTCCCGCCGTGTCTAATCCAATCACTAGGGTTGCGGCCACGTTGTTCTCCTGATTTTTTAAAAAAATAATGCAATGCCTGTATACTTGATCTGGAATTTTTGTTGTTGTTGTTGTTGTTGTTGTTGTTGTTGTTTCTGGTGTCATCTCCATTATTATTCCCTTAATTGTCCTTTCTTTGAATGAAAAACTTGATGGCTTTGTACAAAGGGGAATGGAAGGGAGGCAGAGAGGATGGCAAGGGTAAGGACTAGTCTGTTTCTGACCTAAGACAAGTTCAAATTTCCATTATTGTCAACATTCTATAAATTCTTTTAACATGCTCAATAGTTACTTTTTTTAAAACTTCTGTAATACATACACTATTTAAATAGGAATATATTTAAATTAGTAACTATGTTATTAATGTTCAGAAGCAGAGTGGTCTCTGACAATGAACAGTTAATTCAAAATTCAAATGATTTGATTTCATGAGTTCTGGAAGAAATAGTTTAAATAGGTTTTAAGCTTTTCCTGATGTCAAATAGGGAAGTCAAAAAACAAAATGTTCTTGGGCTTGTGGTTAGAATTCATACATTGTTTATATGTCAGGTGTTCTTTTCCTAACTGACACAAATGCTGAATCACTAAAACCAACACTTCTAACCTAGAGTCAAGCTCCTTAGACCTAATTACTGTTTATAAGAATCAGAATATTGGATAGCCAACTTCATTACATAGATTAGTAGAAAACTTGCTCCACTTTCCAATAAATAATTTTTCTTTAAAATAACAAAATCTTGCTAAATAATGACAGTCCCTTACCATTTAAAAAGCTTTATTCTATGTGAAAAAGATATGTTTCTCATCTAAGGAAATTTCATCTCATTGCTTTTGCTAAAATCTTGGTTTTAAAAAGGTGTGGTGGTTCCAAATATTTATTAGGAGTAAAACAAAGTAGATGTCCCAATTAAAATGTAAAGTTTTCAAATGCAAGAATTTGGATATTGTATCAAAGACATTTCTAAAAATAATTTTTCACATTTTTTTTACACATTATTTGAAGTTACTTTCTCTTCCATTTTCAATACTTAACTCATTAGTCATTTAGCAGTGCCTAACAAAATTTATCAGTATGATAATAAACAAAAACATAAATCACTACACTCAAGGCAAAAGTTTCAATTTTCTTTTCCTTTTGTAAATCTTGTTCAATGTGACATAACTGACCAATAATAATTTGTACCTACTAAAATGAGTTTTGGGGCGCCTGGGTGGCGCAGTCGGTTAAGCGTCCGACTTCAGCCAGGTCACGATCTCGTGGTCCGTGAGTTCGAGCCCCGCGTCGGGCTCTGGGCTGATGGCTCAGAGCCTGGAGCCTGTTTCCGATTTTGTGTCTCCCTCTCTCTCTGCCCCTCCCCCGTTCATGCTCTGTCTCCCTCTGTCCCAAAAATAAATAAAAAACGTTGAAAAAAAATGAAAAAAAAAATGAGTTTAGGTAATTAATATCCCAAACCAAAATGCCCATTTCACAGCATTTGAAGATCTAGCAGACAATACAATTTTTACTTAATCACTTTCTCAGTCACTTCTTTATACTTACAAAATGAAGGAAGCACATGAATAATCTGTATTTATATGGTTACATGCAAAATATACGCCAACATTCCATTTTTTAACTTTGCATACTCAAGGTTGGTACTTAACAATAAATAGGTTAGAAATCTTTAAGTTGAACGCTCCACTACAGACGTGAATAATGTACTCCATTGTACAAAACTGTCTACATTTTGGAACATCTCCACTTAAGTAAACAACACAAAAAATGTTCTGCCAGTTATTTTCCTCTACAGCTTTTGTATGTAATACAACTGAAATTACTCTTTCCCGAGCTTCTTTTGTTTGTTTTTAATGTACCTATTTTAGGACTTTTTCCTAAAATAAGGCCTGTTGGAGCTAAATTTTAGGGAAAAAAGTATTCCATTTCAGAACACAAATAAAAATGCATTGAACTTTAAAAATTATTGTACATTTTTAAACTTGAATTTTGATTCTTATTTTTTTTAATGTAATGTTTAATTACACTGAAAGAGTAACTTCTTATTGATCTGTACTGTATGGCCTGAGGGCATCCTAGGAGCATAATTACACAGTAACTGAAGTGTCAAGTCTGAGATAACAAAAATGGTTCCAAAGTTTCTGTAGAAAAAATATTTAACATAACATCATTTCCAATAATATTATACCCTAAAAGAAGGTAGCTACAAATGTAATTTATGCATATATCAAACAGATATAATTACAATATATATTTTTAAATGAACCTGAATATTGAAGTCTTCCAAATTCTATTCTTTTTTTTTTAATATGAAACTTATTGTCAAATTGGTTTCCATACAACACCCAGTGCTCATCCCAAAAGGTGCACTCCTCAATACCCATCCCCCCCCTCACTCCCACCCCCCATCAACCCTCAGTTTGTTCTCAGTTTTTAAGAGTCTCTTATGTTTTGGCTCCCTCCCTCTCTAACCTTTTTTTTTCCCCTTCCCCTCCCCCATGGTCTTCTGTTAGGTTGACAAAGCAGGAAAGAATATCCAATGGAAAAAAGACAGTCTCTTTAACAAATGGTGCTGGGAGAACTGGACAGCAACATGCAGAAGGTTGAAACTAGACCACTTTCTCACACCATTCACAAAAATAAACTCAAAATGGATAAAGGAACTGAATGTGAGACAGGAAACCATCAAAACCCTAGAGGAGAAAGCAGGAAAAGACCTCTCTGACCTCAGCCATAGCAATCTCTTACTCGACACATCCCCAAAGGCAAGGGAATTAAAAGCAAAAATGAACTATTGGGACCTCATGAAGATAAAAAGCTTCTGCACTGCAAAGGAAACAATCAACAAAACTAAAAGGCAACCAACGGAATGGGAAAAGATATTTGTAAATGACATATCAGACAAAGGGCTAGTATCCAAAATCTATAAAGAGATCACCACACTCCACACCCGAAAAATAAATAATCCAGTGAAGAAATGGGTAGAAAACTTGAATAGACACTTCTCTAAAGAAGACATCCATATGGCCAACAGGCACATCAAAAGATGCTCAACGTCACTTCTCATCAGGGAAATACAAATCAAAACCACACTCAGATATCACCTCACGCCAGTCAGAGTGGCCAAAATGAACAAATCAGGAGACTATAGATACTGGAGAGGATGGGGAGAAACGGGAACCCTCTTGCACTGTTGGTGGGAATGCAAATTGGTGCAGCCAAACTCTATTTCGATAGTCCTTTTGGCGTCCAGCCATATGCCACTGACACGGAGCACATTTATATTTAATAAATCATTATCGATTTTAAATTTGGAGACATAGTAAGTTTTACTTAATTTTAGAGCTCAGATGTAGAAGCGCCTGGGTGGCTCAGCAGGTTGGGAGTCCAACCCTTGACTTCAGCTTAGGTCATGATCTCACGATGCATGAGATGGAGCCCCATGTTGGGCTCTGGCGATGACAGTGTAGAGCCTGCTTGGGATTTTCTCTCTGCCCTTACCCCATTTGTTCTCTCTCTCTCTCTCTCTCTCTCTCTCTCTCTCTCTCTCAAATACATAAATTTGTATAAAAATAAATTGATTTTTTTAAAAAGCTGAGATATAAAATGTTTTCAATTTTCAACATTTGTGAACTTAGGCCATCCTGAATCTCAACAGCAGTTTCATACCTGTGAGGCTCAACAGAACGTATTACAAACAGAAACATTCTACTTTATAAATTTAATGCTTGTCTTTAATAAATATTTATAAATATAAATTCATATAGAAAAATACTGGTATTCTATTTTCATTTAGCTAAAATTCTTTTTTAAAAATGTGCAAGTCATATTTCATTAGATTTTTACATAATTTCATTCCTCTTAAGTCCACATGAACCAGTGTCAATGTTGTGAATACATATTAAAAAGAGGAAAAAAAGTGTTCTTGTCTGAATATTTAAAGCCTATGAAATACAAATAAAAGTGAGTTAAAGGCAATGCTATAATTTTATAATTTGCCCTGATTTTACTACCATGTCCCTAGCTGAGTAAGCCTGAAAAAAAATTAAGCTCAATTAGCCATAAAATAATTACTGTTGGCATTAAAATAGGTGTGATTTTTTGCTATATGAACCCTCATAAATGTATCAAATCCATAAAAGTCATGTTCATATAATGCACAATTCACTAAGTATCATTATTCAGTGTACTTTTTCAACCACTTTCAGAGTTAATTATTTAATGTCATACTAATCAAACTGTAATTGTAGTCATTAATCATAATAAGTTATTAAGAGACAAAACAACCTTTATTTTAGCAATGCTATTTGTAGCCAAATTGCAGTAAGTTGTTATAAAATTTCTTAAAAACACTATGGTATATAATGATAGAATTCACTACAGAATTTCATAAACTCTTCATATGGGCAGAACAAGTAAAAACTTTTAAGTTTTATCTTTTGACCAGGGGTAAATGATATGGAAATAGGTGACCTTGAAAAAAGAAATAATATCACACAAGATACCTCCAAAGATTAAATATCTTTAGAAAAATAATTAAATAATTTAAATAGGATTATATGTGTACATTTATACATATGAATACTACATTTGTATATAGATGAGCATATATAAAGTTTCACTTATTTATATATGTTGTACTAGATATATTTATGTATAAATATACACATATATAAAATATATTTATATATGAATTATAAATGCTTACACATCCAAATCTATATACAAAGGGCACAGCACAGTGTTTGGTCCATAATAAGCCTTTAATATATAGGGCTATAATTATAATTAATAACCAAATCTACCATAAACTATGTGCTGAAAGTAAATATTTATCCCTGACACTCTCTTAACCTAGTGTTCTATGTCATTTTTTCAAAAATAAGGTACCTTACTTTTTCCTGCTTCTTCTCCAATGAACAAGAGGATTTGGGGGTTTTTTCTTGTTTTTTGGTTGTTGGTGTTTTTTGTTTTTTGTTTTATTTTGTTTTTTTGGCTTGACAGGCTCCTCCGCTTTCCATACTCCCATACTGGTATTCATTGAGACCCATATATTTCTTTGCACCCGACATATGGACTACAGGAAAATTCCTAAAATAACGAACCTTTTATCCACTTACAAATCTGTAATGTTAAACCTGTAAAGTTTACTACTTCTTTTACATCAGGTGTACATTTTTGGTGGTCCAATGTTCATTTGCATCTGAATCTTCTATAAGGGCTTCAGACTCGTTGGACTATAACTGA
Organism: Herpailurus yagouaroundi; assembly: GCF_014898765.1. Classification (NCBI taxonomy): domain Eukaryota; kingdom Metazoa; phylum Chordata; class Mammalia; order Carnivora; family Felidae; genus Herpailurus; species Herpailurus yagouaroundi. The sequence goes on from NW_024412394.1 coordinate 84,151,994, forward strand.
ATCATGCCTCCATCTGCAAAACCACTGCTGCTCTTGTAATAACTCTTTAAAGTGATCTATTTTTTAATCATCTACCATGTTTACTTAGTCCGGGAACCTCAGGTCTGTCATCACCTCCCCACTCTTGCTCGCTGCCTTTCATAAACTGTCAAAACCAGAAGATTCTATCTAAAAAGACCATGGATTCTGTCTCTCTCCTATGTCTATAGCTGCTTTTAGCTTCTGGTGTTTGTCTCACATCTAGACCAACTGCATGTTATAATTTTTTTTGCCTTAACATCTCATAAATTCTTCAGCTTTTTCTATAATTTTCACATTATTTACAATGAGTATGTTATACTTTTATACTTAGAAAAACACACTATAAAAATAACATCTTTTTATAAATTTCCTATTGACTACAGAATAAATTCAATATCCTTATTACAGTTCAGAAGCCACTTAAAATATATCCACGAATTACCTGATCATCTACTATTCCCTGAGCTGTCTTTGGGCCATCTTTTGAACGTTCAAACTTATATGACATTCTAAGCACTTGTCTCTCATCCTGAGAATTTCTTATTTATCTGTTCATCTTCCATACAGTCTGCAGGCCACAGGAAAAAATACTATAGCCTCTTGTCCAACTTTCTCTGGCTTCTTGGGTGGTGAGTTATGCTCTCCCCAGCATTCTCAAAACAGTTTGTGTCTAGTAGAGCGCCTTCTGAATTGTTTCATAAATATTTATTTTAAAAAATATACCTCCTTTTACTGACCTTTGGAGTTATTAAGGGCAAGGACAATACTTTATTCATTTGTAGAAGGAAGAAAGGAAGAAAGAACAGAAGGAAGAAATGAAGGGAGATAGATATGTAATTTAAGGAATAATTTCCATGATTTTAACACATTTTGGAGGGAGAAAGAAATATAATATTTAATATACTCAAAGCATGGTACTTAAAAGTTTTACCTCCCAAAAGGAGAGAAACATCTTCATGGTATTTAAAATTTTTTATAAGAAACACTTTTTAACATTATATTTATGGATTGATTTAAGCAAAACTATGCTCTGACCTCTGCGAATGTGTGGTTACATCAGCATTGCCTTTCTTTCTAAACAGTGAAAAGAAATGGGTGATGGTATCTAAATTCGTTGTGAAGAGAATTCTAGCATTGTTTTAGTTGTTTTTGTTAATTTAGACTGGTATCTCCAAGTTCCCAATTCTTCCAAGAGTAAAATTCTTACAATGTCCAGAAGACCCTTCTAAGGTTCTCCACCATTTCCTCTCTGATAGAATTTCTGGTCACTCTCCCTTCCAGTCTCACTGATTTCTCACTTTTTCTGAAATGTGATAATACATTCTTGTCATAACACTTTGCTGAAGATGCTCCCTCAGCTTGGAAAGCCATTTACCCAGATATCTGTTTGATTAACTCCCTCACCTCTCTCAACTAGAGTCTTTTCTACCTGAGTTATTCCCAGTATGCTTTGTTTTTTTTTTTTTTTCAATGTTTATTTATTTTTGGGACAGAGAGAGACAGAGCATGAACGGGCGAGGGGCAGAGAGAGAGGGAGACACAGAATCGGAAACAGGCTCCAGGCTCTGAGCCATCAGCCCAGAGCCCGACGCGGGGCTCGAACTCAGGGACCGCGAGATCGTGACCTGGCTGAAGTCGGACGCTTAACCGACTGCGCCACCCAGGCGCCCCTTCCCAGTATGCTTTGTAACTGTGTAGAAAAATTGGTTATTTCTTCCATTACTTGAATTTAAGGCTTTAGAAAATTCTGGCTAACTCAATTGGATCTCAGATGTAAAGATAAGAGTTAAAACTCTTCTAAGAGAAAACTATGCAGTAAAGGATTAACTCCATGGACTTGGAATGCCCAAACCCTGTAAATTCTAAAGAAAGGACTACCTCTTTGACAGGCTTTTAAAAGATAAAGTCTAAGTCTTTGGAATATCCTGCCAGGAAATAGTATTTCTGTAAATCTGGGTTCTTGGACTACACCAGATAGTGTGTGATAACAGTGTGATTTATGATGAATGCCTGTTTTTATTCACATGGGTCCTGGATCACACTGTATCACTTGACCTCTGGAGGTGCTGGAGCCTCATAGCTAGAGTCAGTCACACATACTCCATACCAATGTGACTGCTCCAATAAAAACCCTGGACACGAAGGCACAGATGAACTTCCTTAAATTGGAAATACTTTGTGTTGTGACACATTAGTGCTAAGAGAATTAAGTACTCTGCATATATTTCCATTGGGAGAGGACAAATGGCAGCTTGTGCCTGTTTTCGCATGGACCCTGCCTTTTTCCCTTCACTGACTTTAATCTGTATCCCTCCTATCTATATATTTTAACTCTTGAGTCTTGTATTTCTAAGAAATCATCAAAACTGGGGGCAATCTGGGAACTCCTCAATACAAACACAGGAAAAAACTTTTGTGAACTTGGGTTAGTAACATGAAAATAAATGCATTAGCCCTAAAGAAAAAAAATGATAAATTAGACTTCATCAAAATTTAAAATATTTTTGCTTCAAAAGATAACATTAAGAAAATGAAAAGAGGGGCGCCTGGGTGGCGCAGTCGGTTAAGCGTCCGACTTCAGCCAGGTCACAATCTTGCGGTCCGTGAGTTCGAGCCCCGCGTCAGGCTCTGGGCTGATGGCTCAGAGCCTGGAGCCTGTTTCCGATTCTCTGTCTCCCTCTCTCTCTGACCCTCCCCCGTTCATGCTCTGTCTCTCCCTGTCCCAAAAATAAATAAACGTTGAAAAAAAAAATTAAAAAAAAAAAAAGAAAATGAAAAGAAAAGCCACAGAAGTGAAGATAATATTTTCAATTGTATATCAAGAATATAGAAATAATTTTTATAACTCAATAAGAAGACAAACAAACAAACATGGGCAAACAATTTCAAGACATATTTCTTTTTAAAAAAGGACAAATTGCTATAAGCACAGGAAGAAAATGTCCAACACTATTTGTCATGAGAAAATGCAAATTAAAAATACAATGAGATATTATTGAACATAATATAAAGATAGACAATACCAAGTTTTGGTAAGAACTTGAAGAAACTGGAATCCTCATATATTATAAATAGAAATATAAAATGATTCATTATTCATAATATCTCCAAAAGGGCAAGTGTCCTTTAACTGGTGTTGGATAAACTGGTGTCCTTTAACAAGTGTCCTTTAACTGGTGTTGGATAAACAAAGGTGGTATATCCATACAATAAAATATATTTAGCAGCAAAAGGGAGCAAAATACTTGTTCATGTTACAACATGGATGAACCTTAAAAACATGCTAAGTAACAAGAGCTAGATGCAAAAGACTATATATTTATATGATTTATTTTATATGAAACATCAAGGAAAGGCAAATTCATACACAAAGCAGATCAGTGGTTGCCCAGGGCTGGAAATGCAAGTTACGGTTATTGGCAAAGTGTTCAAGGGACTTCTTTGAGAAGATGGAAATGGTCTACAACTGGTGGTGGTTGCACAACTCCATAAATTTACTAAAAATCATTTAATTGTACACTTACAATGGATGAATTTTACAGTTTAGAAAATTATACCTCAATTAAAGTGTAAGAAAAATCTTGCACTTAAAGGCAGAAAAATAAACACCAAATAAATAACTTACTACATATGAAAGAGATAGGTCTTTTGCTACAGAAAAATGAAGAACATAATAAAGATAAGGAATATAGGGAAAGAAGATGGAAATTTTTCAGTATCAAATAAGGTGGTCAGGGTAAGCCTCACAGAGAAAGGAGTTAGCCAAGGTGACGTCCAGTAGAAGAGCTTGCCAGCCTGAAGGAAAAGCATTAGCAAAGACAGGAACATATCCCCAAGTTTGAGGAAGAGTAAGGAGGCTTGTGGCTGGAAGGAGGAGACTGGTAAATGATGAACTCAGATAAATAATGGGAGCAAGAAGAAAAAAATACGGGGCCTTATTACTCATGGTAAGGTTTTTATTTTAAGAAAAAATGGAAAGCTACTGGAGGCTTTTTAATAGAGAAGTGCATAATCAGAGGTACAATTTCAAAGCATTGGACTCTGGAGGCTCTATGAGAATAAATTTTAGGTATGAAAGAGTAGAAGCAGGGAGACCAATTAGGTGTCTATTTTGATAATGTTGGCAATAAATTATGGTGCCTTGAACCACGGGGGTAGATGGAATTTGTGGGGGAAGAAAAAACAAAGCATGGGGAAAGGAATTTTGGCATCAGTTTTTCTCTTTAAAAAAAAAAAAAATTAGTGTTTATTTATTTTTGAGAGACAGAGTGTGAGTGAGGGAGGGGCAGAGAGAGGGAGACACAAAATCTGAAGGCCAGTTCCAGGCTCTAAGCTGTCAGCACAGGGCCCAACACAAGGCTTGAATCAATAAACTGTGAGACCACGACCTGAGCTGAGACACTGAACTGACTGAGCCACCCAGGCGCCCCAATTTTTCTCTTTTTGAAAGTTAACTCAGGGGCTCCTGGCTGGCTTAGTTAGTGGGGCATGTGACTCTTGATCGCAGGGTCGCTGAGTTCAAGCCCTATGTTGGGTGTGGAACCTACTTAAAATAAAATTTTTTAAAAAGTTAAATCATAATTTATGAAGAAGAGCATACACCAAAATATTAACTGTATTTTTCCATTTGAGGAAGTTATTGATAATTCTGTGCCTCTGCATTTTCCAACTTGCCAGCCATGTGCATACACTATTTCTATAAAGCAGAAAAATAATTTTTTCAATATTCGGGTCACTGAACACAATCATAATGTAACCAAACTTACTTGTTTCCCAAATTTTAAGTCAAAATGGTTACATATGTGAAGTAAACAGTGATGAATGGTAATGTTAGCAATATGAAGAGTAGTTAAAGAAGCAACAGATGCTTCCTGACCCCAGAGCAGTGAACTCACGCTCCCATTGACATGCAGTAGTATTATTACCAAGTAACTTTCCTGGCATTATAGGACTTTCTCCTGTGTTTTTCTGATGCCTAATTTTTGAAATTGATAATAAATACAGTTCCAGCCATGATAAATATAACCTGGATCAATCAGGAAAGTTACAGTTATGCTCACATTACAATCTCAAAGTCTTGGAGATTTAAGCAATAATGTTTCTTTTTTAAAAATGTTTATTTATTTTTGAGAGAGAGAGAGCAAGAGTGGGGAAGGGGCAGAGACAGAGAATCTAAAGCAGGCCCGGAGGTGTCAGCGCAAAGCTTGACACAGCTTGAACTCACCAACTGTGAAATCATGACTTGAGCCGAAATCGGATGCTTAACCGACTAAGCCACCCAGGCACCCCATAAAGGTAATTTCTTATTCCACTACATGTCCACTACAAGTGGGTGAGGGCAAGTTATCCAATAATTGTAGTCATTTAGGGACGCAAACTGTCAAAGATTCCATTTTGACACGGCCTACCAGGATGAAATATGTTAAATTATGAACTGGTTTGTAAAGCATCTGCCTCCAAATGATACACATTACTTCTGTTGTCATTACATTGGCCAATGCAAGTTCTATGGCTAGAAAAGAACTATAACCTTATGATGTACTCAAAAGGGAAAACTGGGATAAATGAACATTATTTTTTTTATTCTTTAAGTTTGCTTCTTGGTCATAAGCTATTCTTTCAAAGAATTGAACATGGGTTGATGACACAGGTCAAGTTACCTACAATTATAATTATTCATGAACTAGCTTGCCCAATGCTATAACCCGGGATTTGTGATGGCAATCATGCTATCTCCTAATATGGATCTCATAAGCAGGCCACATATCCCATAGAGTATTACAAGATGTGAGGTAAGAGAAGAAAATATGAGCTTCAGTTAATGTTCATTTCTACATAAAACAAATAAGAACATTAAGTTATTCTAGTAGTTAATATAAATGTTTGTAATATTTAATTTTAAGTTTACTAATATTTAATATTAAAAAATCCTAGGGGAGCCTTTGTGGCTCAGTCAGTTAAGGGTTCAACTCTTGCTTTCAGTTCAGGTCATGATCTCATGATTTGTGGGATTGAGCCCTGCGTTGGGTTTTGCACTGAAGTGTGGAGAGGGCTTGGGATTTCCTCTCTGCCCTTCCCCCGCTCACATGTGTTTTTTTTTTCTCTCTCCAAAAAATAAACACGAAAAAATTAAATTAATAATCCTAGTTTATTTCTACATCAGATGGTACTCCACATCAGATATATATTTCTACATCAGATATAGTCCAAAATATAATGAGTCAGACTGGGCATTCCGAAAAATGAGAGTTAAAAGAATGTCCTAATCAAGAGAAAGGAACCCTTGTGTACTGTTAGTGAGAAGGCAAACTGGTGTGGCCATTGTGGAAAACAGTATGGAGGTTCCTCAAAAAATTAAAAATAGAACTACCCTATGATCCAGTAATTGAACTACTGGGTATTTACCCAAAAGATACAAAAACATTAATTTGAAGGGATACATGCACTCCTATGTTTACAGCAGGATTATTTACAATAGCCAAATTATGGAAGCAGCCCAAGTGTCCATAATAGATAAATGTATAAAGAGATGTGGAATATCTTACACACACACACACACACACACACACACACACACACAGCAATACTATTCAGCCACAGAAAAGAATGAAAATCTTGCTATTTGCAACAACATGGATGGATCTAAAGAGTAGAATGCTAAGTGAAATGAATCAGTCAGAGAAAGACAAATACCATAGGATTTCACTCATGTGGAATTTAAGAAGTAAAACAAATGAACAAAGCAGAAAAAAAAGAGGCAGAAACCAAAAAAACAGACTCTTAACTATAGACAACAAACTAATGGTTACCAGAGGGGAGGTAGGTGGGGTGATGGATGAAACAGGTGAAGGAGACTAAGAGTACACTTATCTTGACGAGCACTGACTAATACATATGAAACTGTTGAATCACTATATTGTACACCTGAAACTAGTATAGCATTGTTTGTTAACTACACTGGAATTAAAATTAAAAAAAAAAAGAATTGTCCTAATCATTCATTTACCTGCAATACTTCCATATAATGGATTTTATGAGTCAAGTTAAGTTGCCTTAAGAATTGTTATAATCTAATTTTAAATATACTAACTCTCACAAAATAGACAATAACTTTGCAAGATGCTCACAAAGACACTTGAGAATTGAAGATTGCAGGGACTAACAAGAAGAAAATGACAGCATGACACATCTATTCCTAGTACAAACTTGTCATCAGCTGCATACAACTGCTACCTAAGGAAACTGCCAATATCAAGTTTATGAATATTCTTCCACATATAGATTGACGCCACCAACATTAATGAAAATCTGCTCTAAGTATATGTTACATACAGTGCATACTGTTAATTTTATCTTTACTTTATCCTCTTAAAATTCTTACTATTGTGTATGTTTTAGAATGACCATAAATATCAATAAAAAAATATATACAATAAGGATAACATGCTCATTTTTTTTTTAACTGATGAAGCTTGCATTCAAATAAAGTCCTGATCAATTAGGTCACTGATGGGGCATTCCAGCCATGAGCTCACTCTGTGGCCAGAACTGGCTTTTCAATTGTCTACTTGAAATTTCCACTTGGACAAATAACATATATTTGTATTTCACATGACCAAAACAACTTTTGCATTCTCATCGAAGCTTTCCTCCCCCTGGTCTCCACAACTACTCTGTCAAATGCACAAACATCTATCTTCTCTTAAGACTTTCCTTTCTGCTTTCTTCTAGATGTTCGAAGTCATAGGAATATTTTTCTCTTCTTCCGATACACTAAGCTCTCTTCGCTCTCCAGATGTTTGCACTAGCTGTTCACCCTGTTTGGAACACTCATCTCTTGGCTAATTTCTTCTCAACATTCAGTCCTCTGCTCCTAAATTGGTTCTTTAGAGCAGCCTTCCCTGATCACCTTCTGTTACAGGCTCCCACCTGCTTCCCTACTGTGCACCAGATTATGTATTACAATGGCCCTGAAGGTCTACAATAACTGTGTCTCCCCACATCCTCACACTCCTCTTCTACTGCATACCCCTCAGTTGCTCTGCTTCGGCCTCACTGGCTTCCTCTGTGTTTATCAATTAGATGAAGCAAGCTGTTATGTGGTTTGTGCTTGTTCTGTCCTCTGTAGGAGTATTCTTCCAGATATGTATAGGATCATTTTCTGAGTTTATTCTGGCCCCTGCTCAAATTTCACCTGTTCAGAGATACCTGCCTTAATCACCCTCTCAAAAGATCATCCCTTCTGTCTGTCTCAGTTTACTCTCTATCTACTTAGTTTTTCATGGCACTTGAACATATTTTAAATCTATCATCTGTTTGTCATTTGTCCCATTCACTGGAATATAGGCTCCAGTAGGATAAGAGCTTTGCATTTCATCCTCCCCTACCCCTTCCCTGCCACTGTAATTCTAGCCTGCTGAACAATACCTGATCTAGTTTTTGTTTTCGTTTTCAGTGCAAAAAATGTGGTTTTATTCAAACATGGGGACAGGACCTGTGGGCAGAAAGAGTTGCACTGGGGTTCTAAGGAATGACTGATTATACACTTTTAAGTTGGGAAGTTGGTTATGGATAGCTAAGTCTCTAAGGAATTTGGAAGCAAACTTTCCAGGACTGTGTGGGGTCCTTTACTGCTGTCTAGTAAAATCTTAGTCATGAGACCGTTCAGATATATATCAGTGGGCTGTATTCTTTGAGGGTGACTACTAATACATGTCTTGGGAGGGGGTAGAGATAAAGGAAGTTTCCAAAATGATTTTCATGTATTAAAGAAGACTTACAGGATCTTGGAGGTTGGGCTAATGTCAAGCTAAGGTTGCCTTTTGCCTCTGGCAAAGTATTCATGTCCAGCCAGTTGAGTTCCTGGAGTAAGGTCACTCTGATCAAATATTATTATAATTTATATATGCTATTCAATGCTGAGACTCACCTGTTTCTCTGTAAAACATGTTGCTATGACCATTGCAGTATAATCATTATTTTTGTTTTTTATAATTACATTTTAATTTAACTTCTAGAGGTCAGACATTTATGTGCGTTATATGTTGATGCATTTTGCTCAGTTGATTCCTAGAAATTCTGTAATGGCTTACATACCCACTGATCATGTCTCCTTTCATTTCTGTGCATTCATGCCTATATTGGGTTTTGTGAATCTTTTTAATATCTGTGATATAAGAGGTGATTAACAATGATTTATTGCTTATTTGCGTTTTATGCTTAATAAATTTGAAAAATTTTTATATGATTCTTGCATGTGAATTGCCTTTTACATATTTTTCCCATTTAAAAAAATTTTTATTCATTTCTATTTATTGTTATTTAATGATTTTTATACACATTTAGGTATTTTTTAATAAGGAAGTTTTCTAGGGGTGTCTGGGTGGCTCCGTAGGTTAAGTGTCCAACTTCAGCTCAGGCCATGATCTCATGGTTTGTGAGTTCAAGCCCCACATAAGGCTCTGTGCTGACAGCTCAGAGCCTGGAGCTTGCTTCAGATTCTGTGTCTCCCCCACTCTCTGCCAGTCTCTTGCTCACACTATCTATTAAAAATAAATAAACATTTATATAAATAAATTCTCTCTCTTAAAAATAAACATTTTAATTTTTTAAAAAAAATAAGTAAGTTTTCTATTTCACAAGTTCAAATTTTCGTTACTTATTTTTTATGTATGTAATTTATTGTCAAGTTAGCTAACATATGGTATATACAGTGTACTCTTGGCTTTGGGATTCATCTTTTAAAGACTTAGTTTTAATATATTCTTTTATGGTTTCTTCATTTTTATTGTTAATGTTTCAACTTTTAATGTTTTTTTCTCCTTATTTAATTTATGTTGGCATATGTAATAGTAGTGGAATTCAAATTAGTTACATTTTACTTTTTAGGAATGGTTGATCAGTTTTCCTCATCATATACCAACATTATGGTAATCATGATAATAGTTAAGATTTCCTGTGAGATTTCTATGGGCCAGTCATTTTGCTAAATATTTCATACACAATAGTTCAATTAATCTTCATATCAACCTTCAGGGTCATGATGAAGCCTATTTTTCATGAGTAAGGGACAAAGCAAATGTCAAATGTTAGAAGTTGACTGAAATTATCTGTCATTTTTAACAGTCAGGAGGCAGTTGGGTTTTTAACCCACAGTTTTATGCTTCATATCAACAGGGCAACTTAATAAGTTTTTGAGCAACATGTTATTAAAGTAGCATTCAATCCAGTGCCACAAAACTTCATGTCAGCCTTTCTCAAGTTCCCTCAAGCCTCCAAAATCTCTTGTTGTGGAATCATGACCACAGGATGGACAAAACCTGGTTCTACTCTCTGTGCTGTTAGAAGAAGCAAAAAAAAAGATAAAGCATATGTTTCCCTGCACTAAAAACAAGAGACACCAAGATATTGAAAGTAGATGCTTAGAAAAAAGATATTCCAAAAGAAAACTGGAGAAGTAATATTATTATTTAACAAAATAGAACTTAATTAAAAAAATCATATAGGAAAAAGGATGATAAAAATAGAGTAAGAAGATATAACCCTCACTAACATAAGCACAGGCAGCAACTCAACCTCAAAAACATGAAGCAACAAAAGAGAAACGAGGAGTGGACTAGATAAATGAACAACTGCTGAAAGATTTCTTTTATAAAATCCCCTCAGAAAAGTAGATGAAAAATAAGCAGTGAGAGCAAAATCTGAACGAAACAATTTAAAAATTCAGGCTACTTGGGATATATAGAGAGATATTATACCAAACAACAAAACATAGGTTTTCTTTGAGCACATGTGAAATATTCCAAAGCAGGATATATTTCATACCACGAAGAAATAGAAGCCTCAATCAATTCCGAGGAAACAATATAATACAGACTATTGTTTTCTAACAACATACAATAAAATTATTAATTAAAAGCAAAGATCCTAAAAGAAATCCCATATTATGGTAAATAAATAAAATAAATAGTCATTGGATTGAAAAGGAACAAACTGCACTTTGAAGTGCATAACAGAGAAAACACTACATGGTAAAATTCATGAGGAGTCGTTAAAGAAGTACTTAGAGGAAAAATTATAGTTTTAAACTATAATCAAGAGGATCAAGAAATGTTTTTAAAATGACTACTGATTCAACCTAGGAAACTAGAGAATAAGCAAGGGAACAAACAGAGAAATGAAAGAAAATAATGAAAATCAAGTCAGAAATCAATAAAAGAAACAAAGGAATAGAGAATATTAATGAAACCAAATTCTGATTTCCCCTCCAAAAAATTCTGTGGTTGGTCAGTAGTTCATACAGGAGAATTCTAGCAAATTTTAGGGAAGAAATTAAAAGTTTCTCTTTTTTTTTTTTTAATTACCCAGAAAATGCTTAATTCTCTGTAGTTAATTTCAGGAAGCTAGTTTTATCTTGAATCTAAAACAGATGAATTTATTAGTTCATTTCAATTATGATTAAATGCAAAAATCTTAAATATAATATTAAATTTCTACATTGTATTTTGAAAATGTGGATATAATATGAAAGGATTCTTCAACTCAAAAAAATCTTTAAAGGTAATGTGTATTAACAGACTAAAGAAGCCAAAGTACATTATTATCTTATCAATGAAGAGAAAAATATTCATTGGGTTCAATATATATTTATTATGAAAACACCTAGCAAGCAGGAAATAGATGAAAACTTCCTTAATTTAGTGAAGGTTAAATACCAATTTTATTATTAATTTTTTAAGTTTACTTATTTATTTTTGAGAAATAAAGCACAAGCAGGGGAGTGGCAAAAAGATAAGGAGAGAGGGAGAATTCCGAACAGGCTCTATGCTGTCAGCACAGAGCCCAATGCAGGGCTCGAACTCACAAATCATGAGATCATGACCTGAGCCGAAATTAAGAGTTGGATGCTTAACCAACTGAGCCACCCAGGTGCCCCAGGTTGAATACCAATTTTAGAACATTACACTTAAAAAGAAGGAATTTTTGATGCATTTCCTTCATGATTAGGAATTAGACAAGGATTTTCACTACTGTTTATATGCTACTGGAGGCCCTGGCCTACTATGAAGGTAAGAAAAAAAAAAGGTTGTAAAATATAGTAGGAAAGTGATGCAACTCTTGATACTTTCTAATAATATCAGTATCTATTGGTTTTAGGAAAGCCAATGAAATAAAAAAGATAAACTATTAGAATTAATGAGTGTTCATTAGTACTGTTGATATTTACTTGCATTTCTTTCGGTGATAATCAATGCGAAAACAAAAGATATATGATTATTAATCAATATAGCAATGTATACACACATATGTAAGTAAGTGTGTGCATTCTAGGAAACATTATCTTGAACTCTAATACATGATCTAGAAGATGAGGTTTGCTTTTCTGTTTTTGTTTTAATGAGAGAGAAACATTGCTCATAGATAGGAAGACCTTACTATTTAGAACTTGGACGTCATAATTAAAACGATCTCTATATTAGAAATTCCAGCTCAGAATGGTTTCATTAAGAATACTACTAAATATTTAAATGAGAAGTAACACCATATTTGCACATCTTTAGAAGAATTGAAAAAGACTCTACCCAAAGAAGTTCTATTAAGTTCAACATAACTCAGTACAAAAACATGGCTAGGACATTATAAGAAATAAAAATTATAAGCCAATTTCATTCTCTAAAAGAGATATAAAAATCCTAAAAGAAAAAAAAAATTAGTGAACCAGATTTAGTGTTATATGACCCAATTGGTTTTATTCCTCATGGAAAATGCTTATTTAACATTTTAAAAATGAATCAATATAAAAAACATAATCATCACAAAAATCACAGAAAGAATATGTGATGAGTTAAATGTACATTCATGATTAAAAATTATTATCAGAAAATTGGATACTTCTTTAACTTAAAAACAAACATACTTCAAGATGAATTATTGAAATTTTCTGTGGTTGTAAATAGAGATGGGGGGGTTATCATTACTCCTATTTAGTATTACATTCGAAACACTAATCAGTTCTTTAACTGAAAAAAAAAAAATTGGAAAGAAAAGATGAGATCTGTCAATGTTCATAAAAATACATGACTGTGTATATAACAAATCCAAAATAATCTAAAGGTATGTTTTTAGAATTCAACAAACACAACAAAGAGAAAATGAAAGTTTCAAAAGGTACTATTTATAATGGAATGAAAAAAAAATCAAATTAAGAATAAAAGGAAGTGCAAGAACTCCACACACAAAAAAGCTATAAAATGAAAAGAGATCTATATAACTAGATAGCTATACCAGGTTTATGGATCGGAAGACTTAATTTAAAATGGTGCCAATTTGGGGCACCTGCGTGGCTCAGTCAGTTGAGTGTCCCACTTTGGCTCAGGTCATGATTTCATGGTCCGTGAGTTCCAGCCCCATGTTGGGCTCTATGCTGACAGCTCAGAACCTGAAGCCTGCTTTGGATTCTGTGTCTCCCTCTCTCTCTCTGCCCCTCCCCCTTCATGCTCTGTCTCTCTCTCTGTCAAAAATAAATAAACATTAAAAAAAAATTTTAAATGGTGCCAATTCTCTCTAAACCAAGGCATTGCTAAGCAAAATGCCAAGAACACTTTTGTGGAAGTTGGTAAGTTAAATGTACATGAAATATATATGAAAATTCACACTGCCTAACCTGAAAGAGAATAATAAATTGGAAGAACTTATTCTACATTATAATTCTCAATTTTGGCTGCATGTTATAATCATCAGGGAGATTTTCCAAAACCTGATGGTGACACCGCACTTATCACATAATTAAATCCTTATCTTCTGAGGAGAGACCTAGGCATCGATATTTTCGATATTTCCCAGGTGTTTCATGTGCAACCAAGTTTGAGAACCACAGGTCTTAGAGCATATCATCATACATAACATAACCTAAATTATGTATTGTTGCAAACCTGCTTTAACTAAGATAGGGTGAAATTAATGTAAGAATAGCAATTAGTTGAATGGAACAGAATAGATGCTGTGGAAGGAGACCCACACATATATGGACACTGTTAAGGACTAATGTAGCCCAGTAAGGCAGTAGGAAAAAGGCAGTTTTTCAATAAAAGTCACTGCACCAATTGGCTCCATAGAAGAAAAAATAAACACTAATCTCAACCTCAAATCATATACAAAACAAAATCAATTTTAGTAGATTACAGATCTAAAGGAGGGAGTAAACAAATGGAATAGATGCTGAGAGAATGTCTTCATGAACTTAGGATAAAGAAAATTCTGACAACACACAAAAAGGAAAATAATTATAAACTGACTACATTAACACTAAAATTAAAAACTTCCATTCATCAAAAGGTGACATTTAGAAAATGAAATGTCAATTTATGGACTGAGAGAAGACATTTGCAACACAGGTAACTGACAAAAACTGATAAAGGGTCAGGACCCTTTCTTTCTCTCTCTCTCTCTTTCTCTCTCTCTCTCTCCACACACACAGACACACACACACACACACACACAGACACACACACACATATACATACATATAAATGCAAATATATACACATATGTATGTATTTAAATTTATAAACTCCAATAAAGAAATGAGCCACCAACATGAACAATGTCTTTCACAAAATAGAATTTACTAGGTGCCTGGCTGGCTCAGTCGGTGGAGCGTGTGACTCTTGATCTCAGAGATGTGAGTTTGAGCCCCATGTTAGGTTTAGAAATTACTTAAAAATAAAATCTTTAAAAAAAATAGCATTTCTAAAAGGCCATTAGTCACCAGGGATATGCAAACTAACCATGAGCTACCCTTATACTCTTCACAGAATAACTGCAATTACTAAGTGCTACCAAAGACATGGATTAATTGGGACTTTCATAGACTGCTGGTGGGAATATAAATTGGTATAACTACTTACTTGGAAAAATTGTTTTTCATTATCTATCAAGGCTGAACATATACATAGCATATGACATGGCAACTCCACTTATTCATATACCCAACTGAATGCACATACAAGTGAACACACTTGGACAAGAATGTTAATGACATTACTGGTAACAGCTCCAAAGTGGAAATAATCCAAATGTCCGTTAGCAATAGAATGGATAAACAAATTGTGGTATATTTATCCAACAGACTATTATACACACTATATAGAACATCATGGGTTAATTTTACAAAGATAATGTTGAACATATATGCCAACCAGAAAGAATACATACTATAATTTTTCATTTGTGTAAGTTCATAAATGGACAAAAGTCAGGATAATGGTTACCTATGGAGAAGATGGTGGATAATGATTGAGAAAGGGCACAAACTAGAGCTTTCAGAATATTTGCAATTTTCTATTTCTTGACTACAGTGGTGGTTATACAAATGTGTTTACTTGTGAAAATTCGTCAAGTTGTTCACTCTTTTCTCTTAATTGAAGTGTAACATAGTAGTGACGTAGTAAAGAATGAAGATGGTCGGAACACATGGAGAGACATGCTATATTCTTTTGTAAGATGACATAAAGATGTCAATTTTTCTCAAGTTAATCTATAAACTCAATACAATCTAATGCAAATTCTACTAGGATTTCTTAAGTAACTAATTTCTCTAAAAACATAATTAAAAGGTCTATGAACAGCTAAGTCAACTTAGAAAAAAGGAGTAGAAACAAGGGACTGATCTATACATGAAATATATTTTAACACTTAGCCTGGAACTATTGTTACACACATTGGGTGATTTGGGCACAATCAAGAAAAAACAGACTGATGGAATAGAAGAAATATTTCAGAGACAGACTGATCCAGATGTGAGTACCTAATATGATGTAAAAGTAGCCACATAAATCAATTGGGAAAGGATGACTAGCTTCTCAAATGGTACTGGGAAAGCAGATTTATTATATGGAAAAATCTAAAACTGGATCCCTCTATACCATATCTAATCCTCCAAATGGTTTAAAAACTAAATGAGAAATATAAAACTGTAAAGTTGGTATACAATAATAAAAATATCTCTGTAATTTCGTATGCAAAGCTTCAAAAACACAAACGATGAAACCAAAAAAAAAATGATTTGGGGCTGGCGTAGGAACAAAGATACATTTCTTAATATTGTATACATGGAAAAATACAGTCTGATTCCGTATAATCAATTGACAAATGAATTAAACAAAATCCAGTGCTAAGCTGATATAGCAGAGGTGTGTGTGTGTGTGTGTGTGTGTGTGTGTGTGTGTGTGTGAGTATGAACTAGGTCTGATATTTGTCAATTTTTATTGCATAATATAATAATATATATGTAACACATTATTTTGTCTTGAATGTGAAAGATTGGACTGCCAGAAGTTATTTACCTTAATTTTCCAGTAGTTTGTCTGGATCTAATTCTATTACTGCCTCAACCCTACCACTCTTGTGACCAAAAATATATATTTTCCTAGAAAATAACTCTTTGTCTTGCATGTATTCAAAGTAATTCCTTAAAGATTCTAGGGTACCTGTTAATAGGCTTTAACATTTTTCTACTGAACTAACATCATAAGTCACATCGAAGTACACTAACTTATTAAATAATCTTAATGAAACCCTGATTTTTCAATACAGATTCTTAAAAATTACCTTGCAATTAGTAGATATTAATTTCTATGCCTTCAAATAAGAATGTCATTATCTAAAGAGTTAGGAGTTAGGCCACTCCAGAAGAAGTGAGAGAAATGTTGGCATAAGCAACATTGCAAAGTGGTTCAGAGTTTGGTTAGTTTTTCTTTCTAAACACTGTGCGTTTAATAATTGTTTTTGTTTTTAAAAAATACTTTTTTTATATCCTAGAAATATAAACATGGATAGCGACTCTTCACTCTTGGAGTATAACCCATTTCAAAGAGGCAGAAATAATTTACCACTCACGTTGGACTATCTGAAGGCCTCCAGAAAGCTCACACTTTTCACTCCATTCCTTTTCCCTATCTACCCCAGAGTCCTATTAGTTTCTCTTCTCTAGCACTCTTAGATTGTGACAGTTTTGTCAGTTACTTTCTCTCTTTTGTGATCACCTTCCTTTCAAAGGAACTCACATATTTTCTATTAAAATTTCCCCCTCCGGTTTCCAAGAGTACATATCTTATGAGAACTTTCTAGCCAGCCAAGAGATAGGAGAGTGCTTACCTTCAAAATAGATGCCCGACTGGACTTCTAGAACCCTGGGAAGGGTCCTGAGGTCAAGGGAGTGAACGAATTCCTCCAGCGTCATTGCCATTGCGCTGACTTGGGTCTTGTGCAGACCTGGTACTTACAGAAGCTCCTGGCTTCTGGGTGTCACTTGTCTGCAGCTGTAGTTTCCCCTTCTCATCCTCCCTCAGGCAGGCAGGGATGTCACGCTACAGTCCAACTGGGGTGGAGTAGCTCTATGTGGGTAAGACTGTGAAGAGGGAAGGAGGAGGCAGGGGACAAAAGGTGTGACAGCTCTTTTTGTTCTCATTGTGGCTTCATTTCCTTCTGATGCTGAAGTAGAACAGGATGGGGGGGGTGGTGAGCATGTCTAAACAGACAATGCTAAAAAAAAATGAGAGCTGATTAGCAGCTCGCTCTGTTGCCAGCCAACAGCAGCAAGACTGGAGTGAGAGTTGCTTGTGGCTTTTCAAAACCAGAAAGGAACAGGAATACAGGACGACAGTCTAATCTTAAAAATGGCACCATGTTAATTCTTTATCTCTTTAGTTCATTTCTAAAATTTGGCTTTGTGCCTTATTTGCATACTCTCAGTGCTTTCATATTAAATTTGGTTACAAAAGTGCTTGGTGTCAGCTCTTTTGAGAAATCTGATACTCTGAAAAGAGAGGATCGAAACCAGTTTTTATTCTTCCACATTAAAAATTTTGCTGAATCTTAAAGGATGGTGGGGGAGGGGTACAATATGCAAAGTGAAACAGTAAATTAATCCAGTAAATTAACATGAATTTTTTAATCACCACAGTATAGTGAAAGTATCTAAATCTGTTGCAAGGGAACAGTTTCCTGGGTTTGGCTCTGCTTTTGATGTAGAGGTGACTTCAGCCTCAACTTCTCTGTGCCTAATTTGGTTCAATTATTAAATGAAAAAAAAAAAAAAAGTAGAAGGAGTCAAATAAATTAAACAATTTCTTCCCAGGCTAAAATTCTGCAGTTTTGATTCTGTGGTCCAAACTTTAACTAGGGAAAATGCCTGAAGTCAAAGGAAGCCAGAGGAGCCTGGTTGAAACAGATCTCTTAAAAAATTCTCCCTCTCTCTATTCTTTGTATTTAGCAGAAACAGTGTTTCAGACCTAGTGTATACAACTCAAGCTGATACTTTCTAAGTTTCTTTAAGGATGAGTAAAGGAAGACTAGTTGGTATACATACAGGTGAAAGATACTAAGAAGCTGCACATTCTCCTTACAAATTGGACTCCAGGCTCTCTGTTGAGAAACTTATGGCCTCAGGCTTCAGACGGCATAGGCAGACAGAGGGGGTCGGGGCTCACCCTAGCTCCACCATATCCTTCACATAAATAACCAAGCAATAAAAGCATAGCCTTAGTTTGAGACAGAGCTTGCAAAACTCTTTCAGCTCTCAGAATCATATTTGACATTTGCAATAATCTGCCTGGTTTCATTTCTTTCTTTACAAAACTAGAATTTATGGGGTCATGTTAAAAGTTTTTCACTAGTAGCTTCTACTTCCTCACTTGCAACTCTTTTGCCCCCACATCTCCCAAATTTGATCAGTCTGCTTCTGTACTCCTCGTCCCAAACTCAGGCTTCTTAATCCAGTGCAAACATTGTTTATAGCCTAACAGCATATCTTACTTGGCAGAATATATAAAACAGGCTGCTGTGGACTGCTCCTTAAAAATCACACATCTTTTAGAACTGGTGCTACAACAAATTTCATTTCATACCTAATCCAAGCTAGACTTCACTTGCTGTTTTTGTTTTTGTTTTTCAGTTTTCCCAAATCAACTTTCTATCCTAGTAGCCAATGAAGCCTTTTTGAAACATCACCAATATCTTACAGTTATGTATAATACCCTGCTTCTGCTCTTTGAACAGATGACCCTTGGTTTGTGTCACAATCTGATTCTCCTACATTTCCAATCTCAGTTAATGAGACTATCATTCTCCCAGTTTCCTAAATCAGAAGGCTGCATCAGGGGAAAGGCCATCTCCGGCCTCCAAATCCCTCAAGCCTTCTAAAATGTGGCAATACTCAATATCACAGTCTTCTGTTGTTGCTCTGTATCCCCACTGTTACTACTTTAGTCTAGATCCTAATCACTTCTGACACTGTAGGGCAAGGAAATCCTGACATGAACAGCCAAGACAGAATTGACAAAAAAAAAAGGCATTGAGACGGCATTTGAATCACCAGTTAGTAAAATGGATGACTCAAGTTCAGCAACTAAAATAGCAGATTACAAGTGTAATAATAATCAGATTAATGAGGGCTCAGAAGCAAACCAGAGTACAAGCAATAATTTACTACATGAAAAAGGTGAAATCCCAAAGCAGTAGAGAAGAATGTTTTATTCAACAAATAGTTGTTAAATAATTTATGAAATAGAAGTTAGTTTCCTAAAATTCTATGCAACAAAATTAAATCTAGATAAATTTAAAAATTAAATTTAAATAAAAATAAAACAAAGGAAAAGTAGAGAAATGTCTGGAGAAAGTAAGGAAATATTTTTTCTTTTCCTTTTCCTTTTTTTTTTTTTAAAGGTTTATTATTTATTTCGAAAGCGAGAGAAAGTATGGGGGGGGGAGGGGCAGAGAGTGGGGGAGAGAGAGAGAATCCCAAGCAGGCTCTGTGCTGACAGGGGGGAGCCCCTACCTACATGGGGCTTGATCCCACGAACTGTGAGATCATAACCTGAGCTGGTATCAGGGAGGTTTAACTGACTGAGCCATCCAGGCGCCCCAGGAAAGAATTTGTTTCTAAGCAATAATGAATGTCTTAAAGGAAAAGATTAATAGATTTGACAACAGAGATAGGAATTATGTCTATAAATCACAAAGAAGCTTTAACAAAATGAGGGTGGGGAAGCACATACTCAAATTAAGAACTGATGTCCTAGATGTATAAAGAGAACTTATTAATTGATATGTAAAATAAAAATATTGAAGGACTTCTGTTTCTGGCTATGAGCTTATATCTGGCCAGCTCTCTTACAAAGGGCAACTAGAAAAGTGAATGGTTTTTTGAAACTCTGTTTTAAGGAACAGAAGAGCCATCAGGGCAGTCAGGACCTGAAAGGCCAAGTCCAGAAAAGCAGAGAAACACAATGAGGGGAACCCAACTCTCCACACTTCTTTTTTCCTCGAGGCATTTGTGGATTAGTAACTGGCACAAAGAGAGAGGCTGAGAAGCGGAACATAGGTGGTGGTTAAGGAGGAGAGAAGCCAAGTTGAAGTTTTAGCAGTTTCACATAACTAGCGAGATAAAAATTGGAATTTCGGGCTAGCAAGGCATCCAGGGAAACAGAGAAATGAATTGTCCATTTTCCCCCTTCAGGGTTTTGCCCATTCAAAAATAGTACAGGGTTGATGTATGAGACACCAATTAGAAAGTGATCGGTTAGAAGCTGACAAAACCAAGCAGCACTTTTAGCAGTTTCATTGGTGGGAAGACTGGGCCTTCATTTACGGGAAAGAGCTCCGGTAAATACCCTGTGTTTTCAGCTGGGGCCCCTGAACGCTACTCCCTAAAAGAAAGGTTGACTATAAATAGGCCTTACCAATATTGAAGGCCAGATCAAAATTAGTTCAATCCCTGATTGGATTAAGGTGATCTGCCCCCATTTTAACTGCCAAACAAAAGCAAAAGTCAACCTTGTCATTGGGGAAAGCAACCAGAACTTCTATAATTTTTTAAACACAATGTCTAGGGTCTGATAATTTAAAAAGGTCCAATATGGAGTTATCAGGAATGTAATTTAAAATAATTTTGATTCGGGGCACCTGGGTGGCTCAGTTGGTTAAGCATCCAACTTCTACTCAGGTCCTGATCTCAGGGTCTATGGGTTCAAGCCCCGTGTTGGGCTCTGTGATGACAGCTCGGAGCCTGGAGGCCGCTTTGGATTCTGTGTCTCCTTCTCTCTCTGCCCCTCCCCTGCTCACGATCTGTTTCTCTCCCTCTCTCTCTCTCTCTCTCTCTGTCTCTCTCTCTCCAAAATAAATAAACTTAAAAAAATAATAAAATAATTTTGATTAATATGTTCAAAACAGAAAGCAAGAAGGAGAATTTCAGTAGAAAACGGCCATCTATAAAAAGTATCAAATGAAATTCTAGAGTTGAAAACTAACAATAACTGAATTAAGAATTCAGTAGTTGGATTTAACAGAAGATTGGACAAGGGCGCCTGGGTGTCTCAGTCGTTTGAGCGTCTGACTTCAGCTCCGGTCAGGATCTCACGGTCAGCGAGTTCGAGCCCCATGTCGGACTCTGTGCTGATAGCTCAGAGCCTGGAGCCTGCTTCGGATTCTGTGTCTCCCTGTCTCTCTGTCCCTCCCCCACTCATGCTCTGTCTTTCTCTCAAAAATAAATAAACATTAAAAAACAAAACAAAACAGAAGATTGGACATATGAGAAGGCTGTTAGCTGGAAACAGGAAGAAGAAAATATTACTCTATTTACAGAGACATAAAAAGAATTCAACATTAAGAACAGAAGAAACATTTTAGCCATAGCGAAAAGGTCTTCTGTTTACATTGCATCCTAAATGAAAGGAGAGAGGGGACAGAGAGAGAAGCAACATGTTAAGAGACAACAGCTGAACATTCTCCAAAGTTGTTCAGGGCATAGCCATGCGGTGCGGGCTCCCGGCAATCTGTCTCTTGTTTCACCAGCGTTGCGGGAAGAAACCCGGGGACGCCCCTTTTTCCAGCCTCAGACCATTCTCCAATCTCTTTCCCCAGTCACAGCCTTGAGAGCCATCTTCTTAGCTATCCCCTGCCTCGAGGACGAGCCAAGGCCGATTTTTGCACTTAACTCCTTACTGCGGGTCAACCATGAGCCCCAGGTTCATCAGAATTATTCCACCAAGGTGGAGCCCCCCACCCCTCGCCCCCGGCCCCCTGCCCCCAACGAACATCTGCAGGCCTCCTACACCTACCTCTCTCTGGGTCTCCATTTCCAACGTGATGATGTGGCTCTGGAAGGCGCCGGCCACTTCCTCGGGAGTTTGCTGAGAAGCGTGAGGCCTTCCAGCGTCTCTTGAAGACAAAAACCCAGCTCTGAAGCCACGCCCTCTTCCCGCGCGTGCAGAAGCCTCCCCAAGATGAGTGGGTAAAACCCAGGACGCTCCGAAGCCGCCACGGTCCTAGACAAGAACCCGACCCAGGCGCTTTGGCCAAGAACCTGACCCAGGCGCTTTGCATCTGCCGGCGCAGACCCCACCTCTGGGACTTCGGAGGAGCCACTTCCGGGATGAGAGGTGAACAGCATCAGGGATGGCGGCCACCCAGCTCCCCTCTGCAGGCTGGGCTGGAGAGTATCTCTCTGAAAGCTCACCCTCAAGCACAACTAGGAGCCTGCGGGGCCCAGAGCCTTGCATCCCCCTGAGGTCAGGGCTTCTGCCTGAGTCTCTCCCTGCAGCCATTGGGCAGCTTTTTAACCACCCTGGAGCTCTCTCCCAAGCTAGGGACCAAGTGGAAACAATGAAGCTTTTACACCAAAAAAAAAAAAAAAAAAAAAAAAAAAAAATTTACAAGTGGACCAGTGTAGTTCAAATCTGTGTTGTTCAAAGGCCAATAGCACTTGGGGTGCCTGGCTGGCTCACTTCATAGAGCATGTGACCCTTAATCTTGGGGTTCTTAATTTGAGCCCCACATTAGGTATACAGATTACTTAAAAATACAATCTTAAAAAAAAAAAAAAAGGTCAACTGCAATCAACAGCTCAGAGAACAGCCATATATTTAAATCATAAAACCCAGGGGCGCCTGGGTGGCGCAGTCGGTTAAGCGTCCGACTTCAGCCAGGTCACGATCTCGCGGTCCGTGAGTTCGAGCCCCGCGTCGGGCTCTGGGCGGATGGCTCAGAGCCTGGAGCCTGTTTCCGATTCTGTGTCTCCCTCTCTCTCTGCCCCTCCCCCGTTCATGCTCTGTCTCTCTCTGTCCCAAAAATAAATAAACGTTGAAAAAAAAATTTTTTAAAAAATAAATCATAAAACCCATATTGCTGAGGGTGCAGTATATAGTCACTTATATGTACTGCAAACTTATGTGATCTATCTTGAGATCAATTTGGTCTAGTAATGGTACATTAAATGTTACATTTAAACATAATCAGATAAACAGAAAGATCTATTTATACCAGTCATTGAAGCCTTTATTACTTTTAATGGCAAAAAAAAAAAAAAAAGGAAAAAACCTCAAGTAAAAGAATGGAGGTTATTTACATAAGTTATCCATATGATTATATACTACACTGCCACTAAAAAGTATGTTTTTAAAGAAAATTGTTGATATGAGAAAAATGCTAACTATATAATGGTAAAAATTGAGAATAAAGGAGAAGCAGCATAGACAACAAAATCTAGAATAAGTACCAAATTTTATATTTTTAGTATGCTTGGGTGGCGATATCAAAAATTAAAAGTCAGTGAAATACTGTTTTTTTTCCTCTTGAATAAAGATCACTTTTTTAGTTCTGTAATTTCTAGCACCTTCATTTTACTGCTTTTATCTAAGCCACCTATTACTGTATCCCTCTGTATTATATCTTCTCAACATTTTTATTCCTTATCTTACTTTATACTCATAGCCATACTCTTTTCCTTCAAATACTCTCTTTACTTGGCTACCTTAACTTTTCATTCTATTTTCTACTTACCTCTTCTAGGTCAAATTTTCAGCTTCCTTTTTCTCTACTTTTTTAAGATTTTATTTTTTTTAATGTTTATTTATTTTGGAGAGAGAGACAGAGTGTGAGTGGGAGAAGGGCAGAGAGAGGGAGACAGAATCTGAATCAGGCTCCAGTCTCTTCTCTGTCAGCACAGAACCCAACGTGGGCCTCAAACCACTCAGACACCGTGACCAACTAAGCCACCCAGGTTCCCCCTTTTTCTCTGATTTCTAAACGTTGTGTTCTTGTTCACATTTATTTTGGATATTCAAATGTAATTTCTACCTTAAATGCAATGTAGAAGGTAATAAGAAGCACCACCAGGTCAAGTCTAAGAAACAAGGTGTTTTGGACAAAGGGCCCCATGGAAAGCAGCTGTTGCATAACTCGCCAATTGTTGTCAGGAAAAAATACAGGCCCGATGGTGTTGGGTTTTAAAATTTTCAAAAAAATAAAAATAAAAAATGACATTTTTCTTGGGAAATAAACTTTATATGTTTGCCACTAATTCTCATTTTTAAGAGTGATAGGCAAATTAATATTATGTGAAATAACCTGATCTTTTTACTAAAAGTTTTCAACTTATTCTCAGAAAAGGAAATGCTGATCAAAAACAAACCAATTAAAAGGCTGTCCAATATGATGACCCCTGACCTTGACCAGAATAGTGATAGCTTCTAAATCTGTCTCTGGTCCATAACTAGACCTATATAAAACCTTCTGGATATTTTTCAAATCTTATATTCAACATGCCCAAAATTGAATGTTTCTTTTGCTTGAAGAAACAACTCCACTGTCTGCCTCTCCTGCTATATTCTCTGTCCCAGGAAATAGCAATAACTTCCATCCAATTTTTAAGCCAGAATCCTGGGTCTTGTTAATGACATCTTCCTCTGTGTCATACCCTCTATCACACAGTCAATGAGGAAATCCAGGTCTATTGCTGGGATGTTTCTCAAGTCTTCTATGTTTCCTCAAGTCTATTGCACCTACATAAAGAAGGCCACCGCCATCTCTTGCTACATGAGGGTGAAAGTTCTTAGACTATCAAATCTTGAAAACCTCCTTTCTCCCTCACTGTGAAATCTACTTGACCTTTCTAAAGTATTAATCTGACCAAATTCCTCCCTTCATTAAAAGACTTCTCTGAAATGAGCATAACTTTTTTTTGTCAACTATACCTCAAAAAACAAAACTGGCAGCTTATTCTTTAGTGGTTATTATCTGGAGGCTCTCTGTTGCAATGAATAGGTTGCAAGTGACAAGAACTCAACTCAAGTAGTGTGCTCCACACGACTCGCGGCCACATCCTGTGTGTGCCGTTTGGTCCTTTCTTTTAGGAAAAGTAGGAAGAAATCCTTGTGACCAAAAGCTTTTGTTCTCACGTAAGCGTCACCTGTGTCTGAGGGCCTCTGTCTCAGAAAGATGCACTTCACATTATGCCAATAACTCAAACGTGTTTGGAAAGTTCTTGTAGAGAAAGATCTCTGTTCAAACCCTGAGCTTGCCCCTCAATGGTTTTACCAAAGAACAGAGACAGCCCTGTGCATTAACCCACCTAAAAGGAAACAATAGAGTTCTAGCCAGTGCCATCACTGCCAATCGTATCTGCCCTAAGAGTAGTAATGTTAGAAAACAAAAACAAAAAAACAAAAAGCAAAAAACAAAGAAAAGCTAAAAACAAGCTTTGCTCAAGATGTCTATTCCTTTGTTAAACTCTCAGTAGCTACTTTCCTAAACATTGAGCAGAACTAGCTGAACACAAAAACAAACAAACAAAAAACTCATAAACTGCAAAGCAGGGATTTAAAACCAATATTTTAATATTTGAATATGACAGAGTATTTCTTGAGTGAAGACTAAACTTAGAGATGGATCATTTGACTGGTATCCAAATCTCTTAATTTTCCAAAACTTTCCCCTCTTATTTCTAAAATAACAATAATAATAATAAAAAGCCTTTCCTTGAAAAGAGGACTTACTCCCTAATATTGGCTTAACTAAAATGTGGAATTGATGGTTTCAAGTCATTGATGAGTTAAGAAGCAATTCTAGCTACAGGATAAACTGATTCTGAGCAAACATACAACATCAGAGCATCGCGTTCAACATTCTCATGCATGAGTTGCATTTCAGGGAGATCATGCTTTCGCGGTGACACCTGGCAACTCAAAATTTCTATCTCCATAGATCCATGTGCTATGGAAAGAGACTCTTTCCTCCTAGTCATACCAGGAAAAGTCCCAGGATAAGCTCTAATTGATTCAACTTGGGTCACGTGTCCATCTCTCAACCAGTCATTGTGACTGAGGACATGGAATATGCTGGTTGCCCAAGTCAAATTCATGGAATTTTATTAGGCTCTTGTCACAGCTAAGTCACAAAAATAGAGTTGGGAGAGAAGTCTCCAAGGAAAGTCAGTGTGCTGTTACCAACAAAAGGAGAAATTGGTGTTTGATGGGCAAATTCACAGTATACATACTGTAGGTGTCCCCAGGGCTATCTGGCTCCCTATTGGCAGCACTTTGATCACTTTGCAGCACTTTGATCTTCATCTTCAACTGTAGATACAATTAGGTAACTTCTTAATTTATAATAAGGGTGAATTATTTTAATGATCCAGAAAGAAAATTAAAGCCTGCTATAAAACTATGTATCTTGTCAAAATGCACATGGGCATATCTTTAAAAAGATTGCTAAACCACACCCTCTCCCTTCTCTAGTCACTCTTTGTATGAGTATCTCACAAACTATGAGTGTGTGCCTTTATCAGGGCCTCATTTTCAAAGTACCTGCCTCCTAGCATTCTAATTCTTCTTTTGAATGAAACTCAGAGCAAGGTTAGCATTTCTTCCCAAGTAAGTTTATCATTGTAGGTATCCTTTTTTGCTACCCTAATTTTTAATTGTTTTTTTCAGTAAACATTTATCGAACCTGCCTCTTACTTTCATAATACAAGGCACTGAGGATATAAATAACCCTTAAATAAGGTTACATTTCAGCATACCATGCACACAGCTTAAGAATCATAATCTAATGTATAAAGTTCTCCATAGAAATGAGCAGGCTACTTTATGGGACAGGAGGGATACTCAACCCAAGGACTTAAGTTAAGAATGGGTTTCCCTAGGAACAGTGTCCTGGGGCTTATTTTTAAATGTAAATGGTGGTTAGGTAGCTTAACCTGCTCACCTTTACTCAAATGGATGGATATTTTTCCATGGCGTTCTGCCTATTGCCAGATCACCCAGAGCAGGAGCACAGGTTGAAACATGAATGTTGCGAAGAGGATAGATGTGGATGTTGGCATCATGTGAATCCTGAGCTGACATTTCCCTTGCTGTGGAACTCAAGCCCTCTCTTTGAACCATAGTGACTGATTGAAAATAGAACCCCTTCCCTCGTGAAAGATATTCCATGTTCTCTTTCCAAATGGTGAAATTCCTGTGATATAAGCCTACCATTTTCTTCTGATGTTTATATGGCATTATTTAACAACTTAACTGCAATATGCCTGTAGAAAAGATATTCCCACTTTACCAGTTCTTTTCTTTTTTTCACACATTTGTTATATCTGAAAGATAATCAGGGATGTCATTTACCTATCAGTGCGATAACATTTTAGAGTCTGAGAAACAACTGAATCATAAGCATTAGAAAAAATAAATTTTTAAAGATTTAAAACAATTTTTCATTACAAATTAAACATTAGGTTCCAACTTCTTGAAAAAATCAGGGCTTTCTTTTCAGACCTTAAATTTTTAAAAATATATTAAATATAAATTATATTAGAAAAATAAAATATATTAGAAAAATGAAATATTAAAATATATGTTAAATGTAATTTTTTTAGTTTGACAGATTTAACTTAGGGTATGTATTTCTTTAACCCAAATAAGTTTCATGAGCATTAAACCTTTTGCTTAACCAGTCATATATATATATATATATAGTTCATTGTAAACTTTTTTTCACCTGTTACCACCAGACTGAGTCAAAGTCCAGGTTACTAAAATTCTGTACTATCAATAGCAGATTGATTATGAGAAAAGTGACTGAGATAGCAACAAAAATAAACAACATACACACATAAAATAATGACCAATGCCAGAAAATATATATACATTTATATAAATGTGTTTATATATATATTGATGAAGAGAGAATGGTGGGTGTTGCACCTCAGTCAAGATTCCTATTACCTAAAGCCAGTTTGTTGAGAAACTATACCTCCCCCTACCCCAAGTAAAAATCTAAAAGAAACGGTTTGAAAAGATAACAATGTGAGAGATTTACAGATTCACTTTATTTAAAAGAATGACTTTAGATTTCATTACTTTCTAGTGCATCCAATTTCCTTCTTCCTTCCTTCCTTCCATCCTTCCTTCCTTCCTTCCTTCTTCTTTTCTTCTTTCTTTCTTTCTTCTTCCTACCTCCCTTTCTTTCTTCTTTCCTTCTCTTTCTTTTGTACACATGACATAGCTAAGAATTCATCAAGTAAAATGCTATCTTTTTCTCCAATTCCTTCAATATGGTTATGTTATACATTTATACATAAATACATGATACATTTATGTAACCACTGTATACATAATACACATATTATACATAATAATAAGTTAGATTCTTTTGTCACAATCTGAATTCCATCCTGGAATTCCCAGGCAGTTATCACTTTTATAAGCTCTTTATCACCTAGCAGTGAGATGCCTAATTATTTTTTTCTAAGATACAGAAGAGAGATGCAAGAATATAGAGTATTAAAGTCCGAGTTACTAATTATGTTTTGCTGTATGGAAGAATTTAGTGCATGTTAACATATGAATGTGTATAAAACTAAAAAAAAAAAAAACTAAAATAATCAAAAGCAATAGTAGAATGATTAAGTACAACAGGGCCTATTCCTACACTGGAATATTATGCAGAGTAAAAAACAAATTACTGTACATACAAATGTGTACACCAACATGAGTGCATTTCAAACACAAGAATAAAAGAGGTCACAAAATAATACAAATAATATAATTACACTTAATGCAAATGTTTATTTCAATTAATATGTAATATTATAAGCAAAGAAATAAGAAACACAATCAGGTCACTACAAATATTGTAGGGAAGAAGGAAAGAGATGTGTTCCAGGACCTTAAAGGTAGTGGTAATGGTCTAATCCTTAAGCTGGTCAGATGTTTAATATTATTAATATTATTATTGTCATTTTAACTTATTAAACTTATTAAAAAGTACATATGCATATGGGCTTAGTTATCTATTTAAAGTTATAAAGTTGCAATAACCAAAGCAATATACTCATTCATTTATTTGATAGATATTGAACTTGGTGCCATATGCCAGACACTGAGCTGAGTATTGGAGATATTCTACTAACCCCAAACAGGTATGATCTCTTCAGTCACAGAGCTGACTGGCTAATGGTAGTTTGCCAGCAGTAGACAATCTGATATTTTCTCAAAAAATGTCATGAGCTTAATAGCCATGGACAGAGCTTATCCACTCTGTCTTACCTTCCTTTGAAAGCCAGTCTAAACCTTATTCAGATCTTAAAGCATATACTTAGCCTAAAAGGATTGAAGAGCTATGGAATTCACCTTATTATTTCCAAGCTTCCATATCATCTCAGACTCAGGAATCTCTTATGTCTAGGACTAGTCTGAGTTCTCACTGGAAACATGAACCTTTCTTTAAGAAAACTTAGACATCTAGACTCTGACTAACTTCTGTGGTCTAACTCAATTTTTAATAGACACATTATAACTGAAAAACATTTAAAAGCATCAGGCAAATGTAAAAACAAAAGCTATAATCTTTTTTTTTTTTTTTTAATTTTAGAAAGAGAATGAGCAGGGGAGAAGGGCAGAGGGAGAGAGAGAGAAAATCTTAAGCAGACTCCATACTTAGCATGGAGCCCAACACGGGACTCAATCCCACAACCCTGGGATCATGACCTGAGCCAAAATCAGGAGTCCAACACTCAACTGACTGAGCCACCCAGGCACCCTGGAAAGCCATAATCTCCTTGAAAATATGGCAAATGTCATCTGCCTTTTGGTATTCTATAGCAGAATCTTTCACACAAAAATAATTTTTTTTTTTGCCAAGTCCAATCCATTTAGTATGGAAGTGAAGGCCTCCAGCGCCTCGCCTGAAGTTACACATTCCAGTGCTTCTGCCGTGAATCCTGTCGTCTGAGCAAAGAGAACCTCATTTTTAAGGACCGTGTCCCTTTTCCAATGGGAAAAGGTTGCTATTGTACGTGTTTCTCAGCAATCTGACTGGGTTACCCATCCATCCCTGAACAACCTTAGTGATCAGATGACTGTAGGGCTCTTCCTGGCCAGCTTAGACAGCCCCACTCTGACACTGAATGTAAAACAGCTGGATGGACAGTGACGTAGGAAGTGATTCCTCAGAGAGAGGCAAATAGATACTGGGTGGGGAAAAATAATGTCTCCCACATTCATCATTTAAGTTCTAGCTTTAATTCTTTTACCTCTATGAAGCCTTTTTTTGATCTTTAAACTATTTTCAAATATCTCTTTTTCATAGAAGTCTCAGTAGCCAACCATCTCTTATTATGTGGCCTTTTGTATTCTTTTCTGTTTCTGGATTTAAAATTCTAAAGGGAAAGATCTGTGTCTAATTGAGCTGCATGCACTTCATAGCTCCAAGCACTGTGCTAAGAATATTTTCTAAAAGAACAAATGAATGGCCTTTACATATTTATTGTATCTAATTGAATAATCTGAAACTGACCCAGGTTAATTTCTGCCTCTACCCTCCTTTTCTTTTCCTCAAGATAACAGTAAAGTCATGACCAGACCTGGACATGGGCCAATGCTTGGGCATTTGTCTCACTGAGAGACTTCTCAGTTGAAGTAGGACTATAAATCCAGGCCTTTAATCCCCAAAGCATTACTTACTCTGTGTTTGAAGTAAATATTGACCACATAAAAAGGCTAAATATTTTTCTCCTGAGTAATATTTTATAGTTCATACCTTAGAATTCAGTCACATGTACTATATTTCTAGACTACTGGTATTGAATTGGTAATGACAATCAAGGACTGTGTATTTTGTAGCACTTAATCTAGAGGAAATATTGCTCTCAAATTCCTTACTGAACAGTACAGAGAAACATTAGATGCTAAGTCTTACACTACTAGTCCTATAAGGGCATATCTGTGAAGATACTAAGAAAAATGTACATTCCTTCTTCTTGTCACTTTGTAAATCTCTACTGCATGAATCCCTTATGCTATATATTATTCTATATAATGATAGAGTTTAAGGAAGAAGAAGAACCTTTTCTATAGTAGAATCAAGACATATCTGTATGACCTCTACAAAGTCCTATTTTGTTTGAAATAAAGTAGTATTATAAATAAAATTCCAAGTACAATATTTTATAAATGCACATAGTTTAGTTACCAGAAGAGCAATTGACTTGAAACACAGTTTGACTTTCTTTTACATACTACCAGCGAACCTAAAGAATTGCTAATTTTTGGAATTGAATCATTTTTGAGAATCAGCTACATATTATTTTTTCCAGCTTTATTGAGGCATGATTGAAAAATAAAACTTTAAGATAAGCAATTTGATATTTTGATAAATGTATACATTGTGAAATGATGAATGCAATCATTAATAGAATCACAAACATATCCATCACCTCAAGTAAGTACCTATTTGTGTGTGTGGTGGGAACATTTGAGATCTAATTCTTAGTAAATTTTAAGTATGCAATACATTATTATTAACTATAGTTAATAATGAGAGTGCAGCTATTTCTTTGAGATGTTATTTTTATTTCCTTTGAATATAAACCCAGAACTGGGATTGCTGGATCATATGGTAGTTCTATTTTTTTTTTCAATTTTTTTGAGGAAAATCTATACTGTTTTCCATTTTTCTTTTACCAATTTACATTTCTACCAACAGTGTACAAAGGTTCCCTTTTCTCCACATTTTCACCAGCAATTGTTATCATTTGACTTTTTGGTAATAGCCAGTCTAACATGTTTGAGGTGATATTTCATTGTGGTCTCAATTTGCATTTTCTGGTAATTAGTGATGTTGAGTATCTTTTCGTATACCTGTTGTGCATTTATGTGTTTTCTTTGAGAAAATGACTATTGGTTCGTTTATCCATTTTTTTAAATATTTATTTTTGAGAGAGAGAGAGACAGAGACAGTGTGAGTTGGGGGGAGGGTGCAGAGAGAGAGACACACACACAGAATCTGAAGCAGGCTCCAGTCTCTGACCTCTCAGCACACAGCTCCACGCAGGGCTCAAACTCATGAACCACGAGATCATGACCTGAGATGAAGTTGGACGCTTAACCGACTGAGCCACCCAGGCACTCCTCATTTACCCATTTTTAGATTGGCCTATTTGTTTTTTTGCCGTGGAGTTGTCTGAGTTTCTTATGTATTTTGGGTATTAACTTCTTATCCAGTGGATGATTTGCAAGTATTTTCTCCCATTCTGTAGGTTCTCTTTTCATTTTTTTATGATTCCTTTGCTGAGAAGAAACTCTTTTAGTTTGATGTAGTCCCACTTGCTTATTTTTGCTTTCATTGCCTGTAGTTTTGGTGTCAGATCTAAAAATCATTCCCAAGACCATTATCAAGTAGCTTTTCCCCTATGTTTTCTTCTAGGAGTGTTATAGTTTCAGATCTTATGTTTAAGTCTTTAGTTCATTGTGAGTTGATTTCTGTGTAAGATAAGGGCCTAATTTACTCTTTTCATGTGGATATACAGTTTTCCCCATACCATTTATTGAAGAGACTATTCTTTCTCTATTGTATATTCTTGGCCTATTATCAAAAATTAGTTGACTGGATATGTCTGGGCTAATTTCTGAGGTCTTTATTCTGTTCCATTGGTATGTATGTCTTTTTATACCAATACCATAATATTTTGCTTACTATAGCTTTGTAATAGAATTTGAAATCAGGAATTATAATTCCTCCAGCTCTGTTCTTCCTGCTCAGGATTACTTTTGCTATTTGGAATGTTAGGTAGTTCCATACAAATTTAAAATTGTTTTTTCTATTTCTGTGGACAAATGCTACTGGAATTTTGATAGGGATTGCATTGAATTTGTAGATTGTAGATTGCTCTTGCTTTGGGTAGAATGGACATTCTAACAGTATTAATTCTTCCAATCCATGAACACAAGGTCTCTTTCCATTTGTGTGTGTCTTCTTTGATTTCTTTGATCAATGTGTTATAGTTTCAGTGTACAAATCTTTCATCTCCTTGGTTATATTTATTCCTCAGCATTTTATTTTCAACTTCATGTTATCTTAACTTTACATATATTGAAGTCTGATTATAACTGTACCTTACTGATGGATCTATTTTTTGTCCTATTTGTGGAAAATCTACTTTTAGAAGAGCCACAGCAAAAGCTTTTAAAGCTTTTGTTGGAGTGTTGAATGGGGCTTATCATACCTCCCTTTTAGGAACAAACAAAATTGAAAACAGACATAAGAAGCAAAATGATGACTCTTGTATTTATTTGTTGTTTGTTTCTTTTGGTATAGCTGGGCTAGAGAACATATTTGTGACTATTAACTAGAATTGGATCCTCCAATCACCTTCTCTGAGTCTAGAGTTTGGAATTGGCAGTGGAGAGAGTTGGAGTTTCAGATTCTAAATTTAGGAAAACTCACAGCCTCTTTCACAAGTCAGACTTTCAGGACTATCTCTAAAAAACAGGTCTTGGGCCTTAATTTGACTATACTTACCAATTAAAGGTGGAGCAGAGAATAAGTGATCTTCCTGGGAGCAGGAGAGAGAAACAGATGGGTAGAGAGAGAGAAAAAAGTAAAACCACACAGGAACCTTTATCCCAATGTTGTCACAAAAGAAGCTTCTCTTATGGGAAAAGCAAGTAGGGAAGAAGAATGGACAAACTTTTTTCCAGCATTTAAAATGGAATGCAGAATTTCCTATTTTATGTCAAGTGGAAATATGGAAAGATTCAGGAAATCAGCCCTATATTTCTTTAATTTAAAAATTATTTTATATCTTGAAACTTATAGAAAGTGTTAAAAAGAATATGTATATTGTTTTACATTGCAATTAAATTCCTTTATTGAAAAAAATAAACCTAAGCAAAGAGTTAGAATGATGACCAAAGCTAGAACCACATCCTCTCTGTGGGAAACTTAAATTATGAGAACAGTAAGACAAAGGGAGTAAGAAAAATAAAATGGATGGCATTCATTCATTTCAGTAGTTAACAATGCTTACACAAAATAGTTAATTACTTCCTGCTGCATTGTTAGATTGTAAATCTGATAGTTTCACCTTTTGATAGGATCAGTGAACTCTTCAATTTGCTTAAAAATGTTTTTCTTTTTGCCTAAACCAGAGTCAATTTCTATTGCTTGTAGTCAAGGACCTTAAAGATCATACTGCCAGGCAATTGTTTCAGATTGCCCCAAGGCACCGGACAAAATGGAGGCCATTATGTTGATGGACAGGTCCAAACACCCAGTCTCAAAGCCACTGGTAAGGAACAGAGACTTCTAGGCCGGCATTAGAATCAAAGGGTTTGATTCTGCAATATCACTTGTTTTGAAATCTAGTCGATAGGTCCACGAAATAGAAATAGACACAAACAAACAATGGGAAAAAGTTTGAGTTGTATTTCTAGAGAAAACAAAGCCTGACAAATGACAAAGTATTAGATTATTCAAATTCTAAAATAATCCCAAATCTCACAAACTATAGAAGGGTTATAAAAGTGGGATAGTCCCCAAACCCTTCCCAGGGCTATCTCAGAAATGGTCTGGAAGTCAAAGTCAAGAGAGCAGAATGGAGTCAATCTTCCAGTTTCATTTTGGGACTATAATACATTACAGCTGCTTCTGCTACCAATCTCTGTATCATTTAGAGTCCCTTGGTTGCAAGCAACACATAAGAATGCTAATTAAAGTAAAAAGGGGGTATGCCTGGGTGGTTCAGTCTGTTAAGCATCTGACTCTTGGTTTCAGCTCAGGTTACGATCTCAGTTTTGTGAGTTCGAGCCCCACATGGGGCTCTGTACTATCTGTGCACAGCCTTCTTATAATTCTCTATCTGCCCACCTCCAATCTCTCTCCTTCTCTCTCTCAGAATAAATAAACTTTAAAATAAAATAAAATAAAAATAAAATAAACAGGGGGAATTTATTAGAAGGATACTGTGTATAGAACTGATAAAATACTAAAAGAGCACAGGAACTAGAGCAGCAGAATCTGGAATGTATGAACACTGTATCTAGTCTTTCACATTAATCCTCAGATCATCAGTTTTAAGTGCTTCCCTGAGTCAGTTCATCAGGATGATCATTATTTAACATATTTTTGATCTATCTGCCCAGCCCCTGCTTATCTGAATTCCCTTTCTCTTGGAATGTTCACCAGGGGACACCCTCTCAAGTCATATTGTTATGATCACTTTGTGGACCACAGTTGATTAAAGGGGGACCAACACCAAGACAAACGAGGTCAATGAGATTCTCTTCATTAGAAATTTAGAATTTGAACTAACAGACATGCTGGAAATTGGGAATTGTCACTCAAGTGAGAATTTTTAAAGAGCTAGCCAGAAATCCCTGCATCTAGGATTTGTCTTTCCTGCTTTCTACATTTAGAAGGCCTAATGGTTCAACATTTCTTTGGATTTCATGAGATGTCATAATATATTTCTAAAAAAATTTCTCTTTCTATATAAATTAACACTAATCAGTTTATCTCAATGATATCTGGAGAAACCTAACCACTACTACTTAAGGTCCTCTTGCAAGACTTGGTATTGATTTTGAAGAATCATGCATGGCTTGGGGCACCTGGGTGGCTCAGCCGGTTAAGCGTCTGACTTCAGCTCAGGTCATGATCTCACACTCCGTGAGTTCGAGCCCTGCATCGGGCTTTGTGCTGACAGCTCAGAGCTGGGAGCCCGCTTCAGATTCTGTGTATCCCCCTGTCTCTGCCCCTCCCCTGCTCATGCTCCGTCTCTCTCTGTCTCAAAAATAAATAAAAACATTAAAAAAAAAAAAAAAAGAAGAAGAATCATGCATGCCTGGGGGTGCCTGGGTGGTTCATTCAGTTAAGCATCTGACTCTTGACCTTTGTTCAGGTCATGATCTCATAGTTCATGAGTTCAAGCCCCACATTAGGCTCTAGTCTGATGGCATGGAGCCTGCTTGAGATTCTGTCTTTCTGTCTCTCTGCCCCTCCTCTGCTTGTGTACTCTCTGTCTCTTTCTCTCTGTCTCAAAAAAAAAAAAAAATCAGCCTTAAAACATTAAAAAGAAAAAGAATCATACATAGCTGACTTTTTTTTCTTGTAAGAGAACTTTTATTTTTTTTAACTTTTTTTATTATATGAAATTTATTGTCAAATTAGTTTCCATACGACACCCAGTGCTCATCCCAAAAGATGCCCTCTTCAATGCCCATCACCTACTCTCCTCTCCCTCCCACCCCCCATCAACCCTCAGTTTGTTCTCAGTTTTTAAGAGTCTCTTATGCTTTGGCTCTCTCCCACTCTAACCTCTTTTTTTTTCTTTTTTTTCCTTCCCCTCTCCCATGGGTTTCTGTTAAGTTTCTCAGGATCCACCTAAGAGTGAAAACATATGGTATCTGTCTTTCTCTGTATGGCTTATTTCACTTAGCATAACACTTTCCAGTTCCATCCATGTTGCTACAAAGGGCCATATTTCAGTCTTTCTCATTGCCACGTAGTACTCCATTGTGTATAAACCACAATTTCTTTATCCATTCATCAATTGATGGACATTTAGGCTTTTTCCACAATTTGGCTATTGTTGAGAGTGCTGCTATAAACATTGGGGTACAAGTGCCCCTATGCATCAGTACTCCTGTATCCCTTGGGTAAATTCCTAACAGTACTATTGCTGGGTCATAAGATAGATCTATTTTTAATTTTTTGAGGAACCTCCACAGTTTTCCAGAGTGGCTGCACCAGTTTGCATTCCCACCAACAGGGCAAGAGGGTTCCTGTTTCTCCACATCCTCGCCGGCATCTATAGTCTCCTGATTTGTTCATTTTGGCCACTCTGACTGGCGTGAGGTGATATCTGAGTGTGGTTTTGATTTGTATTTCCCTGATGAGGAGTGACGTTGAGCATCTTTTCATGTGCCTGTTGGCCATCTGGATGTCTTCTTTAGAGAAGTGTCTATTCATGTTTTCTGCCCATTTCTTCACTGGATTATTTGTTTTTCGGATGTGGAGTTTGGTGAGCGCTTTATAGATTTTGGATACTAGCCCTTTGTCCGATATGTCATTTGCAAATATCTTTTCCCATTCCATTGGTTGCCTTTTAGTTTTGTTGATTGTTTCCTTTGCTGTGCAGAAGCTTTTTATCCTCATGAGGTCCCAATAGTTCATTTTTGCTTTTAATTCCCTTGCCTTTGGGGATGTGTCAAGTAAGAAATTGCTGCAGCTGAGGTCAGAGAGGTCTTTTCCTGATTTCTCCTCTAGTGTTTTGATGGTTTCCTGTCTCACATTCAAGTCCTCTATCCATTTTGAGTTAATTTTTGTGAATGGTGTGAGAAAGTGGTCTAGTTTCATTCTTCTGCATGTTGCTGTCCAGTTCTCTCAGCATCATTTGTTAAAGAGACTGTCTTTTTTCCATTGGATATTCTTTCCTGCTTTGTCAAAGATTAGTTGGCCATACTTTTGTGGGTCTAGTTCTGGGGTTTCTATTCTATTCCATTGGTCTATGTGTCTGTTTTTGTGCCAATACCATGCTGTCTTGATGATTACAGCTTTGTAGTAGAGGCTAAAGTCTGGGATTGTGATATGGCTGACTAACTTTAGAAGCCAGATTCTTGGATAGGTCCTAATCTCAGTATAGAGAATGCCTCATCATTAATTCCAAACTGGTGCTTAAGACTAACTATAAAGGACAGACTCCCACCATCAAAAATAAATGAATAAACAAACAAACCCATGTATAACACATTCCCTGAAATTGACATTTTAATACTAAAGAAAAAGAATTATCAATGTGATTCTGCTGGTAACAGTAATTTTTTTTTTTTTTGGAGAAAATTCCTTTTCTAGATTAAATCTCCTTAATTGGGTACTTCAAAGAATAAAATCTTGAGAGTATAAGCATAACCAGTGATAACTGTAACCCTCAGAAATCTTATAGAAGAGGAATTATTTTAAAAAATACAAAAAACTGTACAGTTGATGGGAGACTGATGTTAAGGATCATTAGCTGCATAAGGGCATGAAGGTAGCATAGGTCTCCTGTCCTGCAGGAAAGAAGGGAGCCATGAAACGCCCTCACCCCCACCAACAGCAAAGGAGACCAACTTAAATATAAACTTTGTAAATGTAAATAAAAACTTTGAGTCTTCAGAATGCCCCATTTGTGAACCTGGTGTGTCTACAAAGGGGGTGGAGCTCTTAAATCTTGATGTGGTTAAACCTAGATTGGACTAGACTTCGTATTTCTTGCTGTGTTAGCTGAAAGTAACAGTCACCAATTCCAGTTAGATTAATCTGAAGAGTAAAATTTCAGAATTGTTTAAAGGCAAGCTTGCAGCTAAGAATCAGGTGAAAACTAGAACCACAAATCAAAAAGCCATCTGGAACTTAAAGTGTTCTCTCTTCATCTTTCATTTTTATTTTCTCTGCATGTCATAAAAGAGTCTAAGTAACCCTCCCACATTCACTCAGCTAGTTTGTTATAAAGGTGGAACCGAAAGTTGAGTCTTTTCGACTCTGGTTTTGAGCAATTTCAAACTCACTTTACTCTCTGCCTTGAGAGCAACTAAAACCAGCCATGCAACTCTAACTCTTTCTAATTTTACTAATTGGTAAATTACACCAAATGAATAGGTAATAACTGAGTTTGATGAATAGTTGCATGAAGGTCCATGTATTTCCCTCCTCCCACCTGTCTGCTGCTTTTCCAACATAGTGTAGTAGCTGGAGTCATTGACCAAGAAGTCACATGGTCCCAGCTCTGAACCTCACTAGGCAGACCTTAAGCAAGTCATTTAAATTCTCCAAGTCTTGGGGCATCTGGCTGGCTGAGTCACAGGAGCATGCAACCCTTGATCTTGGGGTTGTGAGTTCAAGCTCCACGTTGGATATAGAGACTACTTAAAAATAAAATCTTAAAAATAAAAATAAACTCTTCAAGTCTTGTTTTCTTTTCTTTAAAACAAGATAGTAATTGTATCACCCACAGAGTATTGCTGCAAAAGTAAAGTGAAATATTGCACATGCATGACAACCAGTAGTACACTAGCATGTGGTAAAGTTTTGAAGATATTCGAGCTATTGATATCACTCTTTTCATGTCAGTTCTTCAAACAGCTATGCCATCCCTCTCCAGTTCTAAACATGAACACCATGGCCTTGAGCATTCTTAGAGCAAGATATTTATACTGATAAAAACAATCTTTTAGTGTTTTTGTGGAGGAGGAGGTGAGGGGAACAGATGAACTGACATTCATTTGTGACCTAACACAAGAATCAAAGTCTGGTTTTCCAAAGAGAATGGCCGGTATTTTGGGGGGCACCTCCCCCATTTATACAGATGCAACAAACACCTGCTGAATTAACCTGTGGCATTTGTCAAACCCAGCTTCTGCCAAAACCAAATCTCTGTTCTCCTGGCATGCTGAATAAGAGATAGCAATGCATTAAACATTTACTGAGACACTTCAAGATGGTCTCAGGTAACAGGAAGTGTTTTGAGATTTATTTGGCATACTTTAAGTGTACATAAGACAGCGGGAGATACACAGGGAATGTTCCTGAGATTTTTTTCTTTTCAATCAGCTTCCTCTGTGACTTTTACACTATAATTTATTTTTAAGGAGGCATCATAGTTTTCTGGGTGCCATAATAAAATCTAAAATAAATATTTTCACCCAGATAAGCACTATTAAAAGGAAAGGATACTGAATTCATTTAAATACATTTGCAAAAGATTGATTTTCCCAAGAGAGTGTACATATTCTATTTCTTTAATTATTCTTGAAGTTTTGCCTATCAACTGACAATTTCCTACAGAAGGGAAGCAAAACAGCCTGGCTTTCCTGACAGCAAAGAGCTATAATAATACTAGAATGAAAACGGGTTTGTCACTTTCCTTATCTCTTCTAATGTCTGAGTTCTGGGAGTCAGAAATGAAATAACCCCCACTCCAGTGAACACAATTGCTAAGAATATATTACACTGAAAGTTAAATTCAAAGTCAACTTTCCCTAGTTTTTGAAGATTAGTAGGCTCATCTTTAAGTAACCAGTAGGACAAGTTATACAAAATTAGAGTAAAATATGGTCATATTGACTTTATTTTTCTGACTACAATTCTCTATCTTCTCTAAAACCCAGCCCCTGCACTGGTAGCTGCCAATAGCAGGGTTTCTCATCAATGCATAAACAACCCATTAAGCCCTCCACACCCTTGTGCTTAGCCTAGGTCACCAACTCCAAATCTCCTTTCTATCTTAATATTGTTTTTTTTTTTTTTTTTTTTTTTTTTTTTTAGGAGCCTTAGTTTCTTTCGTGTCATTGGATTTGGTTCAGATCTTCCTGAACTTGGTTTTGTCCCAAAGGCAATGATCTTTGTTGAACAGTGGTGATGGTTACACAACACTGTGAACTAACCTAGTGTACAATATTGTGATTTGTTTGCTTAACAATGGCTAAAAGTGGTAAATTGTATATTATGTATATTTTACCATACACAAAAAAGTAATGGCATCTAGCTTTATTCCTAGGTAGCAGAGGGGCTTACATTCCAGAGGACACTGGCCTGTTTCCAACAGATCTTCCCTCTCTACCTATGCATGCTAAAGGCAAACGCGTTTTGTGCTAATCATAGGTATACAAAATACAACCATGTTTTTATATCCTTTCCCTTCTCCTTCAAGAGAGGAATATAATTTCCCCCTTGAATCTATGTGGTCTTATGACTCTATTGAAACCAATTGGATGTGGGAACTACCATGCTATCTACATTGTGAGGATAGATGATTAAAAGCAATTCATCTTCTTGCTTGCTTGCTCAAACACTCACATTGGGTCCCTCAGCTACACATAGGCAGTCCAACTACCTGCCATCAAACTAATCAATATAGAGAGACCATTGGAGAAGCCCAAATTCTACATGAAGACAGAGAAATACAGCCCTCAGCTGCTGCAGCTTCAGTCACTCTCTGATTGCAACTGCATGAGACTCTGTGCCAAAACTACACAGTCAACCCTTTCCCCAGTTCTAGACTCAGCAAACCACAAGAGGTAATAAAATACTGTCATCAATTTTGATCCATAAATTGTTCTACAGCAAACAGAGAACTAGAACAGAATTTGGTGCCAAAAGCGAGTGCAGTAATAAAAACCAAAAATATATGACATTGGTTTTAAGACGAGACAGATGTCAGAAAATCCTTGAAGAGACTGTTAAGAAAAGCTTAAAGAGCCTGGAGAAAAGTTCAGCAGAATCTTAAGAGATCTCAAGTAGGCTGTCTGTGGAATCATGAAGAAAGTAAAGAACATATTGATAGAAGGGTAAGGAAAAGAGATCCTTCCATCCAGCAACAGAAAGTTGGGCAAAGCTGTCATCTGAAGCAACATGGAAAATAGATGTACCTAATGAACTTTATGATCTAGCTAAGGTCATTTCCAGGCAGAATGTTGAGATAGCTGCCTGGTTTCTTCAAGGTTCCTAACTAAAAAATGAAAGAAAAACAAATTCTGCAAGTTTTGAGTTGGATTGGAAAAGACCCCCAAAATAGCCTTCCAGCTAACAAAAACTTCCCAACACAAGAAAGGGTCTGAGGTCAAAGATCCAATCCAAAACATGACCACAGGTCTATCAAAAAGACCTAAGGTAGTGCCTCATGGCACCTTTCAGACAGACAAAAGGGCCTCAAAGGACCTTAAGGTCATGGCTTTCAGTTAGACAAAGGGATTTCTAACAGCATTGTCCCTCAGCAGCCTCACAGGTAAACCCAAGGGGAAAAGGGTCTATCCTGAAGAAATCTATGGGTGTGGCTTTTGTCTAATGAAGTAAATTAGAAATGAATACACAGGAAGCCTATACAACATTTTGAAAGAATTGTGTTTGAGAAAACTGAAAATTAAAAGAGACCTTTAGAGCTGATACACCTGGTGAGCCCCTTGTATGTCCTTGAGGTTCTGTGTATCTCTGAGCAGGAGCCACAGAGTGGCCCAGTTGATGAGTGACTGCCTTAGGAGACACCCCAGGAAGGGTCTGGGTCCCTTTTGTTAACTGGGTCATCCAGTTAGCTACTGTCCAAGGTCAAGGATGTCTCAACCACATCATCAGTTAAAGGGACAATGAGGAAGTGGATTTAGTTTGGAAACCCAGATACCTGTATCTGAGGGGAAGCAAAAACAGCAAAATACAAACATATTGAGATCAGAAATAGAAAAGCAGAATGTGATGACCAAGTGAAGCTCATAACCCCAGCAGTGAAGGTACAATGAAGCAAGGGATCCTGGGATATTAAGAAGAAACACAGAAACAGATCACTGTACAGAGGATATGTGTTTGCTTCTGGTTATAACCCACTTTCTAGAAGCCCCTGAAGGTCATATTCACATCTTTCGCCACAGGGTTTTAAGGAAGTGGATAGGGGGTGCAATTTTGATCCCTAACTTTGATGCCGTAGGAATAGAAAGGGTTCTAGACACAAACTTTCCATTTTGCTTTTTTTTTCTCAGAAAATGCCATGTCTCATTTCATAAATTCAAAACTTAGCATGATATATTTAATTGTAGTTTCTTCCTTGGCCCAGGTAAAGTTCAATCTGAAACAGTTTCAGTGTTTCATTTTAATGATTGAAATGTGTATTCAATTCCTATAAAAATCCAAAGCTCCATTCTGAATGCAGTTGACATTCTCCAGCACATCATTTAAATTT
This sequence comes from Herpailurus yagouaroundi, assembly GCF_014898765.1. NCBI lineage: Eukaryota > Metazoa > Chordata > Mammalia > Carnivora > Felidae > Herpailurus > Herpailurus yagouaroundi. The sequence continues at coordinate 84,194,823 of NW_024412394.1, forward strand.
CTCCTAGTAATTTTCTGCCTTCTGTGAGACAGTGATATTACATTGCCTCAAGGCATTTTGCATATTTTGTTGATTTTAACATTTAAAGTCCTGGTGATTTTTACTCTCTCATTATGTCCCTGTTCATGTCCCATATTTCCCTCCACTCCTCTCTAGAAAGCAGTGAGAGAGTTGAAATAATTTGTGTGAGTTTAAGAAGTAATTTCTCTGGGATGGGGAAAGATGAGGGTTTGAGACAGGAGCACCGATGAAGATATTAGGGATAAAGGAAGTCCTGGTTATGAAGGCCATGAGGACAAAATAATTGAATTCTTATACCTACTATGTAGAAGTCCTCAATATAAGATGAAAGCTGAAGACTAGAGTCACTTTCAGCATTCAGGGAAACAAACAAACAAATCTGTAAAAACATTATATTATTTGTGATTTCTTAGGCAAAAAATTAAGAATGGCATAGGGTAAAATTGATAAGGTATTCCAGGTCTCTGACCTTTCAAAGGTAAACTCTGCTGAGTAGAGAAGAAGAACTTGAGTGAAAACAGGAGGGAAGAATGAGCTCATCTGATCAAAAGGCAACGCTAAGAGCCATTATATCCATTCAAAATTTCCAAACTATTCCAATGTATTAGTATGAAAAAGAAAACTCTGTCTTATATCTAATGGTTTATATATATATATATATATATACATATATTATATATAATATATTTTAGTTATGTTTTTTATATCTTCATGTCTAGACTATAATGCATAATCCCAGGAACTTTTAAACTTTAAATAGTAATATTTATAAATATTTTCATTTTTAATCTTTACCTATGATTTCTTGTCATTCATCTGCTTTCTTTGGCCTAGATCTTTTTCACTTATCTATACATCCATCCATCCAGCTAACACTTACTGAGAAATGCCAGTATGGTAGAGTCAAGATGGCCACACACTTTTGTTGACACTTTCAAATTGAGAGCTGTGATCTATAGCTCCTCCTTTTGAATCCAGATGAGTTTCACAACTACTCTCACCTATTAGAATGATTGATCAAGCTGAATTAATTGCTCCATTTTTTTGAGCCAGGCCTTAGAAGACTGGGAACTTCTACTTCCTATTTCTTGAAATGCTTGTCCTGAGGGATGTCACCCTGTGACAAGTTCGATGCCCTTGAGTCTACCATGGTATGATGAAGTCCAGGTTAGCCCCATGTAGGGGCCCCATGGAAAGAGATGACCAATTAGCCCTGGTGACAGACATGTGAGTGAGGAAGCTTCTTGGCTCCAGCCAAGGCCATCTGACTACAACCATGAGTGACACTCAAAAACCAACCTATTACAGAGCCTGTCAACACCCAGAAAAGATAAAAATAATATATTGCTATTTGAAGGAACTAAGTTTTGAAATTGATTTACTACATAGCAGTAGATGACTAGAGCAACCATGTACCGCATGACATGTGGGGAGGATACAAAGAAAAGGTAAATAAGAACCCTGCCCTCAAGGAAACAGTAGAAAAGATTTTTATCTCACATTATAAGAAGAGGTACACTTGTTATTATGGCTAATTATGGCTAGAATGAGGTTTCATAACAGGCTCACGAAGTAAAAGAGGGAAGTCAATTTCACAGTGTGAATTATTTAAATTATCTGAGTCTCAGTTTCCTTATCTGTCAATCTTGTAAAGATTAAATAGGTCAATCATGTAAAACGCTTGAACTATGGTCTGGCTCACAGTAAACAATCAATACACATTAGCTGCTAAAATGATCACTATTACTGTTATTACCAGCATTAGCAGTGGCAAACACCTCCATCCGAAGATGGTTAACTAAAAAGGCCCATAACTGTGCCACATTAGTTCTGCTGGCCCTTGGTGGCAGGCAAGTATCTTTGATTTCAACAGCCACCAGAGTTGTATTGCTGTATGTCACACTAGTCTAAAATTATTATTTCTAGATAGCACACGAGGGAGACAATGTGGCATAATGTTTAAGAGGGGGTTCAAATCCCGTTTTGAACATACACTGGCTGTGTGACTTTCTGTGCTTCAGCTGTCTCATCTTCAAAACAAAACATAATTATTTATCTACCTCAAGAGGTTGTAGTGACGATGCAATAGGATAATACATGTAGAATCCTTAGCACATAATGTGGAATACATGTCAGTTGTTATTGTGATCATTATTATTATGGTCACTGGCAAATAAAAAAATACAGTCCCTACTACATGCTAGTCATTTTTCTGTATTACTGATGACCCATCTCATAGCCTTTGATCATAATTTTTATCACGTCTTCAGGAACACTGAGGTTCAGAGACAAATTACTTTTCCACTGTCATCTAGCAAAGAACTTTAAAAGTCAGACTTCAATCCACACCTGTTTGATTTCAAGTCTCATTCCTTTGCTGCTATGTCATTCCTTCTTAAAAAAAACAGTAATATTTACCATAAGTAAGAATTAATATGGATTCTTACTTTACTTAGGTTGCCAGATTTATCAAGTAAAACTAAAAGCAATATATTCGTTTTTATCTGAAATTCAAATTTAACTGTGTGTTTTATCTGGCAACCCAATGTTTTTATATCTTTTTACGTGTTAAAAAAGCATTTTTGCTTTCTTGCTAACCATTGAAAATCAGAGATCTTGCCTTTTGCCACTTATACTTTCATTTTGCTAGATGCAATTTGGTTGAGGGAAGGAGCATGGTCTTGTGTTAGATATCTCCTACTCTTAGACTCACAGATTAGTAGGCAAACAGATTGAAAGTGCTCCTCATGGAAACGAACTTTGTCTCACTCATGTTTGTGTCTCCCAACATTATATATAACATATCTGGACACTCAAAAGTGCTTGTAGAATGAAAACAGCAGTCAAGGGTGCTTCAGGGTCCTTGAAAGGGAAGATTGGTGCTGTGAGAACATGTTTAGCAAATGGTGTGCACAGCAAATATGAAACAGCAAGAACTTTGTGTAGCTGTTTGGCAACTCAGAAACTAGCACTCTTTTTCCTTCCATGACCAGAAGAAACTCCAAATGCACTTATCCAAGCCTTAAGTAAATGCTTTGACTACTTGCTTATTTATGTTGAATCTCTAAACAGAACTAACACCAGGATATCTAAAATGTTAAATCCTTTGGACCAAAGGTTGATTCAAAACTGTATTATAGCAGTAAAGCTTCATCAACATCATCATCATCATGATATTACACCTAATTTGCACACTACATGATCTTTAAGATTCCATTCAGTGAGAAAATCATAAACTAAGGAAATTCTTTGAGCAAGAAGAGAAGTTCTGATTAAGGTTCAGTCACAGGAAAGGACAGTGGAGCCCCTGAAATAAAATTACCCCAAGAGACAGAAGCAGTGTGTTCAGAATGGAGGAAAAGGGAAAAAAATAAAGTTTTTGATCCATGTACTAGAAAAAAATGGGAGATCTGACTCAGAACAGACTAGCACTCTGGGAAAATACATGCATCTAAAATAACATAACCCCAAAAGCCCTGGCTGGGTTTGCATGGAGCTCTCTTGACACAGTGTCTCTGGAAGCATGGGGTTATCACCTCTGCCCAGGCCAGGAATCCGAAGTAGCAGCCATAAGAGTGGCAAGAGAAATGGAGTAATCTAACCACATCGCTGTGAACTTGACCGTCAGTGATGGTACAGCTTACCCTTGCCAATCCCCAGTGCAGTTGAAAATCCATGTATAACTTCTGACACCCCGAAAACATAACTGTTAAGAGCCTGCTGTTAACTGGAAGCATAGCTGATAAAATAAGCAATTAACACATATTTTGTATGTTACATGTATTATATATCATATTCTTAACAATAAAGTAAGCTAGAGAAAAAAATATTATTAAGAAAATCATAAAGAACAAAAAATGCATTTATATCACTGTCCTGTATTTATTGAAAAAAAAATTCACTTGTAAATGGACCCACCCAGTTCAAACTTAGGTTGTTCAAGGGTCCAATATACTTACTTACTGTGGACGATTCTTTTTTTTTTTAATTTTTTTTATAACGTTTATTTATTATTAAGAGACAGAGAGTGAACAGGGGAGAGTCAGAGAGAGAGCGAGACACAAAATCAGAAGCAGGCCCCAGGCTTTGAGCTGTCAGCACAGAGCCCGGCTTGGGGCTCAGGGCTTGAACTCACAAATCACAAGATCATGACCTGAGCAGAAGTCGCATGCTTAACCGACTGAGCCACCCGGGCGCCCCTGACAATTTTGTGTCTTATATAATCTTGTATAATTTATGTAACATCTCTGTGTCTATTTCCTCATCTGTAAAGTGGGGTTAAAAATAATACCTAAGTTAGAGTGGCTGGCTCAGTCAGTCAAGTGTCTGACTCTTGATCTCAGTTCAGGTCTTGATCTGAGAGTCATGTGTTCCAGTCCCATTTTGGTTCCATACTGGGTGTGAAGCCTACCTAAAAATACATATAATAGATAATAATAATAATATCTCTGTCATGTCTGTCTTACAAGCTAAGGTTAAATAGCAATATAATAGATGCCTAATGTTAATAATACTATTTTTCTGTAGATGCTTTACTATGCAGTGATAGTGCTTTATTGTAACAAAGCTGTAGTTTGGAGAGCCCAAAACCATTTACTCAGGCCTCGAATTTCTCTGACACCTACTGAGGGAATAGGAGGGAGTTTTCCTTTTGAAGACCCATTCTGTCCTGGGCAGTAGGAGGTCAAAGGGTATAAAGATAATACATTGCTGGGGTAAAAAAGAAAACAGTACATATTCTATAGATCCTTGATATGAAAGCCTCCTATGTTTTGCATTTTAATCAAGAGAAAAAAAGGATACAACCCTAACATCTCATTTTTCAGGACCTGGTACATTTTTTTTCTTAAATTCTGGAAGCTAAACCCAGATTATTTTTACTTTTCTATTCATGCAGCATAGCATATTTTTCATTGTTAGCAATTCCTGGTTATGGCTGGGGTTGGGAGTTTGATGACAGCAGTATGTGACATTTGATTTTTTTTAAAGAAATTTGAGAACATTTCTTTACCTTTGGAGTAGACTTTATTTGTTTAAATTCCTAAGAATTTATTCAGAAAAATGGAAAACCAAAAGAAAAAATAATAATTCTATATCTGGTTTTTAACATTTTTTTCTCCTGTTGGTTCATCTTATTTTTGTTTTGCTAACTCACGGTTTCTTTGAGGGTTGTGACTCTAAAGCAACTAACCACTTCAAAGTTTTTTTGCTTAAAACAAAACAAAACAAAAACCCAACAAACAAACCAACCACAGGCTCCTGGTTAAAGCACATTTACAGGGATTTTATTTTTCTTTTCCCGCTTCAGTACTCAACGCAAATACAGTACTTACAATTCATAAAATGACAGCATGCACTGCTCTTTTCAACACTTTTAGAAATACATTTAGTGGCATGTTTGTGGATGGCAAAATGATGTCAACGCATTTATCCATCTGCCTTTCTACTAAATTGGAGATCAACACAAGGTATTTGATGTATTCTGTGAATTATAAGTGCTGTCCTCAACATTTCTGAAAATGGGTTATACCAAAAGCTATGAACATGAATTCATGATACTTTATTTATAATTGGAACACTACAAATATCAGAATATCTTATTCTATATTGATTCTTCTGCAGAAGAGGTATAATCTTTGGAGATTATGTTAGCTAGAAGTTTCTCTCTAAAGAAACAAAGCAAACAAACAAAATGGTAAAAGTCCTTTTTCTTACAGAGATACTCTTGTAAGTTTCCTAGAAACAAATGAATAAGAGCTCATCAAATAAGACTTCTATTTCTACATCTATGTTGCATATGTATGTATATATATAATTTTGAAGGCTTTGAGGAAATTGCTGAAGTACACAAAACTTGAGGATCCAAGGTCTTTAGCCACCACATAAGCATCCCAAGTATCCTTAGGCCACCAAGCTGTAAGAAAGCCCAAACTAGACCACATATAGAGTCCATATGGAAGTCCATATAGTCGTAGACTATATGAAGAAACAGGAGACCCTAAGATTACGTGACAGGCCAGTACCCAGCTGTTCTAGCTTCACATCACTGTCTGATTGCAACTTCATAGAACACACTTAGCTGGGATCTTTTCAAATTTTTTACTCACATAAACTGAGAGATAATAAAATGATGATTGTTATTTTAAGCCACACACACGCACACGCACACGCACACACACACACAGAAGATGGAAAACAGATACTTCCTCGGGCATATGCCAATTTTTGGAGCATAGTGAGAGACCTAGAATCTGGATGCAAGTTTTAATTGGGGACAATTGTAAAGAGGCAGAGAACCTGCAGAACATTCAAAAAATCGAGGTGCTGAAGAGACAAAACTTGGAGTTAAGACTGTCAAGTGGCCAATATTTGTTTTCTAATAGACAAAAACAGGAAACAGTCCAAATATCCATCACATTAGAACGGACAAATAAATGATGTTGTATTCGTACAATGAAATACTATGCAGTAGTGAAGGTGAACGAACTGCTTCTGCATGAAATAACACAGTTTAAACCTAACAAACATTGATTAAAATAAAGGCAGACACAAAATAATTCCTTCTATTTGATTTTATTTACATAAAGCTTGAAAACAGGCAACACTAATGTATGCTATTAGAAATTAGTGTAACTGACCTCGGAAAGGGTAATGCCTGGAAGTGGTCATTAGCAGGGTTCTGGGATGCTGCCCACGTTCTAATAGTTGACTAGGGTGCTTTTAGAAATACATGGGTATTTTCTATTGCTGAAAATTTATTGAGCTTTACATTTATGACTTGTACATACCAGTATGTGGGCTATACTTTAATAACTATTTTAAAAACATAAGATCTCGCTCTTGTATTTTTATGGGTTTTGCTTCTGGGAGCTTTCTAGGTGCTCACACAGAAGAGCCAAGAGATATCCCATCCTGGCTCTAGCAAAGGGAGGAAAAGTGATCATCTTGAAGTATGAAATACAACTAGCACACATTCTCCATAAGAAAGGCCTACTCTCCAGGGGGAAAGACTTTACCAGAGCCCTAACCCAGGTAAAGTGAAGAGCCTTTACTCAGCTCCAGCTCCTTCTAGCCTGAGGGGGTGGGAGGGGTAGGAGGGTGAGGAGAAAGTTAAGAAACACCTGTGAAAGTCAAAAATCCAGGAACACAGGTGCAGTAAATGGCTGATATTTAATTATATGATTATAGATCACGTTCCCTCCCCCACACTTTACCATCACACCAACAGGACTGTTACAATAACAGTAGATCCCAGTTAAAAGCTGCAATGTGCAGACTCATCTGAGGAGTTCTTAGGGAAACCCAAAACAACAAGGAGTGAGGGCACCAGAAAAATCTGAAGCCAATGGCACCTATAGCTCTAGCTACCATTAAACACAGCCCAACTCCTAGACAGTTTAATATAAAACCTCAGATTAAAGCCTGTTTACCTCAGGTTCTATTACCTCATGTCTAGCCTTCAATAGCAACAAAAAATCACAAGACATGCTAAGAGGCAAGAAAAAGGAAGATCTCCAGGGTGGACCAATGCACAGTTTTTATCTGTAGTATAAATTGTCTCCTGAACTACTGAATTAACCCACCTGAATATAATAAGGCTTGGTTGAATATAAGGCTTAGTTACCTGTTTGAGTTATAAATAGAATTAGACTTTTAGAGATTGTAATGCTGAATTTAATTAACACATTTTCTGGTAACATGCAGAATAATATTCTCTACCTCAGCTCTCTGCTCAAATGTCACACTCTCAGTGAGCCTTCCCATCACTTAAATTAGCAGCACTTCTCCACATTCCTGAAATATTCTCCCTGCTTTACTTTTCTTCATAGTATTAATCTTTGTCCAATACACTGTATCTCACTCAATTGCTTATGATTTGGCCTCCCCCCGATAGAATGTAAGCTTCCTGAGTGCTCTCTGTTTTATTCATCACCCCTCCCAAAGTACCTAAAACAGTTAAGTGTTTGGTAAATATGTGTTGAATAAGGAATCAATAGATACTCCATCGATACTTATCAACAGTTAAATAAATACACTAGATTTTTTGATGGTAGCTAACATTGGTTGAATTCTTACTATGTACTAAGAACTGTGCTAAGCAGCTGTGGATATAGGATTACCTCATTAAGCTTCAAAACAATACTGTGTGTCAGTGTTATTATCTTCTCCTTTTTGCAAATGAGAAAACTAAAAGCAAAGAGATGAAGTAAATTATCCAACATCCCCCATAGATAAATTGGACTTTTTTAATCTCTTAGACTATTAGTTAAATTACTGATATTATAATCCATAAATGATAGGAACTTACTCATTCTAAAGAAGAACCGATATACGTATCCGTGTAAGATTGTTAAGAAGGTATATTAAACAATCTAACATCATCAGACCATCACCCCCGTCCAATGTATATAAAAGGGAAACTAGGAATTGAAAGGGGTTTCTTAGAAGTAATATAGTTGTCTTTTTAGGTAGTCATTACTAGATTGCTAGAAAGAGATACAGCTTTTTCCGTCTGCTTTCCTTCCTCCCTTGTGTCCACTCTGTCAAGAGTGATGCTATCCAAGAGAACAATCTGGAGATGATCTGTCACTTTCATACTTATTGGACTTCAGGAACTCATAGACCGTCTGTAACTCACTGCACCAAGGTGAAGTGCAGTAAGAGAATTTACGATAGCTTAAGTTATGTCCTCTAGAACTTGGAAGCATGCTTGGACATAGCATCATGTCTGTACCTCTCACCTGTATAATAGTGAAGTCAAACTGATATCTGAAACAGTTTTTGATGGCAGGGCCCGAAGACAGAGCCACACATAGCCATCACTCTCAGCTATTTGCCATGATAGAGCAGGGACTATTCCATGTTGAAGGTTCCCATTTATGAATGGGGACTTCTGGGGCAGCAGAAGCTCAGCAGTGAGAGACTGTGGACTAAACCCACTAGATAAAGGACCTGAATTAAGCATGACCAGATGTCAGTTCAGAGAAGGCACTGTAGATATTATGAAACCATGCAGAAGTTCCCACGAGTTATCCAAGGAATGAAATGCATCATATGCTGACTTTGGATGTCTGTCCAGAGCAACTATTGTCAGTTTATCAGTGGTAGCCAAAAGAAAATAAAATTATAGGACCAAAGAAGTAAAAAAAAAAGTGAATAAAAAGTTTACACCCTAGACCTAATTTATTTTCTCCTTCACTGCACTGTTTTGCTTCAGATTTCTTTTATGTCAGGCAAGAGAGAGGAAGAGTAAGTGAACAGACCCTCCACTAATGTAAGACTGCAAGCCCCAGGTCAGCGTTGAGTTGGGATAGAAAAGGGAATTGCTTTTAACTGGATTAAGATTTAAGTCAGTTGTGGTCTGTTATGGAATTTATAACAGATAAACTTCTTTTAACTGAAAGTTCTTAGAAAGCTATGGGATCTGTCTGCCCTAGATATCATCAAGAAACAAAGAAGGCAAGATTAAGTCAGACATGTTGAAAGAAGTGAAGAAAAATTAAACTTTCCTGTTGTACTCTACCAAAATTAGACGATTCTATAACTAAGTTATAATGATAGTGCTCATGCTATATATATTCTTTAATATATCAGAAAATAAATAATTAAAAAGTAATATAAAATAATTCCCATAATCTCCCCAAACACTAAAATACGGCAAAATCTGGGCTAGCATCAACTTCCTATTTTGGGACTAAGGGTCTAGGCTTGTAGCATCAATCCTGTCATAAACAGGTTATTTTTTATGCAGATTCCATACTTAATCTGTCAAAAACTTTGCATCTGCTCCAATAGCCATATGTGGAATCCAAAATATGCAGTAAAGACCAACACAGTGGAGAAGACACAATGGCATATCCAATCTGCTAAGAGACCATAAGATTATCAAGATTATGTGTGAACGGATAGCGAAGGACCTACTTAGATCACCAAATAATAACCAAAATCATTTTTTATTTGAGGATGATTAACATACAGTGTTATATTAGTTTCAGGTGTACAATATAATTATTCAACAGTTCTTTGTATTTCTCAGTGTTCATCAAGGTAAGTGTACTCTTAATCCCTTTAGCTATTTCACCCATCTTGCCACCCACCTCCCCTCTAGCAATTATGAGTTTGTTCTCTGTATTTAAGAGTCTGTTTTTGTAATTTATCTGTTTTTTCTTTGTTCCTTTGTTTTGTTTCTTAAATTCCACATATGAGTGAAATCATATGGTATTTGTCTTTCTCTGACTGAATTATTTTATTTAGCATTATATCTCTAGGTCCACCCATGTTTGTTGCAAATGGCAAGATTTCCTTATTTTTATGTTTACATATCTATATATATCACATCTTTTTTTTCCCATTCATCCATTGATGGACACTCGGTTGCTTCCATATTGTGGCTATTATAAATAAGGCTGCAATAAACATAGGGGTGCATGTATTTTTTTCTAATTAGTGTTTTTGTTTTCTTTGGGTCTATACCCAGTATTGGAATTACTTGGTCATATAGTAATTCTATTTTTAATTTTTGAAGAACCTCAATACTGTTTTCCAAAATGGCTGCATCAATTTACACTCCCAACAGCAGTGCATGAAGATTCCTTTGTTTCCATATCCTTACCAACGCTTGTTATTTCTTTTGTTTTTGATTTTAGCCATTCTTACAAGTGTAGCATGGTATCTCATTGTTGTTTTAATATTCATTTCCCTGATGATTGGTGATATTGAGCATCTTTTCATGTGTCAGTTGGTCATCTGTATGTCTTCTTTGGAAAAATGTCTATTTAAGTCCTCCACCCATTTTTAATTAGATAATTTGTTTTTTCAGTGTTGCATTATATCAGTCTTATATATATTTTAGATATTAGCTCTTTTATCAGATATATCATTTGAAAATATCTTCTCCCATTCAGCAGGTTGCCTTTTTTTGTTGTTGATGGTTTCTTTCATTGTGCAAAAGCTTTTTATTTTGGTAGTCCCAATAGTTTAATTTTGCTTTTGTTTCCCTTGACTGAAGAGACATATCTAGAAAAATGTTTCTATGGTGGACGTCAAAGAGATTACTCTCTATAGTTACTTCTAGGGATTGTATATATATATATGAAATATATTTTATATTTATAATATTTTATATTTTAATATATATGGTGGATAACCATGGTCATTGATTGATGCCAATCCCTGTACAAAATACTTTATTTAACTCATTTAATTTCACATTCATCCCATGAGGTGAATTTACTATCATTCCCATGTATTTCACATATGAGGAAACGGAGGCATAGAGAGATTTAAAAACTTATTTGTCGCCCAACTAGTAGGTGGCAGACAGGACCTGAACCCAAGTAATTTGGATTTCAATATACACTTCCTTTAATATTTATGTCAAAGGGATGCTTCGAGTGGCAAAACAGAACTAGTCAAAATTCTTTACATGTTCTTATAAAATTATAAGAGAGTCACTCCCTTGTGTTTCTTTAAGAACCCAGAACTCCCAATGCCAGAGGTGTCAGTTTTAAAAAATTTCCTCTGCCCAAAGTTGATTATAGCATTATTATAAAATTCTCACTGCTTGTCTCCTTTGGATCTTCAAACCCAGTATGGTGGGCAGGGATTTCTTTAAAGTCAAATTTAGCTGGAGGGGAAATATTAATCATTAAAGGTGGACTGGCCCCAAAGGCTTAGTGTTTCTATTCTTTTATCTTTACACTTACTTCCTGTAATACAAAAATTACAAGATTATATATTTTCTTTTTTCCATTCTTTAAAAGCCCAAATATATATTGGTTTCATACTTTTTATTATTATTTTAGTAACCCTCTAGTTGAAACAAATGTGAAGTGCTCAGAAGTAATGTATTCACTTCCCCAGCTGCTAAGAGTTTGCTGGCAATGGCTCCCAATTGAATTCATCTCTAACAATTACCCTTGGCTGAGAGAAGTAAGCTCAGTCAATATTAAGACACTAACTTGAGGGCTGCTTGAATTTAATAAGTAGTCTAAGTTGTGGTACAAAGCTTTTGATACACTTGACTCAATTGAGATAATTCTGAAGGACTATCTCAGTTTCAGAAGCCTCTGAAGAATCAGGTGTGGTCTCTTTTGCAACTCATCACAGTTCAATTTTATCCTCTGCCCTATTTTGCCTCCCTCATCATTCACTTGTGTTGTTCCTCAGTAAAGGCACTCCCCAATAAACCTGCATGCAAATCCCAGAGTCTGCTTCCTGGGAAATGCAGCCTAAAAGAGTTGGTACTGAGAGTATGCCTAGGAAGCAAACTAAAAAATGTAATTTCAGAGTAGATCCACTGCTGGCCATGTGGCAATAAGGACCCCATCACTAGAGGTAGGTAGAGTACTTACAGTCCCCAGCATGTACTTGTAGTATAATTATTAACATTTTTACCAGTGGTGTATTAGGATGAGATACTGGTGAAATGGAATGTGCTAGCAGGTGCAATATCTTAGGACTTTGAGAGATGTGGGAAAATAATAATGATAAGAATGATGGAATCAGATGGTTACTCCTGGGATAATGGACATATTGGGAAAAATGATGAAAAGTTGAGGGTGATTAATCACCAACATGAGTTAGAGAGTCTCCTTGACACCATACAGAGACTCTCCTTTCCTTTAGTTAGAGAACAGAAAAATCTGAGGGTCAGATCCAGATATAATTATAAAGGGATCTGTCCAAAGCAGGTTGAATCCTTAACTCCAACAGGTCTGATACGCCAAGGTCAGGGCACTAATTAAGAAGGAGTGGGACTCAGACTCGGAATGGGTACATCTGAGAAAATGTACTAAAGGATCCTGGATCTCCAGAGGCTACAGAAATATCTCATTCCTCCTTTTTAACAATTACCATTCTCTCCTTATTTGAAGACAAAGCATAGGTTGCTGACCTGAAAGACAACAGATTCTGTGCTTAAGATACAGCCCCATGTTCTCTCCTGACTCGTAAAAAGCAACTAGGATTGGGTCACAACATAACTAGCCTAGAAAAGTGCTAGACCTTCTAAGAAAAGAAAGTCAGTAGACACCAAAGACATTGATGGACCTAGGCAACATGTATGGGTGGGGATTGGGAGAGTACATATGAGACTGGATCTTGAGAGTGCTATAACAAAGGGGATAGAATACAAAGTTGTATGAGAACGTGTTTATCAATGTGGGATCTCCCATAAAGGACTTAATATACTGGCAAGAACCTTCAGAGATAGTGCTATTCCACTGCTAGACTAGCTCTAAGATGCTTGGAAAATGATGTTTTATACTAAGTGAAGTGGAAATAGCAAAATTATCACAACAAGTAATAAGCAAAAAATTAAAGTGCTCAAAAATAGGCATGTTAAAGTTGATAGTCTATATAAATACAAGAAAACCAGCAGAGAACCATATTCTGTTGGAGGTCCTAGAGAACATTCCATTTACTAAAGTGATAAAGAATGTGCTTGGGAGGAGGGTGATGACATTTTAAGAGTTTATTGGAGACTGTCCTCTATAGACCAGAGCTAATGGTAGGATGTGCTGGAGGTGGAAAGAGGCCTGACACATGGAGAGATATGGAGGTAGTTAATAGAACATGTATTTCCAGAACACAATAAGTAGACAGTCTACAAAGGTGTTCAATCTTTGCAACCAAAATATCAGTGGTACACTCTCAGAAGGCCATTCCAATAACAAGTCATGATTCACTACCGTTTCCAGACCTGAGCTACTTCTTAGAGTTGGGAACACATTGACTGTAGGAGAGGCTCATTAATTATGAGAAAGGAACCTATAGCACCATGACAGGTGTATACATAAGTCCCTCAGTCCATCTCCAAAGGGAATTATGAGATTTGTAACTGTATATTAGAAAAAAATATTCAAACATTAAGATTTTAATGGGGATAAGATTATAAGAGTCTTTGCCCAAATCCAGATCACAATGAGTCCACTGATTCTGTGGAAACACTCTGGTCACTACTCTAACTCCAAATGTCTGACTCAAATGGATACCTTGTGAGTTGGCAGAATCTCTACCTTGATTCCTTGATCTGTGAAGTAAGAGCTATTGTAGCAGTGAAAACAAACAAAAATCCTTTAAAACTTCCTCATGAGATGGTAAGTCCAAATCAACATTGCCTAACTAAAAAAATTGAATTGTGCTGTTTATTGTTTTTTTATTTAAATTCAAGTTAGTTAATATACGGTGTAGTCTTGGTTTCAGGAGTAGAACCAAAGTGATTAATCTCTTACATATGACACCCAGTGCTCATCCTCCAAATTGCCTTCATTAATGCCCATCACGCATTTAACTCATGCCCCCACCAACCTCCCCTCCAGCAACCCTCAGTGTTTCTCTGTATTTCAGAGTGTCTTATGGTTTGCTTTTTTCTCTGTTTTTATCTTATTTTTCCTTCCCTTCCTTTATGTTCATCTGTTGTGTTTCTCAAATGCCACATATGAGTGAAATCATATGATTTCTGTCTTTCTCTGACTGACTTATTTTGCTTAGCATGATGCCCTCTAGTTCCATCTATGTTGTTGCAAATGGCAAGATTTCATTCTTTCTCATTACTGAGTAATATTCAAATATATGTATGTCAATGGACACTTGGGCTCTATCCATAATTTGGCTATTGTTGATAGTAAGTTTTGATTTGTATTTCCCTGGTGATGAATAATACTGAGCATCTTTTCATGTGTCTGTTAGCCATTTGGATATTTTCTTTGAAAAAGTGTCTGTTCATGTCCACTGCCCATTTCTTCACTGGATTATTTGGTTTTTGGGTGTTGAATTTGGTAAGTTTTTTTATAGATTTTGGATACTAACCTTGAATATCATTTGCAAATATCTTCTCCCATTCCATTGGTTGCTTTTTAGCTTTGTTGAGTGTTTCCTTTGCTGTGCAGAAGTTTTTTTCCCCCTTTGATGAAGTCCCAATGGTTTATCTTTGCCTTTATTTACCTAGCCTCTGGAGACATGTCAAATAAGAAGTTGCTGTGGCTAAGGTCAGAGGTTGCTGTATGTTTTCTCCGGTAGGATTTTGATAGTTTCCTTTCTCACATTTAGGTCTTTCATCCATTTTGAATTTATTTTTGCGTATGGTATAAGAAAATGGTCCAGTTTCATTCTTCTGCATGTTACCAGTGAATTTTCCCAATTTGCTGAATTTTCCCAATTTTCCCATTCGCTGAATATACTTTTTTCCATTGGATACTCTTTCCTATTTTGTCAAAGATTAGTTGACCATACATTTGTGGGTCCAATTCTGAGCTCTCTATTCTATTCCATTGATCTATATGTCTGTTTTTGTGTCAGTACCATACTGTCTTGATGATTATAGTACTGGAAGTTGTTCAACAGAGTTGTGCAGTTTAAATGAGTAAATTGTATAGTATATAAATTATATCTCAATAAAACTGCTTAAAAATGAAACATTGGGAAATAGTGGATATTAAGGTCATCCTTATCACATTCTTACTTCATTCACCAACCTGGCACCTAGAGAAACCAGATGGATCCTTTAAGTAACAGTGGTTCCTACCAACTCAATTAAGTAGTAGCTCCAATTATAGTTGTCATTCAGGTATATTATCTTTACTAAAGAAAATTAACATGGCCTAAGGAAGGTGGTATATAGCCATTGATCTAGAAATTAGTTCTTTCCATCCCTATCTGGAAATAGAACTGTTCTCATCTACATGGGATGAATAGCAGTGTATATTTATGGTCTCGTCTGAGAGCTGCAACATTTCTTCCACTGTCTATCATAATATAGTATAAAAGGATTTGGACATTTGAATATTTTGTAAAAGATCAAATTGGTTCACTATTCAATGTTAAGATGCTAGTCAGACCTGATGAGTAGAAGTGGCAATTACATTTTAGGACTTGGTAAGACATAAACCCTCCTGAGGTTGGAAGATAAACTCCACAAAGATTCAATGACATGCCACATCAGTAAATTTTTCAGAAATCCAATGGCCCAGGGCAGGCTGAAATGTCCAAAAGTAAAGAAGAAAGATTTCACCTTTCACCTCCCATATAAGATGAAGTGCAGGAGTGCTTAGGTGGCTCAGTTGGTTAAGCATCCAACTTCTGATTTTGGCTCAGGTCATGATCTCACAGTTTATGAGAGTGAGCTCCATGGTGGGCTCTGTGCTAACAGCACAGAGCCTGCTTGGGATTTTCTCTCTCTCTCTCTCTCTTTCTCTCAAAATAAATAAATCAACACTTTTTTTAAAAGGGAGTGAAGTGCTTTGTAGACCTTTTCAAATTCTAGAAACAGCATACCCCATTCTTGGGAAACTACATCAACTTATTTACTGAGAACCAAAGAAGCTTGCTGGCTCTGAGGGGATCCGGAGCAAGAAGGATTCACAAGAAGGTCCAAGTTTCAGCGCAAATATCCCTGCCACTTAGGCCCAATACCTGGCAGACTTATTGTATTAAAGTTATCTGTGGTGATAAAGATGCCATGTGACTTTGGGGTAACTTCTAATAGGAGAATTGAGCTATGGGTTCCAGAACAATGCCATTCTATCTGCAGCAGAGAACTAATCATTCTAAAAACAGCTCTTGGTGTGCTACTAGGCCCTAATAGGAATGGAAAAGAAAATGTGACCATAGATGTGAAGTGGCAAAGAGACAGAGCTACCCACCTTGATTTAGATTCTCCTAGACTCACCAGTCATAAGATCAGGCGGGCCTAGCCATAATCAACCCATTGGAGAATAAAAGTTGTATCACTTGGAACAAGAAACAGAACAGAAGTACAGAAGAAAGCGAGAGATAGTGCAGACCGCCAAGCCATCCACTGCTATTTTGCCAGGACTCTGCTCTCATGGAACATTTAGCTATGGTTAAGTGAGAAATGACCAGTAAAAGGGGTGAAAAGCCAAGCTATGTTCATAAGTTGATTGGTTCAGTATGTGGGTGCAAAGTGAACTTAGCTTGGCCCTTTCTGCCCCTGTTGAGAAAAGAGCTCTGGTGTAACAGCACTTGGTGGTGGCCTTGAAAAAGTAAACTTTTAGCACTCTATAAAGTTTGGGGCATCACTCAACCACATAAGCTCTCAAGGCCATCAGAGGAGCTAGTCAAAAGTAGGCAAATCAAGAACGAGTAGTAGAGAAGGAAGATGTATATCCCTGAAAATAGCTGCAGCAGTGGTGTCTACACTTTGTACCATTAACTTTCCTCTTGCTCGCTTTCCTGGTATTAGAAACCAACCAGAATGTTAGAAGAGCTGATTTCAGATGAGGTGAGCTCTCTGTATGAAGTACTGGATTCAAAAGACACATTGGGGGTAAGCTGCAATGAATTCTGTGATATTCCACCCAAATACCTTTTTAGATCCTCTGTATCTATTCCCCAGCTGTCAGAAATTTTGACTATTGACTATTGACTATTGCTGGCTCTTATCTGAGCCCTTCTTTAGGAATTACCCTTCATTTGTGCAAGCTTCCTTACCTGAGGTTACATCCCTTCTTCCCTCTGGGTAGTCTTCAGCAAATGGCTTGTCAACGCAAGCCTGCAAAGGCCAGGCCTCTTTGCCTCAATTGGAGCAACTCTGCAACTCTGAAGGGCCATCTCAGCTCTGTTGCAACTGCACCATGGTTGAACTCTTCCCTCTGCCCAATCCTGCTTTCCTCACTCCTCAACTATGTTGTTCTCACTACCCCCAATAAACTGCCTGCCTGCTTATCTCCACTTCAGGGTCTCTTTTTAGTGAAATTGACCTATAGCGTTTACTAACTCTGTTCAAATGATGCTTCTTTTTTCCTACCTAGCTGTTGTAAACATATGCTAAATTATTTTGTTGATGATCTTCTCTCTTAGATAACGAATGGTACTTTTCACACATATACTTCAATGCCTCTTTCATGTTTCTTGAAGGCCTATATATCAGATTTCCTTTAGCATCCTTTTCCTTACCTTTCCCGTAAGACAAGATTGCCGGAGCTGGGTTACTGAACACCGAGCCATGGAGATAAGACATTGATTCATCTAATATTCAAAAATACCATTATCTATTTTTTTCTATTGCTATAGCCTTGGCATAAAGAAAACCCCTGTAACAGCTCCTTTTAATATGAAACAATGCAAAATCTTTACCAAAGCCACCAATTTCCTGTACCTTTAAGCCTCTTTGTGTCATTTCAAGAACCACAAAACATTATCATTAACAAAAGCCAACAGCATTTTTCAACCTAAATTCAAATTTGGTATTTCAGTTTAACTTTACTACAAAAAACATCCTCAGAAGAGTGCTGTTATGGTTACCTGGATAACTTTTCATTGACAACAAAATAAACACCAAACTCCTGCTGTGTTGGGTCTTCCACACTTTTCCTTAAATTAATCTCTACTATGCTCTTCTCCAGCTAAACTGGCTGATATATGATTCACTGATATGTCTTGTCTAAAAAGGGACGCCTTTGCGGTGCCATACTCTCTCACAATTCTCCCACTCATTATCCAAGCCCATCTCTCAAGTCATTTCTTCCATAAAGTTTTCATGACCAACAGAGGTCGTGAAAGTGTTTTCCATTGCTCATGGGAGAAAACTCTAATCCTTAACCCAGCTCAGAAGGTTCTGTACAGCCTGGCTTTACCCCAAACCCCAGCTTTATATTGCACTTTGCTCTCTAAGTTTTAGCTCTACCAGTATTTTTCCCTTCATACCACCATGTTCTTCTTCTTAAAGGGCTCATTCCTATGACACTTCCATGACTCATTCCTATAACACTTCCTCTGGCCTGAAAGCTCCTGTCCTTTGCCTAGTTAATTCTTACTCTTTCAGATCTAAGATCAGTTTTCACTTCCTCAAGGAAGCTTTACCTGATTCCCCAGAATTGATAAGGATTCCTTTATTGTATGCTCTCACAGAATACATCATTCCAGTCATGGCTCTAGCTAGGCACTAGTTAACCTTGTTTTCCTTACTGATTCAGTGCTTTTCTGATGATCTTAGTCAAGGTCTAGGTTGAAAATCAGAAATACTTGAGGTATTCCAGGAGGAAAGGATGAAATACAGAAATGCAAGGCTTATACAAGTCTTTGGAAGGGTGGGAAGTGTGAAGTCTGGGGAAAAAATGCCATCAGAATTAAGGAAGTTATAATGTGAAGTAGTTACTTATGATCTCCAATTGGTTTTGGGGCTAATTCACAAGAGGATGCCTAGAAGCTGCTGGCAAAACCTACTATCAGCTGTCTGTCAAAGCCTTGAAGTTTCTTATACCCCTTAAAGAAGCTACTTTCTAATTCTTTTCTTTCATCTAAATCTCCTGTGAGCACCTCTCATTAGTGGAATCTAAGCTACTAGGAATTTGGGGCAATCTAGTTCCCAGGCTTATAGATCAGGGTTGACATTTTTTTTTCTATAAAGGACCAGATGGTCAAACATTTTAGCTTTGTCATTGTAGCATGGAAAGTACACAGAGATGCTGAAATTTGAATCTCAGATAATATTTGCATGTTATGAACTCTTAGTTTTCTTTAGATTTCTTCCCAACCATTTACAAATATAAAGACCATTCTCAATTTGGAAGCAGTACAAAACATGTGACAGCCTGAATTTGGTCCACAGGCACTTGTTTGCCAACTCTTATTCTAGACCTTGCAAAACAAGAAAGTAGGATATGCTGATATGCCAACAAACAACCTAACCACTAACTAATAAAACCATGATGACTTTAGAATCTCAATGAGGCCATAGGCCTGAGTTTGCTAGAAGAAGTGAAGAGTAGTAGAAGCAGAGGTCAGGAGAATCTAAGTCACCACTTCTGAAATGTATTTGTGGCTTCTTAACCTGCCCAGTCTCAGTCTTATACATACCAATCACATTTCATAACGGAATGCTGGCACACACAGACAAATTTATAATTTCTTGGGTCAGAGAACACTCAGCTGTTGATGCTAGCCATTCTTATACTCCATCATAATAGTCACTTGGTGTTCCATACATAGTTGGATGTCATTTTTCTACTAGGGCCACACAACAAATCCAAAGCAGCTCTACCAATGGAAAATAGTAGTTGGCATAAGAGGAAATAGCCTTCCTCCAACATCTCAAGGAACTGCATTGTGATGTTACCACTGCTGGCTACATGAGTCATTCCTTTCTGTTGCAAAGTCTCTGAGTACCACTCAGTCTGCTGGGTCATGGGCCTAAGTGGTATGTCATTTTGTGCAGAAGCCTGGACCTGTTATAGACCCCTTTTTGGTGCACATATTTCTTAGAAAAGAAGCCTTACAGGTTACCTGGTAGATAGACTAGAGCAGTATACCCAAATATAATCTCTTACGTATACTAAGTGTTAGGTATCCTTCTGCTATGGGCTGTGCAAAGTGAGGTAGCTTATCTCTCATGGAAGAGGGGATGTCCTGACATTTATCACACCATTGTCCTACTAGAAACTTCATAATATCACAGGTCTGTGAACTTTCACATGGTTTTCTCTCTTCCTCAATTATGCTTATTCTTTCTAAGGCATCTGGTTGTTAGCTTCTTCCTGATGACATGGCCAAATCAATATGCCCCAACATGATATTCTGTTGCATATCAAGATGATCAAGTTCCCTCTAGACCAGAATAACAACAATTCAAAGTATCTGCATGCAACAATGAGGTAGAGCACATGCACTCGAATGTAAATCCCTTACCAGAAAGTCTTGCCAAGAAAAAAATTGTCACCTGACTTAAACAGGGTGCATAGTTCACATTCTGGTGCAAACTCTAATTCATTAGAGATAAGCCAGAAACATGGACCAGAAGCCAGTTCACAGATGGCACCTTGAGGATCACTGCTGTAGACTATAGCATGACAGAGATCAGATAGAGCTTTGATAAAAGACAGCAAAGGGGTGCCTGGGTGGCTCAGTCAGTTAAGCTTCTGACTCTTGACTTCTGCTTGGGTCATAATCTTGTGTTCATAGGTTCAAGCCTCGCATCAGACTCTGTGCTGATGGCATGGAGCCTGCTTGGGATCCTGTCTCCCTCTCTCTTTACCCCTCCCCTTCTTGCTATCTCTTTCTCAAAATGATGATAATAAGAATAAGAATAAGAATAAAAATAAAAGAATAAGAGTAAAAGACAGCAAAGTATACTGCTGAATCACTGGGCAAAAGTGAGATGTTGCAGGTGGTATTTACTGATGGAACTAAAGGGAAAGCATTTACTAGGGCAATAGGTTCATATCATATATCAGAGGCACATTTGTTTTAGCGAAGATACCAGCTTTTATCTGCCTTAGATTACCAGTGTCCCATTTCCTCATGGCAAAGAATCTATCTATGCACTCATCAAATGCATGACCCAACTCCATAGTCCAATTTGATGGGCTGTGTCTTAGGGCCACTTCTGGAACCAATTACTGTATCAGTCAAGATTTTGGCAAGAAATGGATGGCATACTTGACCAGTAAATTGAGAGATTAAAAAAAAAAGATTATTTACAGTGGTGCCAGCAGTTTAGGAGACCAAACCAAGGTTATTAAAGCATGAGGAAAGTAGCAAGGGCTGAAACTCATTATCATCCATAGACCTGAAGGGGTAAGATAATGAAGCAGGGTTAGGGGAACCAGGAGAGCTAAAACTATGGGGTGAAGTGCTACTGCCCAGGAGATTGGTAGAGAATTGTAGCCACTACATAAAATGTGGATCAGCAAGGGGAACGGGCCACCTCCCTGTTTTTCTGCCAGCCGATCTGTTATTGGTGCCTTGTGAAACCCAACTCTGAGTTAGAAAGCAAGGAATTCCTGGTGATGCAATCCCAAGGGATCAGCTTCCCATGACACACAGACAGCCAAAGAAAGGCTCTTAAAAGGCCAGTAAAGAACACGCACTCATGAAAGGCAAATAGAGAATAAGGTGTGTTCATTCAAAGAGAAATTTTTGATAAAATAGCTTATATCTCTACAATCAAGTATCATACAGCAATTAAAAAAATGAACTAGCTTTCTGACATAAATACATCTCAAAATCATAAGTGAAAAACAGCACGAGCAGGATACTTACACTACAATATTTATATAACATTTGAAATCCAATAAAACCATATTTTATGGAATCATAAATGTGTAGAAAAAATGTTCTAGCCATAACCACTGGGGATGCAGTTCTGTATATATCACTGCTATGGGTTTAATTTGCTTGAAAATATCCTCTTTCTACCTTCACACTCGAATAATTTGGTGAGGTATATTAGTTATCTTGCTGTGTGTTTGGGGACTGAATTGTGTCCTCTAAAAAGATATGTTGAACTCCTAGCTCCCAGTAACTCAGAATGTGAACTTATTTGGAAATAGGATCATTGTAGTTGCAATTAATTCAGTTAAAATGAGATCATTGTGGAGTAGAGTGAGCCTGTAATCCAATATGACTGGTGTCACAAAGAGAAGAGACATGGGGACACCATGTGAAGGTGTAGACAGAGATCAGGAATGACGTAGCTGCAAGACAAGGAATGCCAAGCATTGCTAACAAATCACCAGAAGCTACAAGAAGCAAGGGAGGATTCTCCCCTGCAGGTGTCAGAGAAAGTATGGCCCTGCAGACACCTTGATCTTGGACTTCTAGCCTACAGAATGGAGACGATAAATTTCTGCTGTTTTAAGCCACCCAGTTTGTGGTGCTTTGTTAGGGTAGTCCTGAGAATCTAATATTATAATTTAATCTCAGGACTCTTCCCCAAAGTAAGCGATGTGATTCTGGGCTATCAAGCCCCATTAGGAGGAGGTGGGTATCTCCATCTTTCAGTCAGGGGAAGTCTGCTTTTCTTCTGTCTTGGAAAGGCTCAGGCCCCAGATATGCAGACACAGTGTGATCCGGAAGCCCAGCTCAGCTATGGCTTTCTATATGCTTTTTAGAAAAGCCTCTCTGTTTCTGATTGATGGGATTTTCATTTCTAGTTTTCATAGTAGGCTCTGTGTTTATAAAATAAGTTTATATGCTGCTATCGTTTATCTGCTTGAACTGGAATAGAGAAAGATTTTGTTTATATTCAATCAGTGGTATTGAACTGGATGAATTGCCATAGTTTCCTTAGACCCAGATTTATTTATTTATTTTTTGTTTCTGATGGTCCTGAGTCATATTACTTTAACTAAAGAGCTCATTGAATTCATGAATACTATAAATGAAGTGCCAAAGTACTTAGGAGAATGAGCTACCCAGTGTACTCAAAGGATAATCCTGGAAAGTGCCCAGGAGCAGATGCCTGTGGGTTTCATTTATTTGTCTGCTTTTTTAGAAGCAGAGACACTGTATGATGTTGTGGGGGAAACCTAGGAGAAGAAAGAGAAAAACTGGATTCTAGCTCTGGCTTAAATTATATCTAATAAACATTTATTGAAATCTGCCATGTGCAATGCAATGCATTAAGCTCCAGTCTGTGTAGTGTGAAGGTTCAAAGAATGGAGGATTTGGCTGAATAATATATCCAAACTCTTGGCCTGGCTTACTAAACCCACATGCTGCAGACCACTCTGGATGGCTGCACATTGTATCCCTCTCCTCAGTGTGCTTCAGCCTCACTGGCCACTTTATCATTGCAAATATGCAGCTTCTTCCCATTTGGGGGACTTGGGTTGAAAGAATCCTCTCCTTTATTCTCTGCAGCTATCCAGGTCCGTCTTAAAATCGTCCATTATAAATTTCTGCATAGCACATATAACTATGCATTCGTCTTACTTATTTGCTCTCTATATTTTGCTTATCTTTCTGTCTTCTCTATCTGGTTTCAGTCTCTTGGGCATGGCTTTGAAAAATCAAGATTTGGATCCAAATCCTATCTCCTATTTCCTTCCTTTTGGATGCTATTAATACTCCAACAGTGAGAAGAGGAATGCTGGAAAGGAGTACTTTCTCCATTTGAAAAAGAGATTATGGACTCAGGAGTTAATAGACACCTAACATTTTCTCCTAGATTCAACAAATGAGGAGATGATTTGGATAATTTGCCACTGGGGAGTCGTTGAAAAATTTTATAGTTACATGTTGGATATAGCTGGATCACATGGTAGGTGATCTATGTGCTGTGGCATATCTTTTGATCAATAGAAAAATCTCTCTCTTCTGAGTTCCATCATTCAGGGAAGCTTGAACCGTCTTTTCAAAACTAAAATACAATATCACAACTAGGATATAGACTTTGAGACAATCCACCAATCTTATTCAGAATTACCCAGTTTTACTTTTACTCATTTGTGTCCCTGTGTGTGTATTTAATTCTATGCAATTTTGTCATGTGGGGAGGTCATGCCTCATCCGCACAGGTAAGATACAGCATGGTGCCGTCACCACAAGGATCCCTTGTGTTGCCCTTAATAATCACACCCACCTCCCACTTACCTACCCCACCCACATGCCTAATCCCGGCTGTTCTCCATTTTTAAGATTCTGTCATTTCAAAACTTTACATAAATAAAGTCATACAGCATATACTCGTTTGGAATTGGCTTTTTTTCACTTAGTATAATTCCCTGGAGATTCTTTCAAGTTGTTGCCTGTATCAGTAGTTTGCTCCTTTTTATTGCTGAGTGGTATTCCATCTTACGGATATACTACAGATTGTTTAACCGTTCACGTGTTGTAGGATCTCTGGGCTGTTTCTGGTTTGGGGCTTTACAAATAAAGCTGGGGTAAATATTTATATACAGGTTTTTGTGTGAGCATAAGCTTTCATTTTTTCTGAGGCGAATGCCTCGGAGTGGAATTGCTGCGTCGTATGTGATTGAATGTTTAATTTTATAAGAACCTGCCATACTCTTTTCCAGAGTGGCTGTAGCATTTTACATTTCTACCAGCAAAGTATGCTGGTATCCAGTTTCTCTGTATCTTTGCCAGTGTTTGGTGTCGGTGTTATCACTGTTTTTTTACCTCAGCTATTCTGATGTGTAGTGATAGCTCAATGTGGTTTTAATTTGCATTTTCTTAATGGCTAACAATGTTAAACATCTTTTCATGTGCTTCTTTGTCATCTGTATATCTTCTTCAGTGAGATATTTGTTCATGTTTTTTATATATTTTCTAATTATATATCTTTTTTTTTGTCTGCTGAGTTCTGAGAGTTCTTTATATATTCTAGATGCTGACTCTTTAACCAGATACGTAGATTTTAATTGTGATGAGGCCCAAATATCATAAATTAAAAGTTTTTTAGTGTTTATTTATTTTTGAGAGAGACAGAGAGAGAGAGAAACAGAGAGGGAGAGAGAGAGAGACAGACAGAACATGAGCGTGAGCAAGGGAGGGACAGAGAGAGAGGGAGACACAGAATCAAAAGCAGGCTCCAGGCTCTGAGCTGTCAGTACAGAGCCTGAAGCGGGACTCAGACCCACAGACTGTCAGATCATGACCTGAGCTGAAATCAGACGCTTAACTGACTGAGCCACGCAGGCGTCCCTGTACATTTTTAGCTTTAGGATTTATGCTTTGAGGACAAGTCTAAGAGTTCTGCTTAGTCCTAAATCTTGAACATTTTTTTCTAATCTTTTTTTGTCTAAAACCAATACTACAGTTTTCTGAATAATATGTTAATATCATAAACCTTAATGTTGGGTAGAATAATTTCTCCTACTTTGTCAAGACTGCCTTTCCATATGAATTTTAGAATAAGCTTGTCTCTATCCATAAAAATTCTTGTTGGGACTTTTATAAGAATTACATTAAATCTGTAGATCAATTTGGGGAAAAATGATGCTTTTATTCTTTGAAACTTCCAATCCATAAATAAATATCTCTCTCCATTTATTTAGGTATACTTGATTTCTTTGATCAGAGTTGTATAATTTTGAGCATGTAAATTATAATACATATTTCAATAAACATATGTGTGAGCATTTCATTTTTAATAAAGCAATTGTAAAAAGTATCGTGTTTTTCAGTTTCATTCAGTTTATTGTTAATATATAGAAATGCAATTGAAATTTTTATATTGATTTTGTATCCCGTGAGCTTACTTAACTCATTTTTAGTTCTAGGGCCTTTTTTGTGGATTCTTTGGGATTGTCTACAAAGCAATCACGTTATTTGCAAATAGTATTAACTTTCAAATCTGTATGACTTTTGTTTCTTTTTCTTGCCTCATTGCAATGCTAGAAATTTTAGTACTATCTTGAATAAAGTAGTGAGAGAGTACTTGCCTTGTCCCCAGTATTCGGGGGAAAGAAAGCATCCAGTCTTTGACCATTTAGTATAAAGTTAGCTGTAAGTTTTTTTTTAGATGTTATCAAGTGGAAGAAGTTCCTCTGTGGAGTTTTTCACATGAATTAATGTTTTTATAGATGGCTGCTTCTCAGTCAATTAATATGATTATACGCTTTTTTTTTTTTTTTTTTTTTTTTTTTACTTTAGCCTGTTGATACACAGTGTATAACACTGATTGATTTCTGGATGTTAAACCAATTTGCAAACGTGGCAATAATCCCACTTGGCTATGTGCATAATTCCTTTTTACTTTATCAGATTCAATTTGCTAATATTTCATTGAAGAGTTTTATATAAAATTCATGAGATATATTCAGCCGTACTTTTGTTTATTATTATTTTTGTACTATCTTTGTTGGGTCTTGGTAGCAGGTTTAAATTTGCCTCATAAAATAAGTTTAAAAGTGCTCCCTCCTCTTCTATTGTCTGAAAGAGATTGTGAAAAATTGGTGTCATTTCTTTAAGTGTTTGATAAAATTTTCAAAGGAAACCGCCTGGGCCTAGACATCGTTGGGGGGAGCTTTTAGTTATTAACTCATGTTCTTAATGGTTATAGGATTTTTCAGAGTATCTATCTCAACTTGGTTGAGTTTTATCAGTTTGTTTTTCTTCAGGAACTGGTCCATTTTTTCTAAAGTGTACAATCTATGAATATACATTTTTTATGGTATTTCTTTATCTTTTCAATGGCCACAGTATCTGTAGTAGTGTCCTCTGTTACAACACTGATATTGGTGATTTATACATTCTTTTTATTTTTGTCTGTCTTGCTAGAGATTTATCAATTTTATTGATTGATTGATTTAATTTTTTATTTTTTTAATTTTTATTTTTTTAGTATAATTTCTTGTCAATTGGCTAACATACAGTGTATACAGTGTGCTCTTGGTTGTGGAGTAGATTCCCGTGATTCATTGTTTCCATACAATACCCAGTGCTCATCCCAACAAGTGTTATTAATTTTTTTACAAGCTTTATGTTTCTTTTCTATTTTCTATTTTGTAATTTTCATTGCCTTTAATTTCTACTCTTATCTTTATTATTTCCTTTTTGCTGCCTGCTTTGCCATTTTGTTCTTCCTTTTCTGTTTTCTTAAGGTAGGAACTTAGATAATTTATTTGAGACCTCATCTCATTTAATTAATATGAGCATTTAATTTTATAAATTTCCCCTTTAACACTGCCTTAGCTGCATCTCACAGATTTTGGTATGTTGTATTTTCATTTTTTTTCAGATCTGTTCCTTAAAATTTCCTTTGAAAACTTCTTGTCCTGTGAAATATTTAGCAGTGTATAGTTTAATTTACATATGTTTCGAGGTATTCCCATTGCCATTTATTTATTTATGTATTTACTTATTTACGTGTTTATTTATTTATTTTGAGAGAGAGAGAACAGGGAAGGGCTAAGAGAGAAGGAGAGAGAGGATCCCAAGTAGGCTCTATGCTGTCAGTGTGGAGCTCAACATGGGGCTCCATCTCACAAATCCTGAGATCATGACCTGAGCTGAAATCAAGAGTCAGATGATTAACAAACTGAGCCACCCAGGTGCCCTCTATTTCTCTTTGCTTCGTGAATTTTGAGGTTCTGTGATTTGGTGTGTGCACATTGAGCATCATTACGTCTTCCTTGAAGGTTGACTTTTTTATGATTATGTAATATCCTTTTATGTAGTAATTTTATTTGCTCAGAGGTCTATCAGATGTTAATAGTAACTACTCAGTATTTTCTAAACTGAAAACTTCCATGGCATGTCTTTTTTAATTCTGTTACTTTCAGCCTACCTATTTCATTGAATATGTAGTGAGTTCTTGTATTTTGTTTATAGCTGCCATTGTCTTTTTTTTAAATATGAAATTTATGGGGGCGCCTGGGTGGCGCAGTCGGTTAAGCGTCCGACTTCAGCCAGGTCACGATCTCGTGGTCTGTGAGTTCGAGCCCCGCGTCAGGCTCTGGGCTGATGGCTCAGAGCCTGGAGCCTATTTCTGATTCTGTGTCTCCCTCTCTCTCTGCCCCTCCCCCATTCATGCTCTGTCTCTCTCTGTCCCAAAAATAAATAAACGTTGAAAAAAAATTAAATATGAAATTTATTGTCAAATTGTTTCCATACAACACCCAGTGCTCCACCCAACAGGTACCCTCCTCAATGCCCGTCACCCAACCCCCCTCCCTCCACCTCCCATCAACCCTCAGTTTATTCTCAGTTTTTAAGAGCCTCTGATGGTTTGGCTCCCTCCCCTTCTAACTTTTTTTTCCTTCCCCTCCCCCATGGTCTTCTGTAAGTTTCTCAGGATCCACATAAGAGTGAAAACATACGGTATCTGTCTTTCTCTGTATGACTTATTTCACTTAGCATAACGCTCTCCAGTTCCATCCACATTGTTACAAAGGCCATATTTCATTCTTTCTCATTGCCACATAGTATTCCATTGTGTATATAAACCACAATTTCTTTATCCATTCATCAGTTGATGGACGTTTAGGCTCTTTCCACAATTTGGCTGTTGTTGAAAGTGCTGCTATAAACATTGGGGTACAAGTGCCCCTATGCATCAGTACTCCTGTATCCCTTGGGTAAATTCCTAACAGTACTATTGCTGGGTCATAAGATAGATCTATTTTTAATTTTTTGAGGAACATCCACACTGTTTTCCAGAGTGGCTGCACCAGTTTTCATTCCCACCAACAGTGCAAAAGGGTTCCCATTTCTCCACATCCTTGCCAGCATCTATAGTCTCCTGATTTGTTCATTTTGGCCACTCTGACTGGCGTGAGGTGATACCTGAGTGTGGTTTTGATTTGTATTTCCCTGATGAGGAGTGACGTTGAGCATTTTTTCATGTACCTGGATGTCTTCTTTAGAGAAGTGTCTATTCATGTTTTCTGCCCATTTCTTCACTAGATTATTTGTTTTTCGGATGTGGAGTTTAGTGAGTTCTTTATAGATTTTGGATACTAGTCCTTTGTCTGGTATGTCATTTGCAAATATCTTTTCCCATTCCGTTGGTTGCCTTTTAGTTTTGTTGGTTTTTCCTTTGCAGTGCAGAAGCTTTTTATCTTCATGGGGTTCCAATAGTTTATTTTTGCTTTTAATTCCCTTGCCTTTGGGGATGTGTCAAGTAAGAAATTGCTGTGGCTGAGGTCAGAGAGGTCTTTTCGTGCTTTCTCCTCTACGGTTTTGATGGTTTCTTGTCTCACATTCAGGTCCTTTATCCATTTTGAGTTAATTTTTGTGAATGGTGTAAGAAAGTGTTCTAGTTTCATCCTTCTACATGTTGCTGTCCAGTTCTCCCAGCACCATTTGTTAAAGACAGTGTCTTTTTTCCATTGGATATTCTTTCCTGCTTTGTCAAAGATGAGTTGGCCATACTTTTGTGGGTCTAATTCTGGAGTCTCTATTCTATTCCATTGTCTATGTGTCTGTTTTTGTGTCAACCATGCTGTCTTGATGATTACATCTTTGTAGTAGAGGCTAAAGTCTGGGATTGTGATGCCTCCTGCTTTGGTCTTCTTCAATATTACTTTGGCTATTTGGGGTCTTTTGTGGTTCCAGACAAATTTTAGGATTGCTTGTTCTAGCTTCGAGAAGAATGCTGTTGCAATTTTGATTGGGATTGCATTGAATGTGTAGATAGCTTTGGGTAGTATTGGCATTTTAACAATATTTATTCTTCCAATCCATGAGCATGGAATGTTTTTCCATTTCTTTGTATTTCCTTCAATTTCCTTCATAAGCTTTCTATAGTTTTCAGCATATAGATCTTTTAGATCTTTGGTTAGATTTATTCCTAGGTATTTTATAATTCTTGGTGCAATTGTGAATGGGATCAGTTTCTTTATTTGTCTTTCTGTTGCTTCATTATTAGTGTATAAGAATGCAACTGATTTCTGGACATTAATTTTGTGTCCTGCGACTTTGCTGAATTCATGTATCAGTTCTAGGAGACTTTTGGTGGAGTCTATCGGGTTTTCCATGTATAATATCATGTCATCTGCAAAAAGTGAAAGCTTGACTTCATCTTTACCAATTTTGATGCCTTTCATTTCCTTTTGTTTTGTTGCCGATGCTAGAACTTCCAACATTATGTTAAACAACGGTGGTGAGAGTGGACATCCCTTTCGTGTTACTGATCTCAGGGGGAAATCTCTCAGTTTTTCCCCATTGAGCATCCTCAATTAGCTGTGGGCTTTTCATAAATGGCTTTTATGATGGTTAAGTATGTTCCTTCTATCCTGACTGTTTTTAGGGTTTTTATTAAGAAAGAATCCTGAATTTTGTCAAGTGCTTTTTCTGCATCGATTGACAGGATCATATGGCTCTTATCTTTTCTTTTATTAATGTGATGCAACACATTGATTGATTTGCAAATGTTGAACCAGCCCTGCAGCCCAGGAATGAATCCCACTTGACCATGGTGAATAATTCTTTTATAAGCTGTTGTATTCGATTTGCTAGTATCTTATTGAGAATTTTTGCGTCCATATTCATCAGGGATATTGGCCTGTAGTTCTCTTTTTTGCTGGGTCTCTTTCTGGTTTGGGAATCAAAGTAATGCTGGCTTCATAGAATGAGTTTGGAAGTTTTCCTTCCCTTTCTATTTTTTGGAACAGCTTGAGAAGGATAGGTATTATCTCTGCTTTAAATGCCTGGTAGAATTCCCCAGGGAAGCCATCTGGTCCTGGACTTTTATTTATTGGGAGGTTTTTGTTAACTGATTCATTTTCTTCCCAGGTTATGGATCTGTTCAAGTTTTCTATTTCTTCCTGTTTGAGTTTTGGAAGTGTGTGGGTGCTTAGGAATTTGTCCATTTCTTCCAGGTTGTCCAGTTTGTTGGCATATAATTTTTTCATAGTATTCTCTGATAATTGCTTGTATTTCTGAGGAATTGGTTGTAATAATTCCATTTTCATTCATGATTTTATCTATTTGGGTCATCTCCCTTTTCTTTTTGAGAAGCCTGGCTACAGGTTTATCAATTTTGTTTATTTTTTCAAAAAAAAACTCTTGGTTTCATTGATCTGCTCTACAGGTTTTTTATATTCTATATTGTTTATTTCTGCTCTGATCTTTATTATTTCTCTTCTTCTCTTGGGCTTGGGGTATCTTTGCTGCTCTACTTCTATTACCTTTAGGTATGCTGCTAGATTTGGTATTTGGGATTTTTCTTGTTTCTTGAGATAGGCCTGGATTGCAATGTATTTTCCTCTCAGGACTGCCTTTGCTGCATCCCAAAGCATTTGGATTGTTGTATTTTCATCTTCATTTGTTTCCATATATTTTAAAATTTCTTCTCTAATTGCCTGGTTGACCCATTCATTCTTTAGTAGGGTGTTCTTTAACCTCCATGCTTTTGGAGGTTTTCCAGACTTTTTCCTGTGGTTAATTTCAAGAGGGACATGGCGCTTGCCAGCCCTTTGTTCCCCTGCCGAGCTGAGCTCTGTCTTCTGGGGCTCAACAACTCTGTCTCCCAGTGTCCTTTCACCCTCCTGCTCTCTGAGCAGCGCTGTTGACTTTTAACATTCCAGATGTTAAGTCCCGCTGGCTGTTAGAACTCACGGGGTCTGGCTCCTCTGCCTTTTCAAGGGGATCTGCCTTGCCTGGCAGGCTGCCCCTCCAGCACCCTAGCTCCCTCCCGCCAGTCAGTGTAGCGTGCACTGCCTTTCCGTCCTTCCTCCCCTCTTCTGTGGGCCTCTTGTCTATGCTTGGCTCTGGAGAGTCCATTCTGCTAGTCTTTTGGTGGTTTTCTGGGTTATTTAGGCAGATGTGGAATCTAAGGGATCAGCAGCACGAGGTGAGCCCAGCGGCCTCCTATGCAACCATCTTCCCCTGCCATTTTCTTAATCCAATATGACAATTTATTTTTTTATTGGCATACTTAGACCATTTAAGGTAATTATTCATATATATATTAGCACTTATGTTATTCAATTACTTGTTTTGTTTATTTTATCTGGTTCTCATTCCAATTTCTTTTTCCTTTTCTGTTATGTTAACATGTTTTAGGATTCCATCTTGATTCATTTATGGTGTTTTGAGCATATATCTTATTTATTTATTTATTTATTTATTCTTGAGACAGAGAGAGAGAGAGGGAGAAAGAGAGAGAGAGAATGAGCATGAGTGGGGGAAGGGCAGAGCGAGGGAGGGATACAGAATCTGAAGCAGGCTCCAGGCTCTGAGCTGTCAGCACAGAGCCTGATGTGGGGCTCGAGCTCACAAGCTGTCAGATCATGACCTGAGCTGAAGTCACTTGCTTAACTGATTGAGCCACCTAGGCACCCTGTGCATATATCTTGATACAATATTCTCAGTGGTTCTTCTAAGTATTATAATATACATATGTGACTTATTATAACTAGTGGTATCATAACTTCATCATTTTGAGTAAAGCATGGAAACCTTATTTCTATTCCCTTTTGCTTCCCCACTTGGAAGTATTGTTTTCTTAAATATCATATGGTGTTGTAATTTTTGTTTCAATCATCAAATATGATTTATAAAGCAAATATGTAAGGAAAAGGACATTCTATTGCATCCGTAAGTTTGTTCTTTTCATGATTCTTTCTTCCTTTCTGATGCTTGACAATTCCATCATTTTTGCTTCTTTGAAGAACTTGCTTTAAACATTCTTTAAAGGTAGGTCTAACAAAAAAGATAACAGAGTCCAATGGCCTGGAAAATCTTAAATATTTACTATCCAAACCTTTACTGATAGACACATGACTCTCTCGTTTTAATTTCTTAAACTTAACAATGAGGGCATTGGATTTGATAATCTTAATTATCCCTATAATGTCTTTCATTTCATGAGGAAGATCAATCCTGACTTCCCATGTGAAGTTATTTTTTTTCCCTCAATGACCACATGTGAGTCCAGAGAATACAGAAGTTGACATTGGAAAGTAAGTAACTAAGGAATACTTCTTCACTTTATCATGCTAAGAACTAACATGAAGGTGAAAAGAAATCAATTTCAGTCTGCTGACTGTGCTTCAGCTAATTAGATTTATGGAACCAGAGTTTAGGTTCCCACAGTGGGCTGGCATGAGCCCACACTGTTTGGCACCTGTCATGGAATTCAGCATGTACCATCACAATCTGGAAGTGTGGTGCTTCTGCAGATGCTTTTCTGCACTTGTGAATAAAATGGTTCAGGCCATCCCATGGATCATAGAACAAGCACTTCCCCTTTGAGTTCTCAATACTATTATTTCCAGAATTTTTTTTCTACTCATTTTGGGTGTTACTTATTAAGTGAAATGTGTGAATTACCTTCTAAAATATACTTTTCGAATTTAGTCCAGATAAGAGGGAGCAGAAGGAGACATAAACCTTGTTTTTTTTTCTTTTGTCTTAGGAGGCAAGATTTTTATATATGTATATATATGAATAAAAATATATATGTTAAAAAATATATACATATGTATGTATATATATAGCCAGCGTGGAGCTCACTTACGACCCTGAGATCAAGACCTGAACTGAGCTCAAGAGTCAGGATGCTTAACCAATTGAGCCAGCCAGGTGTCCCATCTATACATATTTTTAAAACTGAAAAATACATGAGAAGATAAGGCAAATTGGAAAAGAAGAATATGAAAAAATAGTCATGACAGGTGTTTTAAGATAGCGAAAGCTCATGTGTCTTTAAGAACATTTTTAGAAGGTCAAACAACAGTTATTCTACAATGGAGGTCACAAACTGAAAGCCGGTGGCTCTTATAGATATCAGATGCATCCTTCTGACAGATTTTGTTTTGCACAGGGTTGGGCCAGAGGTTTATTTTGTTTGTTTTTGACTTTAACTGGTTGCCAACATTCAACAATTTTTAAGAGTCTATGTAAAAATTTCCACACTCTTTCAAGAAATGAGACACTGTAGGGTCTGTATTCCCATGCAGCAAACACATCAGGGAGGTGAGTGCCATCTCTTTGGGCATCACATGTGCTTTCAAGTCCAAGTGGGAGTCCACACTGTTCCCTCTGGTCCTTGTGCCAAAACAGCAGTTCTCACTAATCATTAATCTTGCTATTGTCTTTTTAAATAGTAGAACTGAAGATGGCAGAGTATCTAGTATCTATTGTTCAATCAAAATTGGGAAAATGCAAGGTGGACCAGGTGGGATGTTGTGTTTTAATAAAAATGGGAGACATACTTTTGTAGAGATGAGAAGTATTCCTATTAGAAAATGCACAAACTATGTCTATGATAGCAATACAGCTTGAATGGCCATTCTCAAACACCTGTCCTGCTTTCCGCACAGTGTCCATAGGCACCGCAGGCATTTGAGTCGACCTCTCTTCTTTCTCAACAAATAACAACAGGATACCATAGTGAGCTTATTTTTTTCTGCTTTTCCAGTTCGATTTTGTCTCAGACCAAGCAAATAGTGGGAATGCATGGCCTTTGCTTGCCTGCATATTTTAGCATCAATTTAGGAAAAGATTTGGTTATGCAATTTAAATATTCTTGTTCTTCATATTCTGTATCTACTTGCATCTAAGTACTGAGAGGTTTTATTTATTTATTTATTTTTGCCTCAACGCTACATTGAGTAGCATTCAGCACTCTAACTGTATCAAGACTAATAAGACTTATAAGAGTATATTGAAATGAACCCAAATACCCAACAGAATTAGTGCCCAATACTCTGTTAGACTTCAGGTATTGTAGATTTTCTACAATTGACAAATGCATCGTGAGAGATGGTATCTGTCAGAAAGTCTTTCTCCCATCCTGTCCCCAAGCAGGCCTTAACATGAAAGAAAAGGGGGCTTTCTGATATTCAGTAGGGACTTTACACTGGCTTTAATGGTTTAGAAACCCCTTTTACTGGTTTCTTACAGATTTGATAACAACAGTATCTCTCTAGTGTTTCTTTTCTTCCACGTTAGCATTTCAATTCACTTTGGAGGAGGCTGAAGTTCAGAAGGGTTATATATCTACCACCATTGATTTTTGGACAATTTATATTCTGGAAGCCACTTCTAGCTTACTTAAAGTAGGTCCCAAGACAGAGCTTTCCCTTTTAGTTTCTGAGAGATAATATTCGAATAC
Organism: Herpailurus yagouaroundi; assembly: GCF_014898765.1. Lineage (NCBI taxonomy): Eukaryota > Metazoa > Chordata > Mammalia > Carnivora > Felidae > Herpailurus > Herpailurus yagouaroundi. The sequence goes on from NW_024412394.1 coordinate 84,230,092, forward strand.
TCTGCAGACCACTTGAATAGACTAGAGTTATGAACAAATTCAGATAATATTGCTCCCATTCCAAGCCCCCTACACTGAGGGGAAACTTTATGAAATAATATGTAAGTAGAAATTATTACAGGAAGCATAGCCAACTGTCTTCTATCTTAACTTAGGAAAGTGTTGAGTAAAATAGCAGATTGCCCTTACACTGAGTAAAGGCGTTTACTAAAACACTGAAATGAGTCCAGGAAGGCTGCGGAGTCTTTGCCTATGGAAATATTTTACCAATATCCTACATATTGCACTGGGGCATGGGGCGGAATATTGATTCTTTGCTATTTTGTTACAAAAAAGGATGGCTTGCTGAAGCGCACAAAAATTAACAATGTAGAATTGTCACTCTCCCATAAAGTGAGGCAAATCTCAAAAGCGATCTCCCAAAGCTAACAGATGATCTCATATTTCTAGGTGTGCTACAGTCATTTCCCTCCCGGATTCTAATATTTACTGTTGTTTAGTACATTCTTTAGATGCTAGGAACCATTTCCTAACAACAGAGCAGATTTGAGAGGTAGCAGCTGTTGATGCCTGACTTCTATGCTTGTTACATGAGTACCTGGAACCTAAAAGATTCTCGAGAAGGTGAATAGTGAATGAGCACATAAGCACATCAGAGTAGAGGTAAGCGTGTCTCTTCTCCCTTCTTGTCCAGGTAAAAAGATCTTCTTTCTTGTGTCTCAATGTCAGATCCTTTGGTTGCAATGCAGCAGCACACTCATGTGAAAACTTTCTCCAAAGACTAAATATTAGAAAAAGGCTAGGCAGCTCAGACCAGAAACCTACCACTGACTTCTAAGAGTACTTTGTTAAAACTCATAAATTCCCAGCTGTTTGTGTGCCTCTGGTCCACACGCTTCTGGCATTTCCCTAGTGATAATATCTAAGAAGGGGATCTATAAACTTCGACTTCATGACAGCCATTCAAGGAATAACTGATAGAAAGGTCGGAGGCCTTTCACTGTGAAAAGCATGACCCCTTTTAAAAGCCCTGCCAGGACATTTCCTGCCCAGAGAGACACAGGTGACTGAACGCGGCCATCCAAGCACAGGGAGTGCCATGGGGTATTAAGTAGGACTTTTCGAATGAGTTTTGAGAAAAACATATTTACATCCCCCCATTGTTTGCGAATGAACTGGCTTCTGTGGTGCCCAAAGCAAGCGTGACACTATTTCTGCTAGAGAGAAAGAGGACTCCTTTTGTTCTTTGCTTAAATTTTGGAGGCCAGATGGACCTCTGAGCTTTGCGAACAGTGGTATTTATGGTAATTTTGGTGGAGTGTGGACACAATCACGTGAGCAGAAATTAAAGCAGGGTCATGCAGCAAAGCAGAATCCTCTATAGGATTAACATCCTGAACATTACCAGGCAAAGAAATCTTGGATGAGCTTGTGGATTTTTTGTTGAATGCACCCATGTTTAAATGTAAATTAGTCTTTCTAGGAAAAGATAAAGTCTCTTTATCTAAATTCTTACTAATGAAAGTCACAAATGTTCTAATAATGTACACAGCAAATAGAAGTTTGAAGATACCCATAATGAGACTTTATGAGAAAATCAATTAATGAGGAACAATAAGAACGAAGTGCCAAATTTTCTTTGTCATGTCACTGGGGAAGCAGTGTGTTTAGTGGAAGAGAATGAACTGGTAAATCAGACTCAGGTTTGAATCTGTTGACAAATCGTTTACTTTCTCATTATCTTCAATTACAACATCCATAAAACAGGGATACTTATTTGTCAAGTTTGCTATAAGGAAGAAGTATGAAAATGTCTATCACATAAAAAGATAGTGACATACATATATAGAAATTTAAAAAAAAGTATGTCAATCTTCTGGCCTTTATCCCTTCCACTCATCTGGACTGGCTGACATTCAATTAAAAAAGAAAGATATTAGTGCTTGGACATTCGTTTTACTTTTAATAGAATTTTAGTGGTCTACTAGTATCAGTGAGAAGAGACAATTTTGGGGGGGAGTGAAGACATGAAGATTAAGAGAAAATGATGTGCAAACAATTGTTGTAATTATAAAAACTTTATTTCACTCTTACTTTAGTTAAATCTTGATAAGCACCATGTCATGTACTGGCAATCTAGAAGGAGGATACTGGAATGCTTCAGTCAATAACAAACTGCAAGCTGATGGTGTGAAGTTACAGCTACATGGAGCATATGAACAAGACCACATTTGGAAAGGTTCACTTGTAAATCCCATGGCCATGCACAAACAGGAATCTGGCATTGATTTGTTCACACTCTCTATGGTCCGAATCCAAAGCTTGTGCATGTAAACATCAAAAGAAGCACTTTATAGTGTTGATGGTCTACAGTTTGCTAAAACGTGACTCTGAAAGCATAAATGTTGCCATTTTGTTTTCTTGACCAGTGCTTGGTCACAGGCTGAGAAAAATCAATTCCTTTAAAATTTAAACGATGCTTAAAGGCTGTGTTCAACATTGCACAAGTGATCAGCAAGGCCTTTGAATGTGTGCAATTCTCATGTATGATCACCAAACCATTATTTACCTAATGAAATTGTGGAAAATTATACATTTTCAGCAAAATGTTTTAATTTGGTCCCATATTAAAAGACCCAATTGCCAAGGTGTTTTACATAAATTTAATTCACAAGCATGTACACAAGAGAATCACTATAAAGAACATTGCTTCCTGGTTTATGAATAAAAAGTTTATCCTCTACTTACACTAAAACATACAAAAAATAATCTACAAAAATCGTTTACAATTGATTTTAGTGAAAGAAAAAGTTTTCTTCAGAAAAAAAAAAATGATTGTGTGGTGGTAGTATTTTAGCCATCAAAAAAGGAATGTAAGTAACCAATAAATATAATGTGCTTTCTCCGTATAGACATATTTACACTTGAGTCTTTGGCTTATGTTTTTTCTAAAAAGAACTTTAAATGATCTAGCCATCATTGCACATTAAAAGAAAATAAGCCAGTTATATATATTTATATATTTATATAGAGATCTGCTACACTTGAAACATATAAAAAATGAACTTTACTATGAATTTGCACAGCTTTTCTTACTTCTTCCTTAAAGATTCAACATCTTTTATCTAAAAAAGGGAGAAAAAAATGCCACATAGAAAGTATTAATTCATGCAACACATGGTGGCTGCTCTACCAAAACCAGGGGAGAAAAAGCTGCGTATTCACTGTACAAACACTGAGAAGTTCTCATTTGAATCTGGTTCTTATTAAATATAATTTATGCGGCACGAAATGTCGATGCTTTCATACGGTAATAGAAACTAGTTGAGTCCTTTTTATTAAGATACACAACTTCATAAGAAAAATACTTTTACTTCTTGAATGTAAAAGCCTCCCACCCCCCACATTAAAATCTTTCTGCACAGGTGTAACAGGTACAACAGCTGCTGGCGCAACAGATGAACAGGTTTCTGCGTGGCTGTGCTCCGAAGTCTCACCCGACTAAGAAGATTCCAGGTACTCCAGGGCTACATCATAGCAGAAACGGTACTGCTCCTGAAACAGGTGAAAACAAAAGAGTTGAGAAAAGGTGAGAAAAAGGAGACTAACGGTGAACCACAGCCGCCAAACGAACACCAAACCACCACGTTAGATTATTCGAGAATTACCAATTATTTTTTCGATACCGAAGTTTAATCTCTGGGCATGTATATGTTACATTTGAGTCTAAAGATCGGCGTTTAAGGAAAGGAACTTAAGGAAAGATATATTGTGTTTGCCTTATATTTTTTATCACATTAAAAAAATCTCCAGTATTTTTTATCTAATTATAATAGTAAAACCTGATCATTACAGAAAAAATTCCCAGTATAGAAAAACCCAAGGAATCAGAAAGAGTTTCATAACTCTATTACCAGAAACAATTCTTGGTAAAATACCGCCTTTGTTTTGCTTTAGTCCCTTCTTATGCATGGTTGAAATAATAATTCTTTTAGAATAAATATCATTGCATACATATATTCGAGAGTATAAGTTTATATTTTATCTGCCTTTAACACTGTTATGTCTTTTTCGTATGTTATTTAACATTTCTTTTCACACTACATAAATGTATGGTATACGGATTTGACTACTAGATTGCTTTTACTTTTTCTCTATTACAAATAAATGATACAGTGAACAAGTGCAAATATTCTTCTCCAAACTTCAGATATCTGTCCTTAGCAGGAGAAAAATAAGTCATTTTATTTCATTATTATTATTTTTTTAAATGTTTATTTATTTTGAGAGAGAGAGAGAGTACAATCAGGGGAGGGACAGAGAGAAACCGAAACAAGCTCCATGCTGCCAGCCCAGAAACTGATGTGGGGCTGGGACCCATGAACCATGAGGTCATGAACTGAGCTGAAACCAAGAGTTGGGCACTTAACCTACTGAGCCACCCAGGAGCCCCTCACACACCTTTTCATTCATCAGAATATTAAAGTAAATTTTTCAAAAATGGTTAGTGGCTCTTACACCTTTTCAAGTTTACTTATATTTGAAAATTTGTTTCCTCTCTTTAAATATTGAAGACAATTTGGTTGACCAAATTTGAGTTAAAACTGTCTTTCCTGACAGATACCATATGTTTTCACTCTTATGTGGATCCTGTGAAACTTAACAGAAGACCATGGGGCAGGGGAAGGAAAAAAAAAGTTAGGGAGGGAGCCAAATCATAAGAGACTCTTAAAAACTGAGAATAAACTGAGGGTTGATGGGGAGTGGGAAGGATGGGAGGGTGGGTGATGGGCATTGAGGAGGGCACCTGTTGGAAGGAGCACTGGGTGTTGTATGGAAACCAATTTGACAATAAAGTAATAAATTTCATATTAAAAAAAACCTGTCTTTCCTTTACATCCACCTAAGCACTGCTCCATTATCAAGAACTTGGAAAACATCAGACCGTATTACAAGTTATGACTTCTAATATGTACCTCATTAAAAATTTTTCAACTCATTCCAAGTGGGTAAAATACAGGCTGTAATGCAGAACAACCTAAAATGCATCGTATTTCTAAAGAACTTCCCGGTGTCTCCACAATAAAGTAGGGTAGTAAAAGCTTTCTGAAAGAGATCTTTATCAATCCTACCCTTAATTATCAAGTAGGTGTGATTTAAATTAGGCTACCACTGTGGCAAGTGCATCTGAAGAGTCACACAGTGCTTGAAAACAGTTATGTCTCTTTAAACTGTCACCAGCTTTTGTTTATGCTCCAAATTTTCTTACCAAACTTGTCAGTTCAATTCAACAGCACACTGAACTCATCATTAACGCTGATTAAACACAAATCAGAAAGTAGGTGTTCAGTCAGGATTAATGGGACATGAATATAAAGGTAAATAGGAACTTCTTGGAAGGTTCTAGAATAGTTGAGTTTAACCACAGAGTCCCCTCCCCCCCAACTTACGGCAGGAAATTAGAGTTAAATTTGGAGGTAACGTTTGAATTCTGACACTGAAGCGACCCCACTGATGAATTTAAAAAGACTTGATCTGAGAGACAGAGGCAGAGTTTACATTAAGAAATCTTCAGACAGCGAAGAGTTTAAAGACATAACCATTATATTTGAAGAAGACCTGACAAGTTCTACTTCAAAAATTCTTCAAGTCTATCCCCTTTTCTCCATCTCCATTGCCAATACTCAGTCAAAACCGACATCATCTTGTCCAGACAACAGGCAGAGCCCAAGGGATGAGCTAGAATTGGGGAGGTTTGAGGGGACTTGTAGAAGGGGAAAAAAGTCTGTTCTCACTTTTAAAAGTGAAACGGTATAAATGTAACTTCAGATTTTGTCTCAGGAAGCAATGCACTTTTTGTGTGAACAATCCATGAGCAGGAAGTGGTGAGAATACTTTAAAGGCTTATTGAATTGCTCATTTTAGTTATCTGATCATCTTGATAAATGTAGGGCAAGCAACAATTTGCCTTAGTTTTTTCTGGTTTACCTTTGTTTGAGCATAAACTACACAGCTGCTCCTGACCTTATCCCACTTTGCAGATGTGTGTAACCCACAAACATCGCTCTTTAGAAGTAAAATGTGCTCGAGGAGTTTAATTTTTCTTTCTTACTCTTCATACACCTTCACACAGATGAACTCCCACATACACATTCCTATCGGCTCTTACTTTGTGAGCCGTGGTCTGATTTTATGAGCCCTGGCAAATTCAGGTGGCATCATCTGAACTGCACACTATAACTGGTAGAAGCTGAAAACTGTCAGTGATGACAGTTTAAAATTTATACTTTGACCAGAAATGAAGAATTAAAGCTAAGGACTAAAATAAATTTCATATGTTGTTTAAGGGCATTAGGTGTCTAAAGTACTGATTTAATCCATGTGTATATCCCTTGGATTAATGTTTTGCCAGTTAATTCAAGATGCTGTAAGAAATAAAAATAAGCAGGGCGCCTGGGTGGCTCAGTCAGTTAAGCGTCCAAGTCTTGATTTTGGCTTAGGTCATGACCTCCCGGCTTGTGAGTTTGAGCTCTGCATGGGGCTCTGAACTGGCAGTATGGAGTCTGCTTGGGATTCTCTCTCCCCTCCCTCTCTGCCCCTCCCTTACTTATGCTGTCTCTGTCTCTCTCAAAATAAATAAATAAACTTAAAAAAAAAGAAATAAAAATAAGCAAGAATGAAGTCTAGAGAGTAGAATTTATTCTTACTATAGAACCATTTACTAAAGTTTATTACAGCAAATATTTATTGCCTAACACAGAGAGAAAAAAAAATCTACACCTTTCCCAAATTAAGTGAAAATAGTTTTCATCATTAAGTTTCTGTGATATGTGATTACATTTATGTGGGTAGAGAGAGATGCTCAGCAATTCATCAGTTAGATAGGAAAAGTCCCCACAAAGATTCATTTATACATCTGATTTCCCTTGGGAGTGTGAAGTCAACCCAATGAGTAGGTATATGATGTCTAATCTCTGCTCCCTTCTATGTCTAAGATTCTGACTCACCGGGGCTTCCACCATGTTTGGCTTGCTGTTCCTCAGTGTCTTGACTGCGTGGAACACGTCGACGACATTTTGCCGCTTCACCATTTCAACAACAATGCCTATGGCACAGAACATACCGCTTCGCCCACCACCATTTCTGGAAGCAAAGAAAGCAAGGGCATGTAGGTAGCAGCTTTTAGTCACCACAGGCCACACAATCTTACACGTTTTGTTAATAAAAACATGACCTTAATTTTTTTCCATTTTGTATTAATTTTGCTTCATTTATATGCGTGTATGCCTAGAGGACAGAGAGCAAAGATGCGCGAGCATGACATTTGCTCTGTGGCTCATGTGTTGGAAGATGCTACAGGCATCGACCACTGCAACTTCAATACCTTGAAATTTTGGTACATTTGTAAAGTGTGGACATCAGAAAAGTGGTTCCAAGTAGTGTTCAAAAGTTTAAATAATATAATAGCTATATGATAATCAGTGTTTAAAAAATATGAAAATGAAAACTGGTAGTTAATTATGGAATCATAAGACAGGAAGATTATTTTAAAACAATATCTATGGAGATCCATAGAGATGAGTTGAGTACTCTAACATTTATTTTTTTCTAACATTTATTCATCTTTTGAGAGACAGAAAGAGACAGAGCGTGAATGGGGAAGTGGCAGAGAGAGGGAGACACAGAATCCTAAGCAGGCTCCAGGCTCTGAACTGACAGCACAGAGGCTGATGTGGGGCTCAAACTCACAGACCGTGAGATCATGACCTGAGCCAAAGTCCGACACTTAACCGACTGAGCCACCCAGGCGCCCCATGAGTTGAGGACTCTTTAACATAGAAAATATGAAAGCTAGTAAGGAAATGAGCACCACGGCCCCCAGGTGGCCAAGTGGAGGCACCATACTCACAGGCAGTGGATGATGGTCCGGCCTTCCCCTTCCTCACATTCCTCCTGCCATTTTTCCACCTGCAGTATCAGTTTCAAAAATGACCGTTTGGAGCCAGGCACTTCTCGGTGAGAGGCCCACCCTAGATACTGAAACTGCTGTACCATCAGATAGCCTTCTTGTGGCTGTGGAAGGAAAAGTATTTTTCTGTAAATAACTTGGAACTAGAATTTTTACTAAAAACGGAAGTTGCAGACAAAATGGTACCATGATATAAATGGCATTTGCATTGGATTGAGTCTAGCTGCTAAGTCTAAAATATGTACATACCAATACAGAAACATTCTAAGTTACAGAACCAAGAACCATGAGAATTACCTTTATATAAGCTTTTCCCTCATATCCCATATCCAATAATCAATCACACTTCTTAAATAACTTTCAAATTCTTTTTCTCTTTGTCACCACTGACATCATTGCATATGCCCAAGCATCAATTATGATAATTACTTCTTAGTTGATCTCCTTAAATAAACTTTGATCTCCTTCCAAACCATTCTGACTGCAGCATCATGATTATTTTGAAATGCAAATATGATCTTGTCATTCCCCTGCTTTAATGGCTTCCAAATGATCTTATCATAAAATCCATGTTGCACCATGGCTTAAAAATCCCTACACAATATGGCTCCATTTTCTTCCCTAACCTTCCCTTTATTCTAACACACTATTCAAGTCCTAGACACGTTGGCCTTCTTTTAATCCATGTATCAAGGCATTTCTTGCCTTGAGAACTTTGTAAAACTCTCCATTTGGCCTCAAAGATCTCCTTGTTTGTCCCTCTCAATCCCAAATACAGTGATCAGTTTGTTTTGGGTTTGCCTGGAACTCTTCTGGTCTTTGAACAGAACTTCTTGTGTCCTGGGAAACCTCTCTGTCTTGTGAACTCCAGGATAGTTGGTCTCCCGCCCCCAATACTCCTACTGATTCTTCAAATTTTGTCTGAAAGATCACTACTCCAACGAAGTCCTCTCTACTCACCCAGCTCTGTCAGATCACCCAAACACTCTGGATTTTGTACTTTTCCTCTAAAATTTCTCATATTTGTAAATAAAGAATTGAATTTTTCAGTGCGTGTTTTCCCTGATAAAATATAAATTCTTTAAGGACGGGGAAATCTCTTTCTTTCATTCTTTCTCCCCTAAACTCTGTATCACTAGAACCTAGCAAAATACTTTCCAGGAATAGTACTATTGAATGAATGAATCAGTACATTAAGCCCTTGTATAGAAATGTAAGGAAGAATTTGCAATACATGAGTAAGCCTTATCATAAGGCATCAGATCTGAATTTCCATTCGGCCAGGGCTCACGTGTCACAAGGACCTACTAGTACAACACCCAACTTCTCATTGGTACCTATTAAATATCTGATGAAGTGCGTGCTATTAAATAAGATCAGGAACAGGAAAAAATCGTGCCCTAATAAGGACTGGAACACCAAATACGGAGGAAGATAAATAAACAAATACGCCGGCAAAAAAATGTAACACAGATTTCAGATCCTGTCTTTAGAATATTTTTCATATAAATAGCTCAATTAAAAGACAAGTCTTACTTTCTTAGTTTAGCAGCGATGGTTTCTCAGCTAAAATATTACTAGAACCATAATGGAACAGATGTGCAGACATAATGAGATTCCATTTAAATTAACATCTAAGATATGCATGAATATTATGACATGATTGAAGTTATCCTTTTTTTCTCCACTGAAATGAGCGACAGAATTGGATATGATTTTATTCTCTTAGGGCTAAACATATAGACGTATTAACCAGAAACACATATATAGCCATTTTGATATGAAAACACTGAAATATGACAATCTGAATCATACACTTAAAATAATACACATACATAGAGCTGCTGCTCTAAAAACAGAGTAATCTTTCTCTTTAAAAAGAGAATAATGTTTTCTTTTCAAATTTTGCTTACTGTTTGGTTACCCAATCTAAATACTTACTAATTACTAATGTAATGGTTGTTTTTTTTTTTTTTTTTTTTTTTTGCTTTTTTGAAGGAGAGACCCCGAACTTAATTTGTCCTTGAGTGTAAAACATATGAAGACTCAAGGAAAGGAAGATTTCTGAGGAACACAGCTGCTGCTTTGTTGCTGGGAAAAGGCACAGTGGTACCAGTGCTGCTTCTACAGATCTGGGCAGAGCCAGACACTGGGACATTGAGAAAGGTGAAATTGTAAGTGGGAGGAGAATCAATGATGGCTGTGATTACCTGTTTCCTCGTGTGTGGGGTTCTCCCTTATATGCAGGACTTGGAACAGTGACATGGAGGCTTTCCATGATGGCTGATCCAACATATCCCTTCCTTCCAAGGTAAAGCTCTTTAGTCACTATTATTATTATTATATTCTTATTTTTCAATTATATGCCTCTTTCAGGCTGGATATCAATACTCATAAGACATGTAGTCAACCTTCAGAAAAGTCTACAGGGGCAGAGACGAGGCTCAGACAATCAAGTGCATTTGAGCCAGTGCATCCAAATTTAGTTTTCCAGATGTAACACATTAGTAACTGACCAGGACACCTCACTCTCAGCATTTCTGCTTTCCTGTTTTTGGAATGCATTTTTCTTCTAATATGAAGGTGTAAGAGGATTGGTAGCACTGGGACTGATTATGTAATGTCTATTAATTCTACTCTCCCTGTTGTCTGATTGGAATTATACCCCAACATAGTTATGATCAGTTGCTCTTACAACTCAGTTAAAATATTAATGACTTACTCTTGTTAGATTGCATATCCTAAAAATCCGGTTTATCACATCACAATCCATCGAACAAGACATACATTCCACTTGGATAGGGCCATATCGTAACATCCCTTCTTCTGGCCAGTACTGAGGGCAGCCCTAGAGGATCAATGTTTTGGGAAAAGAAACAAAACGAAAACGGGCATTATTTTTTTTCTAATTGGGGTAGTATGAAACAGACTTTAACATTTTATTACTAATTTATTAAGTTGTATCGTAGTACACAAAAGCAACTCATAGCCATTGACCTGGGACAAGTCGACTTCATTTAACATCACAATGGAGGTACAGCCATAATCATACACTAATCTCCAGAAGTCTTTCACAGTGTTCGGCAGAGGGTATTGTGTGACGATGAAAGCAGCTGGTTGCCTGTAGCTCTGTAAAGAAATAGGGTAGATGGAGAACATAAGAACTTAAGGCAAATGATCAGGTATGCAAGCACATTCAATACATTTCAATAGGACCAAGTAAGATGTGATAGCTTCACATGCAGATGGAGTCAGATGGCAGCATAAGTCATAGAACAGATTTGGACCAATGGAATGTACTGGAGCTAGTAATCGGTCAACCTGATGGTAAGGTTTCAATGTCTCTGTAGCAATTCAAGACAAGAACTTAAGTTTTATTTTGTTGAGATTAGCAAATATAGGACAAATACAAAAGGAGAAACTAAAAAAACTTCTCAAGGTTAAAGACCTCCATGAGGTACCTGTGGGCTTTTTCAGTTTTTCAAAGGTAATTGGTCTGAGAGGCAGAAGACACAAAATTCCCTGGTGTATTTGTGTGTGTGTGTGTGTGTGTGTGTGTGTGTGTGTGTGTGTATGTACCTATCTATTTGTCCATCTGTTAATCATCTATCAATATGTATAACTGCTGGGTTCTCTTCCACTTCAGATAAGCAAAACTACATACACCTCAAACTCATGTACTTTAACATTATATGAACATTATCAACACATTCTACACATCGTATACGCACATCCACTTTCTTGGGCATTTCTAATGGATATTAATGGTTAGAATGATAGTTTCAATCACTTAAGATTTTTCAAGTGCCAAAAAATAAAATGCACTTCCTGGCCCCACCTATAAGGGAATGGCTCCTTCTTTATTAAGTGTGCCTTAATTGGGACACAACACATTATCTCTATCCAGAAGGAGAGGGTATGCTCATCTGACCTGGGCAATCTGTCATCCTGCAGACTGATGACCTATATTTCTACGTATTAACTTAAATAGGTTGTAAACAAATAACTAGATTGCTGCCTGAGATAGATGTCCTTAATGCTAATAAGAACTGTCCGTGATCCCCTAACTCATTTGTATCATAGGACTCTTTAAGTCTTTCCAGTTTTTTAACATCAGCGTAGAAACTGATTCTTGATGACTGATCCTATGACCATTTGGGAAATGCTGCTAACCATGGCATTCCACTCCAAGGAAGATTGTAGGATAAATATGAGCACTGGCAATTCACCTGGCTGCTTCTATATGACGTCGAGCCTCACAAAGTGTCACCTGCAGTTGGGCTGAGTATCTCCTAAGAAAGGTATGAAGGCTCATGAAAAAGAATCAGAAGAAATAAGTAAACTTTCCTTACAACTACATGGCTACTCCATGGGAAGGTAAGCTATTTACTCACTTTCTGAGTCACAGGGGAGAGGAGGTGAATAAGATGATATGAAAGACAGATGGTTTCCTATTTCTTTCCTCTCTAAGTTCAGGAGCACACCCAAGGCATGGAAATCAGGGAATCCTTGGCCTTACCTACTAATTCTTCACAGGCATACACAAGGGTATGGAACACTGAGGACATTGCTAGAGGGTAGGGGGAGTGGGAAGCCTTGTTCTTTTAAGACAAACCAAACCTAACTTTTCTAAAGCCCCAACCACACTAGAAAATCTAGCAGATGGTCTCAGTTATAAAATGTATCTATGAAAAATAAATAAATAAATAAATAAATAAATAAATAAAATAAAATAAAATGTATCTATGTTGAGTCACAGGGAAATTAAGCAGAGAGTTGAAACAGGTAGAGAGCAGATTCAGTCTTCATATTGACTAGAAAACAACCTGGAAATTGAGAAAATTTTGACAGAGATAGATGCCAAAAGACAAAAAATGTCTCAAACATGTGCCTCATCAATCTCTTTCCTAATAGTATTTTCTCCTTCCCTTTATTACACAGCCTTTTAAAATTCTAAATCTAGATTCAGAAACAAAAGGGTCTTGTGTGTGTTCTCTGTGTTTAGTATATTAGCCTTTCCGGACAACTAAATGGGAATAAAAGGTACAATGAGGATCCAGTGTGATTTCAGTGGATATGATTAATGACTAGGCAAAACTCTGGTCACGGCAAGAATGGGAACTTTTCACTTGAGCTTGTCTTTAGACCACTGTGCTCTTCAGCATAAAAAGAGCAAACTAACCGACTGAAAGACTAGGCTCAGAGGTAGAATGCAGGCTTTCTAAGTCTCTACTATCAGGAACTAATTTTGGAAAACACAATAGGAGAAGTAACTCAGAAGGTTTTATTATGAGTCATACAGGAATGAATCCTGACTTCTAATGTCCCCTCACTATGGTTCCATAGGTTAAGAGGCAAAAGCTAGAAATGTGTATAAATGAAGATGATGAGCTGTTTAAAAGGATTCTGAACCTGGACAGCCTTCTTACTTCTTTCCAAGGTAACCGAGCAAGGTAGCCAAAGACTAACTTAAAACTCTCTTTCCATGTTGTTCTGTCTATGGGATGCTAACCAGCTGAGGATATGCTCTACCATTTACACTTTATGAAGGTTGGAATAGGGCAAGAGAGTTCTTTCATGATGATGGATGATTTAACATGGTATCTTTGGTGCCTTCCCCTAGTTACTTATAAATGGTCTCTATTAATTAATGGAATGTTATTAATTATTGGAACGTTAAATGCCAGATATAAAGATTTCCCAAATTAACACAACTTCAGTACGAAATGGCTGTCTGTGGTTTTTAAAAATTCATTCCTAACTTAACATTCGAAATACATAAGCATGATTTTCTTTTCTGAAAATAATTAAGATGAAAAATATCACCTGCAGGTATTTCCCAGAAAGAATATAATAATTGACAATCAAGTTCCCAATTTACAACGAAGCCTAAAACTTACAGTTCCTAAGAATCCCTGTAGGGGCTATTCAAAATCATTCTCCAAAAAAATTTGTCTGTCAATGCAAGTTTCCAATTTTCCTTCCTAAGCCATTTTAATTTTCCTGAAAAGAAAACCAGCTAGTGTTCATCACATTATGTAGCTTTTCGTGACACTTTATCCTAACAAAGACAGCAGTCTCTTACATCCATAAGAGCAGCATTGATGTAGTTACTACTCTCTCCATCAATTGTAATTAAAAAAGGCAGACATCTGTCAGGTGGCAGCATGTCCATAAAACGGTTCTTGTCATGGTTCCTGGGCAGACACGCTATACTGCAGTCTTCAGCTTGCAGTCGAGGGGTGACTGAATTCAAGGTCTAAAAAGAAAAGGGAACCTAGGTTAAAAGCAAGCGGCCCATCCAGTAGCATAATGCAGACCTATCAGGTATTTGGGAGGCCAAGTACAAAGTGAAGGATTTGTACAAGGCAGCGGCATTTGCCACGATGACAGACTGATAGACTTTGTAGTTAGACCTAATGAAGCCCGAGCAGTGACAAAGAAACAATATATGGATTGTTCACTGTGCTTCTCAAAAGGAAAAGGGAAGCCTAACACCACGGCTACCTGCAAAATGCATTGCCTGACCAAAGAAAATAGAATTGGGGTAGCCCATAATGATGATCCATCCACCGTCAAAGTTGGAAAGTATCATTTGTAGTAACATTTTGGCATGCCACACTTGAAGACAGGCTGTGACATACTAGAAAGAGCACTGCACAAGGGATTAAAGTATTAGTTTTCCAGAGCCACTCCCAACTGCATGTTCATATACCTTCAGGGATGTTTTAAGGGCAGTGCAAACATTTGGGGTTATTTAGAGACAATGTTTAGTACAAACTTCAGCTATCATTATTAATGTGCTTGATCTCACATTGTGAGTGACACAGAAGGTTAAAATCCATAAGACTGCATTAAAAAAGGTTGTAAATACACACAAATCACCGCCAAATTTGACTTTTATGATACCTTTTCCCAAACCCTTCCCTGAGTCTGAACTTCCAGATACAGCAGATATGAGCTCATTAATACGAAAGTGACTCTATAATATGTATAATGAAAGAGACAGGTATTTTATTATACTTAAAGTAGGGTCAAAGGTTATAAATTTGACTTGAAAGACCTTCCTTAGAAGAATTATAATAATGCCCAGAACACACTGCAATAAGTTGCTCATAAAAGAAGCTCTAGAAATAAGTAAATACCTGGAATTCATCTTTGAGATGTGAAGAGTTAGTCTGAGAGTCTATTCTAATCATATCAAAATATGCAGCTTTAAATTCACAGACAGGTATGGCAGTTTCTCCACATAAACAGGCTTCTAAAATGGCATCATGAATAAAAATGTACTGTTCCTAAGAAAGAAAAGAAATCATACTATTTTAATAAAAATTTTCTGTCATCAAAGGTAGAGAATACAAAGAATTTTCTCTATATGGAAACATTAATAAAGATATCAATATTTTCCTATATGACTTGATGAAAAACATTCATTGTTATTATTATTTTTTAAGTTATTCACTTTTGAGAGAGAGAGAGAGAGAGAGAGAGAGAGAGAGACCGTGAGCAGGGAAGTGGCAGAGAGAGAGAGGGAGACACAGAACCCACAGCAGGCTCCAGGCTCTGAGCTGTCAGCACAGAGCCAGACTCGGGTCTCGAACTTACGAACTGCAAGATCATGACCCAAGCCGAAGTCGGACGCTCAACCGACCGAGCCACGCAGGTGCCCCAAACATTTATTATTTTTGATAAATGTTGGAAAGCAAAAAAAAAGGGGGGGGCATTAGCGATAAATCAACAAGCAACACACCTCTGTCTGGACCATATTGATACGACGAGATCTTAAGGCTTTGACACAGTTGTAGATGTCCACAACACCCTCTCTTTCAGCCATGTCCAGCATGATGTCGATCACAATGTAACAGCCAGTTCGTCCAGCACCAGCACTGCGAAAAATGAAACAAATTTGAAGAACTGCAAGAAGCATAGTCATGCAACCTTGATTAGAAATCCTTACAACTTTCACATGGGTGGAATCAAACTGCTTTAACAAACTGCAAGACGTAATTTGTCTGTGTCGTATAAACATTTAACGTACAAATAACTTCATGAAGAGTATTTGCTTCGGTGTAACATGAAGATTGGAACAGGAGTTCAAAATTAAAAGCTCTCAACTTTGTAAATCAAATTGTGTTTTAAAAATAATATATACATGTTGTTCAAGTTCCATAGCTCTGTTACGCAGGTCTCCATTTTATGCAAATCTAGCGCACAGGATTTCAAGCTCAGAACTGACCAAGGGGTGGATTCATGCTTCAAAATTTAACCTCAAATTTAAATACTCATATACTTTTGGGTCCTCTGACAAAATGCAAGAACGCTGGCTCACTGTTTTGATCTCACAGACTCTTAAATACCAAGACAAAGAAAATTAATTCCAAAACATTCTGAGGAGTCGCAATTCAAAGGAAGTGCTAATGGTAAGGGTGGAGGGGAAAATGGTGGTGTTCAATGAGGAGACCAATAGTAGAAGGAATATTTGAATGGTGAACTGAAGGAAAAATGAAAATGAATAGTTAGGTTTAGAATACAATTCTTAACAGGTTACAAAGATAGCCACTATCTTACTGTATTTAATTCAGTAATTGAACCTTAAAATACTTTGGTTATTTCACCCCTTTGGAATGTTTCTTCAATTTTATATATAAAAATCAACAGATCGAACAAGATATAGTTAGGATTTTAGGGTGGTGGGAAATTCCACTTGGTAGTCAGCTTCCTCTTTTTCATAAATTTACTGATACCTGAGTCTAAGTGGAAAATGATACTTCTGTTTCCAAGAGAGTATCTGAGAACCTTGGAGCACTTCTGAAGCAAGCAATTCATAGGAAAGTAAACCTCTATGATAAGTCAAGACACTCCTGAATTGAAAACCTACTTATCTCATTTTCTAAATGCATAGATGGGCTATTAACATTATTTCTTTGTTGTCCAGATTTGGTCACTTCTCAAACTCACTGTTCTTTAAGAAATTTAAGTAGAAGATACTGTGGATATCTCTATTTCTTTCTTTCCTTTCCTTTTTTTTTTTTTTTTTTTTTTTTTGCCTACCATCTTCTCAATCACTGTTCCCAGGGTTTGAGACAGGAAAGTAATTGAAGAGTACATCAGATTTCTTGAGGAGGACTGAAGATTTTGTTTTCAGGGTGTGTAGTATCTGATCCTTATGGGATGCCTTACTTTTATTTCATTCTCTGTGTTGTTTCCCCTTTTACATGTGGTCATTTAAATTCTGAATAGGTTGGATTTTCAGAAAAAAAATGCTTAAGTACAACCTATTATGTAGCTTGGAGGGGATAGTATTTGAGAGTGGTGTGCAGCATTTAGGAAAAGCTTTTCAGATTCAGTACATAGTTTTCTGTTCACATCTCGAAATGAGGCCATGTAATTTGCTTTTAGTGTCTCTGAATGCTTGTTTTAAGAGACGTTTCTAATCAGAAGGAAGCCTGGATATAATGTGCACATTTTTCTGGCACATATTTGTTGGCTCTCGCTGATGTAGTTTTCAAGGTCCTCTGATGGATGGCTTTTTTTTTTTTTTAATTCTTAAATAGCTGTTTTATAGCACAAATTCTTGCAATTTAGGCCATTTAGTAACTCTGTATGTCTCAAATTTAGTTTTAAAAGCTGAGATTCTATTGGGAATTTACTAGATTGGCAAGAAATCTCAATTTTAACCTACCATTCCATACAATATGGGATTTGCAAAAGCGGTATAAAAAAAACAACCCCAAAACACAGATGTTGCCACTAAAAGAGAGTTTCCACACTCCCATTTGTGAGCAACACTACACACGTTAGGATGAATGTATTTATTTTTTTTAAGTTTCTGTTTTATGTCCTCTTCCCAGCTAACTTTTATTTTATTGCTGATTTCCCTTACCTATAACACACGCAAGCTGGAACCCTGCAAGTAGGCCTTTGCTTTGTGCTTTAAGCCTTCATCTTGCTGCCCTGAAAAGGCTGGCCGTGCAGTCAAGGCCATTTGGTCCAGCACTCACCTGCAATGCACGACGATGGGGCCCGCGCTGGGAGGGTTGGAGAACTTCACTCGCCGGATGAAGGAGAGGAGCCCTGTGGCATGGTACGGCACTCCGTGGTCAGGCCAGCCGGTGAAGTGGAACTGCTTAACTTCACGGATCTCGTTGTACCCCCTCTGTGCACACATGGAAAGAAGGTTTTCCAAAGAACCCAAATAAAGTCATCAAACACAATCACAGGCACTAGACCTGGTTGACAATGAAAAAAAAAAAAAAGAAGACTATACCAAAGATCAGGCTTTTTCTGGAAGAAAAAAAAAAAAAAAAAAGTGCCGGCCTGACCTGGCCCAGGAGCTTTGCCTTGATTGTCAGATAACTGCCAAAGAAAGGAAATTAGACGTCTTGCTCAGTTCTATAACTCTGTGTAAATTTTATTTACCTTGACAGTCTGTTCCTTACTTGGGATGACAACACATAAAATTATTAGAAGAGGGAAAAATGGGAAAGCTAAAATGCTGCCCTATTGACCCAAGCACCGAGTTTTCAAGCGCTGAATAAAAGCACCTTTCTAGCTTCTTGCCTCAAAAAGATTTTAATGCCTTGCTTATCCATGTTGAAAATGGTTTTGAAGCACAGCATGAGGGATTTTCCAGGACAGTGCTACTCTAGATTGTTTCGTAAAACTATACAGACAGCTACACTGTTTTTTGGGCAAACGATGTTTCCTAATTCTGTGAAATACTTCAGCACAGAGTATTACTTATAGTAACAAAAATACAAGATGAAAGGGAAGCCTCATTGTTATGCCAACTCTTCTATTGGGTTAATTTAAGAGAATATTTAAATGCACACTTCAAAGCTTTCACCTTTTGGTTAAAAGAAGCCCGCAGATTGCTGTAGCACAGTTTAGAGAGCATAGAAAGAATGCTGCAGAATTTAGTTTTAAGAATCCACATTTGTAGCCAAAAAACCGCACTATAATCTAGGTAATTGCAACTGTACTGTGAGCTATCTGTGATATCTCCATCTCACTTGTTCAATCAGAAAACGGAGAAAAATCCCATGAAATAAATGAACCACACTGAGAAAGTTGAGATTCTGTCCTATATAGATAGACCAATAGCATCAAAACCCATGGAAGCCAGAGATCAGGTCTTATTATTCTTTCTAGTTCCAGGTCTTACACAATACCCTACACACAGCAGGGTTTAACAGATAATTTTAATAGCGACAATGATAAACATCCTCATGGAATCATGCAAATAAAACATCATTTTTCTCTACTATTTTCTTTACTATATTCTTTACTATTCTTTACTACTTTTCAAGTCAACTCTAGTGAGGAAGATCACTAAATTGTTCTAAGATCTGGAGTGGCTCAGGTGGTTGAGCATGTGACTTGATCTGGGGGTCATGAGTTCAAGCCCCATGTTGGGTACAGAGCTTACATAAAAAAGAAATTAAAAAATTGTTCTGAGACTTGATTTCAGACAATTACCTCTCCTCCATATTAATCCTTTGACTGGAGTGGCTTGCTCTAAGGGCCTTGTTCTTGTTAGTAAACTTTCGTAAAAAGTTCTTTTTAATATCTGGCAATGCACGTTGTCTTAGAGCTCTTTTTATTTAAATCTTCCTAGGTCATTTTCAAATACATGGTTAAAAAAAGCAAACTGGGGAGCCTGGGTGGCTCAGTTGGTTAAGCACGCGACTTCGACTCAGGTCATGATCTCACAGCTTGTGAGTTTGAGCCCCGCATCAGGCTCTGTGCTGATAGCTCGGAGCCTGGAGCCTGCTTCAGATTCTATGTCTCTGTCTCTCTCTCTCTTTCAAAAATAAATAAACATTGAGAAAAAAAAAACCTACTCTTTTCCAATTCTAAATTACAAGAAAACAAATTTAAAAAAACCCAATGATGTTCTAATTAGTATTACATTAACTACATAAAGTGGTATTAACATAAAATATTCTGATTCTGGGCCACGGTACATCTCCATTTATTTATTCAGATCATATTTGATGTCCTTTACATTTTTTTTTAACGTTTATTTATTTTTGAGACAGAGAGAGACAGAGCATGAACGGGGGAGGGTCAGAGAGAGGGCGACACAGAATCCGAAACAGGCTCCAGGCCCCAACCTGTCAGCACAGAGCCCGACGCGGGGCTCAAACTCACGGGCTGTGAGATCATGACCCGATCCGAAGTCGGCCACTCAACCGACTGAGCCACCCAGGCGCCCCTATGTTCTTTAATACACTTTTGAGGATTTAGTCACCTAGGACCTGTATCTTTGTTGAATATATTTCTAGATACTTTAGAAATTTTTATTATTGTGAAAGAGATTTTTTAATGTCTACTACTGTTTACTGCTAATATACAAAAAAGCTAATATTTATGAATATTTATCTTGAATTAGCCAACTAAATTATTATTAGTTCAATTTTAAAATATTATCTCTAATTTTCTTGGTATAAAATAATTTCATGTAAAAATAACTTTATCTTTTCTAATAGTTAAGCAATTTATTCCTTTTGTTGTCTTATTTCATTTACTAGAACATCCCCAAATTTTGAATACTAGTGAGTATAATAATCCACATCACACTCCTGATTAAACAGTGATGCCTTTAGGGTGTGCACTCCTTAACACGCGTGCTACTAGTTACTGTTGAATCACCTTTATCCTGTTTAAGTTGCCCCCTTATTTCCCTAATATAGGTTACTTCTATAAATGTCTTTTAAGTAACAGTACATTACAATATCTATGAAAAAATCATATGGTTTTGCTCCTTTAAGGAAGATGTGATGAAATATCCAGTTAGATTCCTACCACAGGAATGATATCCTTGCATTCCTAGAAAACCATCATTATAGATCATGTTGTGATGTTTTCTTAATTCACAGCTCGTTTCAAATTTTCAGTACTTTAGTTGAAGTTTTTTCAAGCATGTTCCTGAATGAAACTGGTCTTCAAAGTGTGTGTGCAGAGAGAGAGAGAAAGAGAGAGAGTTAAAAAAGGGGAGGAAGAAGAGTGTGAAAGAGTGCCATCTTTATCTGGTCCTGTTATCACAGCTTTGCTAGCTTTCAGAATAGGGGCACTTGGGTGGCTCAGTTGGTTAAGTATCCGAGTCTTGGTGTCAGCTCAGGTCGTGATCTCAGAGTTCCCGAGTTCACGATCCGCATCAGGCTCTGCACTGTCAGCAAGGAGCCTGCCTGGGATTCTCTCTCTCTCTCTCTCTCTCTCTCTCTCTCTCTCTCTCTCTCTCCTCCCAGCCTACTGGCTCTCTCAAAATAAATAAACTTAAAAAATGTAGAATATATTTAGTTGGTTTTGATGGTTTTCTATGGTCTAAATAGTTTTATTGACAAAGGCGTTCACTGTTCTTTAAAGATTTTAATTTTTTTTTTCTTTCCTCACACGTAGGTGGCTTTTTATTCATGGTCAGTGATGGCCTTGGGCACTGGTTGTGCCCACTGGACTCAGGTCCCCCAACCCCCCAAGCCTGAGGCTCCCATCAGGCCCAGTGACGATACCATTCATCCAGGGACCTGGCAACACCTAGGAAATGCTGACCGAGCCTGGGGTGAGGGGTGAGCTGGGTGCACCCCTGGATCCCAGAGGGCCAAGCTCAGCATCTGGGCTGCTGACCGCCCTGCCCTCACCTACCGCTCTCACAGCCAGGTGAGGATGGGGGGACAGGGAAGGGAGTTGGGGGTGGCATGGAGGGCTGGGCATGGCATGTAGAGTTCATGTGCACAGGACAGCGACCATGAGTGGAAGGTGTCAGGATTGGGTTCCAGGGTCCCAGCTCTGCAGGTGGATGGGCCAGACGAGGAGACTGCACAGACAGAGGGGGGGGGGGGCAGCCATGCCCATGACACTGGTCACAGCCACCATCATCCAGTAGTAGAAGCCTAGGCAGGCCCAGCAGCAGAGCTCCAAGGAGCAGGGATGCAGGCTCTGGATGGCCATGACCACCAGCCTGTTGGCCATCTTATCCAAGAAGCTCATGGCACCATACACGAAGGGTCTGCTGTGTGTGTGGGGGCTGATGAGATCGGCCGTCATGGCCACAAGGTGAGGAGGACTGTGGCGCAGCCCGTGCCCAGTAGAAACCTCAACTATAAAACCATAGTGCAACTTAATGGTAAATTTTAAGACTCTAGTTTCTTCTATCATCTATTCAGGTTTCTAAGTCTTCTTGGGTCAAATTTTGAGAATTATTATTTATTAGAATTAAGGGATTTAGACTAAAATCTGTCTCCAAGTTTACACATAATATTTTGTATTGCTTTCCCAACAGGAAGTATAATTGGAATTATACGCTTTTTGTGTTTTCTAATATTGCATAGTTTGGATTGTCCCTCATTTAGAATCGACAGTGGTTTAGTTCTTTCACTGATCTTTTTAAGGAACTAGCTTTTTGATCTAATTTATTCTTTTTTTGTTGGTCTTTGGTTTATATTTAATTTTTCTCATTCTATCGATTGTTCTCTGATTTTCTAGTTTTGTGATTTTTCACATAATTCTAGATCATCTTTCAAAATAGAAATCATTTATGTATTTAATATGTATCCCAAGGTTTACAACCATGCCTGGCACATGGCATGCTCTCAAATAAATATTTGTGGAATGAATGAATGAGTGGATTTTATAGCATAATCAAAAAACAAATCTTGACAGGAGCTTTAAGAGAAAAAAGTTTAAAAAAAAAATTTTTTTTTCCAACGTTTATTTTATTTTTGGGACAGAGAGAGACAGAGCATGAACAGGGGAGGGGCAGAGAGAGAGGGAGACACAGAATCGGAAACAGGCTCCAGGCTCTGAGCCATCAGCCCAGAGCCCGACGCGGGGCTCGAACTCACGGACCGCGAGATCGTGACCTGGCTGAAGTCGGACGCTTAACCGACTGCGCCACCCAGGCGCCCCGAAAAAACAGTTTCAATATACATATTTTATAAGAGAATTTTAGAGTACTTACCCTTTCCAGAGTGAATGTCCTAACTACATATTCAGCAAGTGGTTCCATTTCCACACAAGTGACTTTGAAATCACCATAAACTTCAGTATCATCAGGCCAATACTTATAGCATTTAACCTAAATGACAAAAAGGGTATATAGGTGGACCTGAGTACACATTAACCAAGATGATTTAATTTCAGTGGTCACTCTTTAGGTTACAGTAAAAATACAGTTAAAAAAACTATAGATGAGATAAAAGAATCTATTACACAATAAATAGAAAAACTTGCTGTAGTCTCTTTACAATATATAGCCCAATTATGCAATCGGAATCTAGTATAAAATCAAAGTTTCTTTTATTACTCAATAAGAAATCAAATAATTTCTCAGCCATCAAAGATCCACTTAGGAGCACTCATTTGAAATGCTATGCCTACAACATTTGAAAACAATTAAATGAGATTCTATTCTAAGTGTTTTATGTTTGGCTACTCAACTTACACTCATGTTTTGTGAAACAAGAAAAAAAAATCTTTTTTTCTCTTACCCGGCCAACCTCAACTAAATTTGTAACCATCACAATGCAGGCAGACTGTTCTTGCCAGATCATTCTCCAGAAATCATATACTGTTTCATGAACTGGGCCTTTGAAGAAATTAATTTGAATATTATGTTATCAGATAAATTTTGTAGTTAGAAAAAGTAAGTGGTAAGAAGTATATATATATATATATATATATATATATATACATAAAGTAAAAATCAGAATAAACTAAATAAACAATAAAAACATATTAAAGGTCTAACACAAAAAGGTGTTGAAATTACTTAAATTCATTCTGTATCTAAATTCACACTATAGCAAAAACAGGCATATACCTCCCTTTTTTTTTTTTCAATTTGCCTTTTATACTTTCCATTCAGAAGAAGTTATCACTAGTTTTTAGGTTATTTATATCTGTCACTAAGTTAGTTTGATGCATCTTCAAACATATGTAAAAAATAGGAAGTCTTACATGACCATCTACCAAACAGCATATATTACCAATGAAATATATCCACATCATTTATGAAGCAGTGCATGTTTAGGGATTAATGAAGAAACATCCATACTTATAAGCAAACATCCCAACCTTATATTATCACCTCCAGACTGCAAAAGCACCTACTGGGTTATACTCTACTCAGTGCCATTAAAACAAAACGGGGTATCCTGGGTGGCTCAATCGGCTGGGTGCCCGATTTTGGTTCAGGGCATGTTCTCGCTGTATGTGGGTTCGAGCCCCACGTTGGGCCCTGTGCTGACAGCACAGTCTGGAGCCTGCTTTGGTTCCATGTCTCCCCCTCTCTCTGCCCCTCCCCCACTCACGCTCTGTCTCTCTCTCTCTCTCTCTCTCTCAAAAATAAACATACATAATTAAAAAAAATTAAAACAAATCAAAAAATCCCCACAAAACTAGAATACTGTCCACCACGGATGATCTTTCTAACTTTCAAGAGCTTACAATTCAACTCAATTAATGCAAAGATATGTGGAAAAACTTAGAAAATGACCTCTGTCAAAAGAGCAAACATAGCTTTTGTTTTACTTCCCTCTTTTAAGAAATAAATAACTGTGCAGGTTTATGATGGACAGTGGTCAATATGGAGAGATAACTAAAGGTGTTTTAGGATGCTTTTATTCCCCAGTGTGCCACTGTAACAAGATTTCTCTGCCTTTTTGTATTTTCTACATAGAATGAACGTGACGAAGTTCCCTTTAGCCCTTAGTTTTCTCTCTGTCTTAGCTTGTAAAACTTTGCTGGAAGAGAGTCTAACATCTCATTATAACAATATCAGTCTTGGGTACTACTCCATTCCAGCCACAGACTATGGCCCCCCCCCCCCACACACACAACGGCAACTTATCCAAGGTGAGACCTCTCTTGCTTTCATCAAAAGGAGTAATTCCTCTGTCCAGCACTATTGACTAGTGCTCTGGGACATCAAAATACCAAAACCCAAGTCACAAATAAGCAGCTTCTTGTTTACTTTTAATCAAAAAACAAATCAAGCTTTAATTTATATATGTTTTACACAGATAAACCAATACGTATTATACAAATGAATAAAGAGCAGTCTCACTTAGAAGACCTGATCTTTTTTTCCAGTTCAGTCAGATAAAAAACAGCCTATGGATGAATAAGTAAGTTTGGATGCTTTTTATCATTTAAAAAGGCAATGTTTTACCTTGAGTTGCAATGTAGTGGCTTGGTCTCTGGTAGCCCTAAAATAGGAGAAGAAATTGGTTATCATTTTACATCAGTATCAGAAATAAATGAATGAAGGCATAAAAAGATGAAGACAACCACCTGTTAAGATTAAGTTATAGTAAAAAGTCCAGAAATGAGTAGTGAACTCATAGTTCACTTCTCAAACCTAGGTTATCTGAAAGGTAAACATAAAACAAAAATTAAATGTTTTAAGAGCTCAGATTAGAATATATATTGCATAATTGAGTTTTGTTTGCTAAGGAATAACCTCATACATATTGTTTGGTTTTACTAAAATGTTTATGCCTTCATGTTAATCTTTAGTCATTCATTCCTGGCAAATCGTGTTCAAAAATATTAATTCTCATCTTATCATCCAAAAGTACAACACACTGCATTACAAATGGACAACGACATATTAGAACCATAAAAAAATAACAGAACATTCCAATGTTAGAGCTGGACAATGCATGTGTGCATTAAGTCAAAGTCCTGCTGAGATACTTTTGAGAATATTCCTGTACTATAATATGTTCAGGAATCTGCCAAAACTATTTTGTGTGTGTTGATAATATACACACACATAATTACAGGTACACACATATATAGGGAAAAAAGAGTTTTAAATAAAATGCATCGTATCCTGAACAAAAAGTTTAGCACTTTTTTTAATTTTTGGTGTGCCAAGAGATTTAGGTGCTTAAACATTTAATACGATTTCAACAAAGAAATTATTCCTGATAAGAAATAAGTTGTTAGTTGCTCTCGATATGAATTCCAGTACATCATGATTAGCAAAACTGTTAATGGTACAATAGAGTTAAGCTTCAAATTTGTTTTGTATATTTCAAAGGACTTTAGCGAAAGCCTGTGGTACAATTTGTCCACATACTGGTGTGGGCAGCTCGATGCACATATAAATGCACATAAACTGAGATCCCCAATCTAAAACTTAATAGGTGGAGAATCATACTGCTGCAAATTTGGAAGTTTTCTATTTCCTCTTACACCAAATAGTATGAGTTTTCACGGAAAATTTTTTCCCAAGCTTTATAAAGCATTCATCTCCCGTTTTTCATGAAAAATTTACCAAAGAAGACTCTTTTAAGTGTAATAAACTAACGGGAAAGGGAACATAATGGAATTGTGTAGTAATCAGCCAAAATACACTGGGGTCTTAGCAAAAAGACTGGATAACAACACAGTCTCATTTAGAACACACAGTTTTACCATATGTACCATAAAGTAGTATTATAACAAGGCTCCAGTGTATATGTCTTGGCAGAAAACCAAGGTTAAACAGAATAGATAGGACCAAGTACAAATTTGTTAGAAAACGGTTGAATTTTTTATTCTAAAGAGTGGACCATTAGCTTCACTCTCTCTTTTGAGATGTCTGATAAATTTAAAATATTAACTGAGAGTAAATTGATGTTCAGAATGTTAACCAGTATACTCAGAGACTATATGTAATAAAACTAATTAGTTCAAATATATAAATAATGACAATTCGCAAAATAACTGTAAAACATGAACTTAATAAATGTGACAAATGTCATTTCCTGTTTATGGACATTAGAAACTGTTGGGGCCTAATTTTCATATATTTTATATAACTCTAAATGTATACTACATGTATGCTGCAATATTTGATACTTCCAACTTTTGCCTTATAATTAATGCATGTTTTGAACTGGTTAATCTCAGCACACCTAGGTATGAATTACTGAAAAAATGGCTGAAGTTTCAGGAGTGCTTAATATTTGCTAGGCATTGTGCTGAGTGTTCAATGCATTACTTTATTTCTTATAACAAATTGATGAGATTAGTACTATTATTATCCCCATAGTAAAGATGAGGAAATTGAGGCACAGAGAAATGAAATAACATTCGCAAGATTTCCAGCATGATTCTGACCCATGAAATAAGAATAAAGGGCCTGTCCTTCCTCTATGTAATGTAGCATCATGGCTTCTTTGACAATATTTTATCTTTTATTTGGTAATTACTTTCTATTAAATAGACAATTTGCATGTAGATGCTTGTAACCCAAATGTAACAGTGGAACGTATGCTCAAAACAAACTTTTTGATTTGCATGATTCGATATATATGTGTGATATGTGTATTTTACAAATGCAATTTAGTAATTATTTTGCCTAAGCAATTTTAATACTTTATAAGCCAATACCACACACCACAAAATAGTCTTCGTACCCATTTTTAACATCAGAAGTCAAATGTAAGAAGTAAAATTTCAGAATCACTAATACACATCATACTATCCAGCTTCTCACATGTTTGGGGAGGGGTAAGAATAAAAGCCAGAAACAGAAATCATCAACAAATAAAACTCGAGTACATAATAACTTGTCAAAAGCTAAAAATGGTCCTGTTTTTCTAAACATAGAAAAGGGAAGGAGGTAAAATAGATCTTCACACATGTAAAGGAGTTACAAAAAAAATGACATAGATATACTGTATGAGGCTAATTAGGTGAAGCATGCAGAGATAACTAGTATTAAGCATTAGTAGTAACTGTAATTAAGAATAGTTATATTAAATATTTATAATAGGGTGCTGTTATTTACATATAGTGGTACTTACATCCCTGTACAGCCAAATCTACAGCCCAAACCAAAGTCAGGTGTGAAAGAAAGCACAACAACGTCAGTAAGTACTAGGACGTAGAACAAGGAAAAGTGTACAGTTTGTTCTTTATTTTAAAAAGCTAGCAATCACTTTATAGGTAATAACAAGCAAAAAGATTCACATATATAAGCCAACAAATTGGGCACACTAAACCATAAAAATACTTACATCTATGTAGTTGGCATTAATGTAATCTGAAGAAGGATCATCTTCAACAGGTTGCAGAATTACTCTGGAGTGGTCATCTAAAATTTTTAAATAATAACATCATAAAGAAAATTATTTTAAACAATAAAATAATAAATACAAAATAAAATATTCAATTCCCCCTCTGTGCTGAGACAATGATGTTGGTAGAGACTTAAAATAATTCAGTGGTTGGATAATGGATAATGGATAATAGCTTATCCATAATATGCTATGATTCAAATTTCCTTAAAGAAATACAAGAACTTTAATGAACTCATTAATTATTATAGTATTCTGTTAATAAAGCTTCACCGACTAGCATCTTCATACTTAGGAAGTTTTTAGGAAACGTGCTAATGTCTGTCTGATGAATTATCCTTTGAGTCTTGGATTTGTGTGTAAGAACTGAACTAGCTTTAACTTCTAATTTTGCTTTCTAGACATGGTTTTAAAGGGGTGGGATCCTTTCCTACTGCACTTTAGAGCAAGTGAGCCACAGAACTAGAGTGAATTTTGAATCCCTGCTCTCAACTTCTTAGTTCTTGAGGGTCAAGATTGAATTCTGATATATTCAGAAGATATTTTAAAATAATTTAAATTGAGAATTGAATGGTCTAAGTAAATCATTAGCTAGTTACAAACTAAAGTATGTTACTTTTCTTACTGTTCTGTGGTTTCATATGATAACTAATTTATTGATCCCATGTATACCTCTTGAAGACTTAAGGAGGAATTAGTCCCTAATGATAAATAACATAGCAACAGGAGTTCAGACACTGGCTCCAAGAAAAAATAAAGGTTATGTGGAAAGAATAACACTCCCACCTTGAATAGTTTTGGTAGAAGTTGTTATAACAATTTATCACTGAAAAGACCTTTCTTTTTCATTGTTTTGATATTCTCAGCTGTCAATAACACCCCGACACAAAAGTGTGCAAACATAAAATCAAGTGGCATGTTATCTCCACTGGGTGAAAAGTCTGTCAATTTAATTAATGAAGATGATGACAATTTTAGAGCCACTACCAATAGGCAATGCTGTTTTAATATTAAATAGATTGTAAACAGATGTGCCACCCTCTGGGACTCTCTTAAAGTTTAAAACCATATAAGGAGGAACTGCAACCTATTACTTATCTTCCACACACAATATTTACGTTTACCAAGAATTGTATGAGAACTTACATGCTATAATGTTTCCATATCGATTTTTTGCTCTATTTTGATCTTTTTTAGCTACATCCCAAGATGCTGACTGTCCTTCAAAGAAGCTCTGGAAAAAAAAAAAAGAAGAAGAAAGTAACAAGAAGACTGAATTTAACTCCTTTTCTTGAATCAGGTTTTTCTGTTCTGATGACCAAAATAGTAAAAGCCACTTTCCTCAGGAAGGAAGGAAGTCCTAGAGCAGTAAATAAGTTCTCTTTTCAGACCTCAAACTTGTTTGTTGGCCTCTTACTTGTTCATCTTGGATGGGACTGAGTTCAAAAGGAGGACAGAAAACAACTTGAGGAAATAAAGGATTTTGAAACTATTTCAAATTTAAGATCGCTACGACTCTGAGACATGGAAGCAGAGAAAGCATCAAAACTTCAAAACTACTTTTAATGAGTATCTTTCAAATGTTTTTCTTTTAGCATTTATAGCAGGAAAAAGAAAACCTGTTTTCCCCTATAATTATTCATTAAATCATGTGCAATACATCACATTTCAGTTTCTTTGAAGATCATGAAAAGGACTGAGTCTGTACAACAAGGGACCATATGAAAATTAAAAAGAGTCACCATATCCAAGAATCTTGGAACAGATGAATTTGCTGATTGGTTTAATTACCATATGCAGCAATTTAAAATATGGGTATAGATTTCTTTTTGCAGTAAAGCTTAAACTTTGCTCAACACAGGAAATGGGGTCTTCAAAGAGTCAATGGTTTTTGAAGTGAGGTACACAGGAATACACATAAAATGAAGAAAAAAAACCACCCCAGCTCTGGCAGAATATTATAATTCCTTACACTATTTTGTTGCCACAGCCAAGTGTTTCTGGTATATGTCTAAAACCAACTTTCAAAATTCAAAGCTAATTTTATTCACAACTCAGGTATACAAGCAATCAGTCAATAAAATACAGAGCTTTGAAGATTCTTCATGAAGTTGAGTGTATTTTGGATGGTCTTTCAAGGTCAAATACTGCTTGGGTACTTTCACTTTAAATATGTGTATATGGTGATGGAGGAACTTCCTTCTATGCCCCAGACTGATACTTCTTAGTAAGTGAAGAGTGGCAAAAGAACTTTTTCCTTTTTGCTATGTTTATTGAGATGTTAAGGTTAAATCATTTCCTGTGCAATAAAAATCCTGGTCTTCTGGATTGAGCAGGAAGGGGAAATAAAGTTGGAAGAAGAATTTCCCACATCCTTCTTTTGGCTTCCTAATATTGCCTGGATTTGCAGTGCTCTGTCTTTCTACGCAGCCACTCTCAACCAACAAGGCACCAAGAAAACTAAGAGTGACAAGTAGGACAAAGATTAACCCCATTTCTCAACAGAGGGTCAATACGCAAAGAGGCAGAGAAGGACCTACTGCTTACGTCATTCAAATGGCAGAATCTGTAATGATACGGTGGAATTCAAAGTATCCTGTTATAGATCTTTCAGTGGGGAAATATAGGGTCTAAAAAGTAGTTTTTAAATAGCAAGAATAAAATTCTGGAATCGAACATTTAAGAATTTTTCAAGTGAATTCAGACTCAGATATATCCCCAGAAATTGCCCTTTCTTTCAATTCCATCTCCGCCCACTCCCCATATATACATTTGAGTATATGCTCATGGACTCAAGATTAGAGAGTCTACAGAGTATTCCACTCCTTGTTATGTTAAAGGGAAAGAAAAGTGTTAAATTCCACTATTATGATTAGAAATAAGATGTAACATAGTATTGAAACTTTCACCTCGTATTCCTCTTTGAACCCATAGCTGTCTGATGTCTTCATGAGATTAATGTGCTGCAATAAGTCGGCAACCCTGATGGCTGGGTGCAGCTGACCCGTCTGGTAAGGGGATTCTGTCCCCTCACAGAGGTAGCGAGGTACATCTAGAAGACGACTGGACTCAGCTGTAGCACTGTGGTTCTCATCTGGCATTTTTCAGATTCCAAAAGATTAAAAAAAAGACAAAGTTATCTTGTTTAATACATATCTATGCAAAGAAAATTGTAAGAACTTAAGATTTTTCTGATATCAGGAAGAAGAAAAAGAAATATAGCACAGATCTGGGGCAGCTTCCCTATACAGACAAAGTCTTTTATATCAGCTCAAGGTATGAGGTCAGAGCATATTATGCTTATATCACCACGATAACAGATGCTGTGAGATGTAGAGACATCTGACCCACTTTTAGAAAGTCTAAGTGGGAGATCTGGCTGAGTTCTTCCTTTTTCGTGTATCTGCAGTCATAGCAGCATAGGGTAGGACCAGAAGATCAAGTTGTCAATTGGAGAGGTGTTTTCATTGTTGAGTAAACTGAACAAACTCCTTCCCAACAAGATCCCAACCTCACTCATGGACCCAATCTAAGCAACCTATCCCCATAGGACTGCTGTCCTTAGTCTTGTGGGCCTACTATGCCACCTGGGGCTACTTAGAGTGGTACACTCCAGACTGGGAAACATGAGCATTCTACAGAATCATCCCTGGGGCCCACTATGCCTGCTAGCCAGCTTATATGTGCATTTAGTCTTAGTCTCTACTCTTTTGGTTTATTGTTATGGTTACTGTTTTGATTGTAAATATATTTTGACTTTTCTGCCCACCATGTGAAAGAAATGAGGGTGTATCTTTGGGGCAAAATGTGTAGGTAGTTCCTGTGGAATTCTTCCCTGGCCCATCCAGGCTGAGCTACAAAGCTCCTTCTTTGTTTCCATGGCCTCCTCATGTACATGTCATTTCACTTACTCTATATTTCAATCATTTGTTTACTGATTTTTTTTTTTTTACTAAATTCTGAATGCTTAAAGTATAGAGACAGAGTCATATTTTTCTTTTTATTTCTGCTGACTGCTGCAAAGCAGTCATTCAATAAATATTTCGGTGAATGAATCAATTAAAATAAACAGAATCCCTTACCACCCACGTTTAAGTGTAGGCCCCATCCCAATTGTGTCATTAGCTTAACATGAAACTTTTAACTCTCTTTGTCATAAGGAAGAAATGAACAAGAACATTATACCTATGAAGAATAAATATTATTTTAATGACCACAGCACTAATCATTACAATGAGAAAAAGCATGCTTATATTTATCACATTTAAACTTACCACTTTCAAAAAAAAAAAAAACAAATGTTTTAAGGGTGCTACTTTGGAAAGCATTATACTGCCATATTCATTAACAGAAGAGAAAGTACACTCTTAGGGGAACTTTTGTTTTTAATGATAATGCATACTATAGAGAACGATATTTAATTAACAGTGAAACATATTTCAAGGGCTGGTACATTTGCCTGTTCTATCACCAACTCTACAAATAGGATATGGCAAAAAATGAATTGTTGTCCCCATGATAAACATTTTTTCTTCCTGGAGAAGGGAAAAAAAAAGAACCCCACAATCAGATTTGTGTGCTTCTACAATTTAGTTTGATTGCATTTATTTTACTTTCCCTTGTTAGGCTGAATGCCTTTTTTTTTTTTTTTGCATTTACTTCTAAAAATATCACATTGAATCCCAAAAACCCCTGGTGGATTCTTTTGTGACCTAACCACCCAACTGAATTAATCTCTCTTAACCCAGGCTTTGCCCACCCTCTACACACAAACATTTGCTAACAAACATGATTCATGAGTTTCCTCTTCTTCCTATGAGGCTACACTCGGTTGATCTATCTTTGCTAAAATATTAGAATCAATAGATTAACATAGACATTAACATAAAAATTAAATTCAGAAGCCACTGATTTGGGCACTATCACAGAATATACAGCTTAGGATGAGAAGAGGACAGACAATGTTGGAAAGGGAAAATGCAATCACCCAAGCTGGGATACGGTAGCCTGGGCTGTGCAGAGCAGTACCAGAGCTCG
This sequence comes from Herpailurus yagouaroundi, assembly GCF_014898765.1. Taxonomy (NCBI): domain Eukaryota; kingdom Metazoa; phylum Chordata; class Mammalia; order Carnivora; family Felidae; genus Herpailurus; species Herpailurus yagouaroundi. The sequence continues at coordinate 84,263,170 of NW_024412394.1, forward strand.
TATCATACCTGCTGGGGCAGCGGAATATTTACAATTATAACAGGCTCAGTGAGAAATGAAGAAGTCACCCATATTCCAAATCTTCCATGATTTGTCCAATATGAAATAGACAGTGCCTTTTGTTTTGCATTAAGCTTTCACACATTAATACAATGAGCAGTATTCATTAAAATAATCACATATGAATTATTAATCTCAATACATTTTCCACCTCATTACACCACCTAATAATGACACTGGTATGAGAGTACATGTTCTAATCATTATCCTTATTACACATTTAAGAAAAATAACTTCAAATATCTCCTTGATGGAAAGCTTTCTAGAATTCTTTGCGATATACTTACCGGTTATAGGGACTTTAACCCAATGAAGCAGTAAAACACGAAAAAGCAAAAATATGAATCAATATGAAAAGATTCTAAGTGCCTTTAAAATCAGTAAGTAGGTATTAATATCAAGCAATATTTGAAGTGATTTCAAAAATTGCTTTACAAATACAAAATCAAGTGGATGTAAAATAACTGTAAATACCATGATTCCAAGAATGATGAAAATGCAACAAATCATTTCTAAATCTGATATGATTAATGAGATTTAGCTTTTAAAGAATATTTAAAAAAAACCAGCTTGACTTTCAAACTGAGATAAATGCATAACAACTGTTCATATGAATAGATTTTATGACTATAATGTTAACTCTAGCCTTCCTTAAACATACATATCTCTTTTCACAGGGCAAATTACTATAATAATCTTTTAAACTTTATAGTTTGTAAAACTCACATATATTATTTCATTGTCTCCTTACAAAACTGTGAATAAGTTTTCAGATGGGAAAGCACAGACATAAGGTATTTTTATAGGTTCATACTGTGAGTTCCCAAGAGAAGCATGATTTGGACCTGATTCAACATTTTCTTAAAATATTACTGTAATGGAATTTTAACATTTTAACATTTTAACATTTAGGTAACTAATTTTTCCTCAGTGGGCTTTTAATATTTTAACTGAATTTTACTTATTAATTTGATGGTGACAGCATTCTACAGCATTTTGCTCAACAGAAGATGACATTTTCAGAGGCATTTGGTGCCATCCCAATGATCATGGTTCCTGGCCCCTCCTTACTTGATAGGGCTACCCCTTGGGATTCCCCAGTTCACTTCCCTGCCATTATTGGTGTGGACATCAAAAGGGGAGTACAGTTAGAGAAAGAGAACATTGACTTTCAGATTTTTTTAGAATCTATATTTTTTATAGTATAAAATTATAAGTTTAATAATAATTATTTTAGTAAAAAAGAAGTGTATTTCACTTAACTGAATTAATTGTATTGTTCCAAAATATTTTACAAATGTAATTAAATGTGGAATACATGGATAATAAAAACATGCATAAAACGTAAGATAAAGTTTTATGCTTGCAAGAAACTTAAATTTTTATATTTAATGAGAGAATTGGAAGCTTTTAAGATACATTTATCTGGCAATTTCCATATTTCTTTGGTTAAATCTTTAATATTAGAAACACTAGGATAAAACTGATATAGAAATTGTTAACATATAAGCAAGCTGGTCATGAATCATGGGTGCATAATTAGTCAAGGAACAGAGTACAAATTGAAATGAAACTCATTCCATTCTTAAATATACAGTTGATTAAACATTAATTTTACATTTGCAAAGGCCTTATTCATCACTAGCAACATCACTTGTCTTAGATGTTGTATAGTGGTAAACCTTGGCTTATTCTCAATTTCTTGAAGGATAACACATCATGTAAGCTGCATATATAGAATGCAAAACTCCACATGAATATTATAGCAACTTTACCTGCATTTATAAAGTCTTAATAAAGGCAAAACTAAAGCGAATGCACACATTTTTAATGTTCACTTGGAAATGTGTTCTTTAGTTGCTATAAACTTAGGGGGATTGAGAAAAATCTCTGCATCAGGTAGATTTTTATATATAAACTAATTATTCAGGTAGCACTGGCTCCTGAGATGTGTGCATTTGGGACCTTTCTACTAACCTGCATATATATACATCAGTCATATATTGAGAACCACTGGACTTTTGCTCCAAATCTAACAGAACCAAGAATTTAAAAATACATAGTTTCTAAAAAGCATCTTATTTGAAATCCACTAAATCTGACTGGGTTGACCACAGTTGCTTTCTTTGATAAGATCAGGACTTAATTTTCAAAATCAAGCTGCTTCCTACCCTGTGGATAATTACTGTGTAGACAAAGCTATAACTCATGCAAGGATGTGTGATCCATGCAAGAAAGAATGATAAAGAATTAGGGCCTCACCTAACACAGCAGTCGGCACAAGTGGATCATTGGGCACTGTAGGAAAACAAAGCTCATGAAGGAATATATTGCCCTAAAGTTGTATTTTACATTTTCCTTTAAAATGGATTTATGCTTTCTTAAGAAATATAACTATTCATCTTTCTTTGATTATTGTAACCTGCAAAGGTAAAATTCTCTTTTTCAACTTGGGTTACCTCAAAACACCAGGAAAGGTGCCGCTGTAATTAAAGTTCAGTATTCTGTTTGATTTTAAAAGCCAGGAAGATTCAACTTGACATTATAAAGATTATAAAATGGGGAGGGGGACCCATTTAAATCTATCAAGTGCAAGGTACTTAGAGAAATAATGATCTCAGATTCATTCCAAATATTTTTTTTCAGTTAACTGTAAGAAATAGATTTAATCCTTTCTCCAGGTTCATAAGTGGGTTTGTACAGTTACACGGCTGAATTCAAGCTTCCTAATAAAGTACGAACAGAGACAATAGGTAGAAAAGTTTGGGGAACAAAAATGCTTCCAAATCATTTTAGATTAATTATTAAATCAAGTGGTCAGAGAGACAGTACATCTATGTTTTCAGCAAAGTTAACTTATGTTCTTCTTTATCATTTATCTTATAGTGAAATAAAAATGAAATTGATCAAGGAGGCCCTATGACGATTAAAATTAATTCCAAAGGGCCTCATACAGCATTATAGCAACGAATTTGGTGGTGATATAGATCAAGGAACATGAGGGGATGTTTTTAGGGCCAGTGATTACTGAAAATTTTCACCAAGCTGAACATTTCCCAGAATATTCTTTATCGCTTTCTCTCCTTCTGGCTGCTTCCTCCATTTCTGTTGTACCTTTTCTCACTATTCAAAAGGTGATGTGTTGAATTCGAAGTGATTTAAGGAGCTTCAAAATCATTTACTAAAATTTTAAGGAAGACGGGCACCTGGGTGGGTCAGTTGGTTAAGCCTCTGACTCTTGGTTTCAGCTCAGGCTTTGATCTCGTGGTTCGTGAGTTGGGGGACAGTGCGGAGCCTGCTTGGGATCTCTTTCTCCCTCTCTCGCTGCCCCTCCCCCGCTTGCTCTCTCTGTCTCTCTCGAAATAAATAAATAAACTTAAGAAAACTGTGATGAAGAACTTACATCTTGGGCTGAAATTATGCTGGTCCATGAACGTGATGGAAAGCGGGTCTTCTGCATGCAGGGTGCTCTGATCAGCGTAACTTCGGTCCATGGCGTTCACCATGTGAGTCATCTCCTGTCGGGTGTTGCCCATAACATCTTTGCGTTTTTTAGCAAGCTTGCTGCCAAGGCAAATACAAAAGGGAAACCCCAGTGTGAGGCTTGGAGGCCAGCTGACACCAGTGGCAAGTAGTTCAGGAGGATCCAGGGATAAGTAGACAAAGATGTAGTTTGGAATCTCTAAATTTCCTAACTTCAGGAATTAGGTTTAATATTCAAACAACATCTGCTGGTAGCTGTAATATTGTCATCTGGATACTTCAACATTCAAGCGGTCAACTGAAACCTTTCATTTCTTGTATCATTAAAATAGTCATTAATTATAACTATGCTTTATTGAAGCCACAAATAAATACTTCCTTAGTAGAACTGTTCAAGGAAAATTTAAGATAAAGCCAAGTTTCGGTCTTCCTCTTGGGAAATTAATTCTTTTGATCACCTTTTAGAAGTTCTTCTGGGGAATAACATGACGATTTTTTTAAGTTTATTTTACTCTAGTCCCCCAATTAAAATAGACAAAGAAATCCCATTCTTCACTCTCTGTTTTATTACTTGGTAAAAATGCAACATGTGTAGCATTTACATATTTAGTAGCATATTTATAACATCAATCCAAACTTAATCGGGAGAACTGTAGAATTAACCACTGCTACATTTAATGCAAATACACATACATGTGGGAAAATTATACACTGTATAAGAAAAGTGCCCTGAGAAAAGGTTGGCAAATACAATGTTGACATAGTATACAGATGATCATAATCTTGAGTCATAGCCATGGTCAAATCCTAAAGATGTGTTTTAGAAGCACATGGCAGAGTATTAACTGAAGATGTGCTTTATAAATGCAGCAGGGCAAATGACTTAGGGGATTTAGAAATCAGTGGAGTTAGACTTTTGAGCTCCTCAAATACTGACATCTTTATCTTATATATCAAGGATGTGAAATACATTCTGGTTCTTTGTGAATGTTACACATAAAACATGCAATAAAAAGCTATTAAAGGTATATAAAACATTTATATCACATTAACAAGGCAATTTATATATAATATAAATAAAGGCACTCTAAAAGCTTGTAGTAGCCAGATTATATTTATGGCAGCAGTTTATGTACCTTGGAAATATTCCTTCGTTGTTTGAAGAATGCCTTTTCTCAGCTAGGTTATTAACTAGGACATATTCTTCTCATGCTCATTAGTATCTGTACTAGAGGAAATATACTACAAATACTTTTTAAAGGCTCATTTAATGGTTGTGTTTATGTTCAAGGGCTTCTCCTTTACAAAATTAATGTAGCAATTTGAGAGCTCCTCCAGATTATAGTAATTGGCCTCGGAGAATATGTCCCAACACACCCAATATGTGGATACAACAGATCCAACACCTGAATAAGATAGTCATAGACTAGGCGTTAGGATGCAAATGACGTTAACTTCTTTAAAAGAAGTAATAATAATGGTCATGACAGTACTAGTAATAAGACAACAATGACAAAAGCATAACAAGAACTACCACCACCACCACCATCATTTATTAGTGATATCCGACATATTCGTTGAAAGAGCTATTGTCCTTTTTCTAGGCTATAGGGTAGAAAGCCTGCTAAATCTTACAGATATTAGACAGGTAGTACAAATGAGTGCTGCTGCGAGGGCTGTCTGGAAGGGTGGGGACTGTAGAGAACTGGAAAGCCATTTAGGGGGCAACTTGCCTAAGTGATTATTGGCATTGGATCACAATTTTCTGATTTTAAAATTATTTTCAAAGACAAGTCATGAATCTGAATATTTATGTTAAATTTCCTGATTTTCTCAAGTGGTTCAATTTTTTGAAACCATGGATAGGGAAAATTAAACATCAGCAGGTCCTATTTTGGTCTATAGATTTTACTTTCCAAACTTACCTGTAGACCACCATATAAGGTATTTGTTCTTTGACCTACAATATTCTTTTACCTCTAGAAGAATAGAATAGAATAGAATAGAATAGAATAGAATAGAATAGAATAG